>NW_027526385.1:106042716-106595824 GCF_048455015.1 Haemaphysalis longicornis
ACGTATACGTCACTTTGCTGGCTGCTGCTTCGCCGCCTGTGCATTCTTTGAGTTGTTAGGGGAGCACAAGTTCGCTCCAATAAATTTGTTTTTCTTCAAGACAACTGCGTCATCTTTGGCATCGTGACAATATGAATTCGTTTTCCCGCCTTTTCTCCTGGCATACGCCATAAGCACCACTATTCTTCCCTCCGCTGTGCCCAGCAATGTACTGGCAAGCCCTGGACACTGGATGGAAAAGCTTCTTTATGTACTCCTACCGAACAAAGGTCTAGCTGCTAAGGAGGATAAGGGAGAAGACGACGCTCAAGGGTCACGCGTGCTTCGTCTTCGTCATCTTTATCTTCAGTAATTTTAAAGATGCGTTTTGGTGCTTGCAATTCGAACTACGCCGCAATACAAATAAAACAATTGCACAATGACTTGCAAGAGTGTGTGCGTTTCTGAAAATGACACCTTTCCTAAAAATAACAGTTGCCGTTAGAGAATATGGCTAAACAGTACGGTCCAGCAATGCTGGTTTGTCTCTGCAGAAAGAACCTGACGAGAAATTCAAACGCATATTTTTCCTTATTCGCATAGCTGCGTGTATTGCCATGTTTCTCGCCTTTCAATGTAGGTACTGTTTGGGGGAGGGAGAGAGAGAGAAAGAGAGAGAGAGAGCAATTAAATGATTCCGAGAACCTTATTTTAAAGGGTTTCAAGGCGCAGCGGAAAAACAAGGAAGAAAACATGGAGACACACAGGGTAACATACTCCCTGTCTCGGTGTTTTTTTGCCTCTGGCTTAATCCAACAAAAAGAGCGCGGAGGAGAGGACGGGAGAACTAACAAACTAGAGCGCTGCCGTAGATTCTGGAAAAAAATTGGGGTTGATCCCTCTCTCATAGGAATCGGCAAAACACGAAAGTGAAAGGGGGACTTCACGGGAGTAGCTGAATGTAAAGGAACCTCCTCCTTGTGCGAAGGGTTCGCGAGCATGACCCCGCCAGACGTAGCGACGCCGGCATGCAAGAAACAAAAAAAATTGGGCCCATGTCCCCGCGAGGGGGACTCGAGTAAATGCGTCGCATAGGGGGTGGGTGTATTGCGTTAACGTTTAGTGTTTGGGGAGTTGGTGGTAGTGAATGCGTTGTATAAGCAGCTTCTTGACGTAGTTTGAATGAGTCAAGGATGTAAGGCGCGTTCGTAGCCTCCCATTATGTGTCGGCTTTGTGGCGCAGTGGGTAGAGCACCATGTACATTGCGTTCCGCCCGCAGGGTCGAGGGATCGAAACCAGGCGCCGGATAGTATTTTTGTTTATATAGTGTAGGGGGAGGGGTGCGGACTACGACTACGGACGTCAACGCGGGTGACATCGTGAGTTACTGAAATGCTCTGCATTTAAAAAACACGGAAGGGTGCCTCAATTCACACGCGCCCCCGTACACGAAGGCGCTGGCATCGAGACGCTAACTGTCGGCGCTCATTAGCGTCATGATGCTACTTCGCTTCGCCTCTCCTAGACGGCGCGCACCATCTGAATGAGTCATAGGGATTCTGATTCTGATTCTGATTGTGGGGTTTAACGCGCCGACGCAACGCAGGCGATGAGGCGCGCCGTAGTGGAGGGCTCCGGATTAATTTTGACCACCTGGGGATCTTTATCGTGCGCCGAAATCTCGTACACACGGGCGTTTTTGCTTTTCGCCTCCATCAGAAAAGCGGCCGCCGCGGCCGGGAATCGAACCCGCGACCTCGTGCTCAGCAGCGCAACGCCTTAGCCACTGAGCCACCGCGGCGGGTTGAGTCATAGGGAAGGAGATAAGGCGCGTTCGTTGGGTTGCTCACGTCTTCGTTCGTAGCGCAGTGGGAAGAGCGCCACGTATCACCCGCTGCTGCCAGAGAGTCATGGGCTGGAAACGGGGCGCCGCTGCGTCAATGGCACTTTCTCAGGCCACGTCACTTCTGTGACGGTTATCACGTCACCAATGCCTTTGCTTACCCCGGCATAAAACACTTTCGTGTTAAAATTTATTTGAAGACATTAATTACACGGAAAAGATAGTACGGAACCATGCGTCCGTCCAAGGATATGATATCACCCAAGATATACAATGGAGCTTACATCATTGTTAACCACCAAACCGAAAGTGTCAAGGCTGCGCTCTAGTACAACGTCGGTTCAACTGGCAAGATATATGTGCTCTCAATCCAAAGATGCATTTGATGGCGTGCTGACACATTGTTCACGCCGAATGCCGATCACTGACACCTGTAATATTTCCCGGGAGAGAGCATCTTGGTAGTGTTTCAAAAATAGTGTTTCTGTTACCTTTCGATGGTAATCCCTTTTTTCGTGTTTTTTGTAATATACTGCAAGATTACTGCGCGTTCCTGTGCCATAGTGTAAGGATGTTCTCTAAGGCGCTCATTAACGCATCTACCAGTGTGGTGTACGTACGTAAACGCGTCCGCATGAAAGCGGGATTTCGTACACCGCACAGTCCGCACATTTCACATACTGCGTCTCAGGTTTTCTTTCGCACACATCACTCGGGCCCTGTTACTATTCACCTTGGCACACAAAGAAGCCAATTTGTTGGGGGCGGAAAAAACGCCCTGCACGTCTGTTTTATCGCCTATCTCCTTCAACAGGTGTGACATCCCATTCATGCAGGGTATTACGTTTAGGCAGCCTTTGAATTTTTTTCCCCTGGGCCGTGGGTCGGGCCACTGTAAAACTTCTAGCACGTTCTCTTTGCAACGCGTCGTCATTCAAAAACACGCGATCTTTGTAATTAGAATAAACCACTGAACCTTTCCTACAAAGATTACCTTAAAATATTTTACGCCTGTTATGATGGGCCGAATGACAGTGTCTTACGCGTTTCGTGATCGTAAAGACACAAACGCCACATCTCTTTCTTACTATTACTTGGATCACCGGATGGGTTGTATGTATGGCTGAAGTAAGAAAGTAGGGCACCATGATCACGGTAAGGCATGCAAGCACAGACGGTGTAGATCAAGGTGTTAACCAACGCGGGTAGTTTACACCAAGGGCTGTTTCCCAAAAAATGGTCATGCGTCTCCCCACGTGATGCCATGAGCGCGATTACTCTGTACGGTGAGGGGCAGTTAGTCCCCTTTCGATCATTTTTTTCTTCCTTTTTAATTCGAGGATGGTGTACTCTTTATAGTAAGGCTCTAGGTATAGGAGGGCGCTCCCACAATGTCATTTAAGAACCACCGCTTTTGAAAACGCGAAGGACTCTCGGAGTATTGCAGAGAGAGCATATCAGTTGGCCCGGCATATAATTGTTAATAAGGTGAATTTCAGTTTTTATCGTCCAGGGAGAAATCTTTAAGGCGGCATTGAAACTGTACTCCCAATTCAAGCGTATGTAAGAAAAGCCGCATAACAAAGCTTCCTTGCAGCGATTATCGCACTAAGACAGAAATGTAAAGCATTGTCCAGGCATTTGCAGCTCATGGCGTGTGATGTTTCTCAACACGGTCTCTTTACGTACCGCTGCATAGGACAGCGTCAGAATGACACGTTCAGAACAAAGGCCAAAAAATTTTTAGAGTACAGGAAGGCTCCAAACGAAGTGGATTTGGTGGAGTCACGTAACGAGCGCAGACCAGCCACAATATATCATTTCACACCATACTAACACTCCATGTGTGACACTACGAAGATGGCTGTGTGAAGACAGTTTGCAGGAGTTTGTGCAGCTGAGCCTCGCTTCTTATTCGGACGCTACAATGTTTGCTGCAATTTGGTCCCAGGCGTGAACGAGTTGTTAATAAGAGTCTTCTCCGAAACATTGCCTTGTAGAATGGCTGTGCCGGTTCTGCTTGTTTCCCAAGCTTTGGCAGAGACGGCTGTCTCGCCCTCCAGCGGCGAGTCGGGGGACGACCCCAGCTTGAGGTCGTCCTGGTCGCCAGCTACTTCCGCGGGAGAGTGGGATGACGTGTCCTGCACGATTGGACAACACAGAAAACATTCGTTGAGCTTTTTAGGTTGGCTGCGTCACCACAAACGAAGTCGCCGTCTCTCGTGCGCGCCTCAACTAAAAGCGGGCATCGCTATATCGAAAACATTGCAAGGCCTCTGGAGCGTTCAGTACAAAGAGCGCAGCAAACGCACAGGGCATATTAAAGGGAAACTGAAGTGAATTTGTCAAGCTCCCGTTTTTGCTTGCACTGTGTAGACTGGCTCAAATTAACACACTATTCATCGTTTATCCGGTTGACAAATCGGTAATTATTTTACAAAGCGCGAAAGAAGAAAAACTACCATGCGCGGTTTGCGGCGGCCGCACCAACTAAAGGCTGTGACGTCAGGAGGGGGGGGCACCGTGATTGGACGATGCCCAAGGTTAGCAATCAAACAAGTTTCTGTTTCGGTTTCGGTTCTGTAAAACACAACCGTTGGCGTTGTTGGATGGGCATTCTCAATAACTCAGTAATCATCGTACCGCGCTTCTGCCATGATGTCAGCTGTAAAAATGCATAAAGATAAGCCTCCTAGGACGGCTTGGAATCGTAGAAATCACTAGACGAGGCCTACGCAGTGGATGAACGCCCTCCGCGTCACCGCAGACTGAAATGCCATGCGCTTTTCCCGCATATTCGGAGCTTGCCTCACTCATGTCTGTTCGTAAAAAGCTAGTTCGCACCCGGCCAAGGGTGTGCTGATTGAGGCCTGGGCCCACTGCCCGCAAGCAGTCGGTGCCTGTGGCAACAGCACGCCAACGAGAACTCGCTAGCGCGTCATTGCCAGTATGCGCGCGTTCTGCGATCTCGCTCGTGGAGCAGTGAACGTTACGGCCCAAAAAAGGGTGAACTCAGTCCAGAAAACATCGGCCGCATACGAAAAAATCAACTTAAAAAAAAAAAAAAAAAACATGTACTCTCGGGGATTCGAACCTGCGAGTTTCGAAACAGTAATCTAACGCCTCAAACCACTAGGCCACGAGCCGGCACTGACCCGGGCTCGATATATAAGGTCTATAATGTATAACCAGTTTACACTTTTATTTATTATAAGCATTTCAAGTACTTTATATGACTATTTGTTGTATAGCGCTCCTGCAGTAAGCGTCCCCCAAACTTCCACAATATCTCACGTCTAGCAATTGCATTTCTTTGACGGAAAAGCGTTCGCCGATGTGCGGTCGTGCTGCTGACCGCTGTGCTTGTTTACCCAGCGCAAAAAATGCTTCCTGCTCCCTAGTTTTGCGCTCTACGGTAAAAGTTTCAGTTGATTTTATTTTCTTAGTACCTATATTGACTTCGCTGACTCTTCTCCCGCCTTCAATTGGCCTTAGATTTTCCTACTAGCGTAAAGTCAGCGAAGCGTCGCATGTGCACTTGTGCAGCGCTGTGTGGAGCGACCCGGACACTGAGTTTGACACAGTGTACAAACTAACAAAGTAAAGAAAGGCACATTCTTTCAATCACAAAGGTGTTGTGGCTTAGTTTAAATTGAGCGAGCGAATAGCGACGACCCGTCGGCGGCCGGCGGACGAAACGCTGGGCCGACTGACTCGATCGGTAGGTCGGCTGGTCGGCGAACCGTGCAGCGCAGCCATTTTCCAGCTCATCTCCTGCTGACGTCACACGAAAACGCCACAGAAAATGGGCGAGCGTAAAGAGAGGAGGACAGCATTTTCGAATTGATTTTTCTACTAAATAAATTCGCGTAAACGCGGCCAGAGTGGTAGAAACAAGGCCTACGGACTCCGAAGTACAATTTGCGCTAGTAATCCCGCAATGTTTACAAATCACTTCAGTGCAGTGGCGTAGCCAGGGGGGGGCTAACCGGGCTCAAGCCCCCCCCGAAATTTTTCTGGCCAGCGCCGTGCTGCCTGTTATGCCTGGTACGTCGCCTGTGAACAAAGGGGCATAACCTTCTGACGTGCTACTATTAAAAACATTCACGACTGAATGCCTGTCCTGACGCATTGGTGCTTACACAAAACGAAGCGCCCAGGTCAGGATAATTGCGGAGGGGTGCAGCTCCAAAAGCGATGGCGCCTTCGGGTAAGCTCAGCCCACGGGACGCCAAAGGCGTGCGTTGTGTCCCTTTGTGTGTGGCATGTCGACACACAGAGAATAATTGCCCGGCTGAGTCGTTCTCAGCAGAGGAGATTGACTCGTCACGGTATGGCCAGGGAAGCATGGAGTGCGCAAAAAAAGAGGGACCGCCGGACATTGATGGGTGAAGACAGGCACGATGAAGGCCCGAAAGGGAAAAGACGATCTTTGTATGCGTAAGCAAAACCACGTGTAAGCGGTGGTGGTTCTGAAGAAAACGATGGTTCTGCTTATTGCTTATTGGGCGAAACGCCTGCTTTAGCTGGATGACTGTCGGGGGGGGGGGGGGGGGGGGCAGAGGGCCTTTGTGGGTGAGGCGTACAGCAAAGTATGCCCCTCTTCTGCACGTCACCCCTTCATTCTTTTTCACGTTTCTGTGGAGCCCGGGAGGATATTGGCGTGGGATAATTGTATGGTCTCAGCTTGCGCGCACTGCATGTCCTCTCCTGAAAGCGGTGTTCCAGACAGACATTTTCTCCTCCGCGATTAGGCAGATTCGTTCGTCGGTATTTTTCGCTAACCTAGGAAACTGGGGAACACCCACTTGACAAAAAGGGCGCGCTGCCCCTAGAGCGGGTCTACATGAATGCGGCAGCAGCGTATCGCCTTGGTTCGGCGAATCCGGCGCGGCTTTATTGTAAGCGCGAAGGCGCGACAGTCACCAGCCCTACCACGGGCAGACGGCGATCGCGACAGTAACTAATACCGGATGGCCATCTTCGACCTCGGTCACAACTAAAGCCCCTCCATTGCGTCCACGGCCGCTTTTTGCCATGGGCGGCGGCTGCCCAGAGCTGTGTATATTCAGGGGCCTGAGTCACAACAACGCCGACATGAGAGAACGGTGCAAGGGCAGAAGCGCCCTGGCTTTGGGAAGCTCACACTCGAAGTACCATGCAACACACAAAAGAGGCCGCAATTGTAAGTCATTTTCTTCCCTTGACTTGTGATTTATCCTTGCGTGATCACTGCCTTGCGTGATCACTGTATCTTTTAATATTTACATAATTACTTCCTAATATTTACACGACGTCACAGTACCTTTATGTCTGCGAGCCAAAGAAATTATATGTCCTTTTATTTCTAATGCAATTTTTGCGTTTGAATTGGTTGTTGAAAGGAGCGCCAGCTATGAACCGGGTAGGTACCTTTGAAAGAGGGAAAACGTAAATTCTACTCATATAAATGCTCAACTATCCTATGATGCACAAAGTTGACGAGGGTTACTCAAAGCGTATCCGAACAGCGTTAAGTTCATTAAGAGTTACCGCTGTCCATGAAGTACATGAAGAGTTAAAAACATATTTGTGTTCGCTGCAGATTTAGTGCTTCATCTACATTCACACAACGCAATGTGAGGTAGCCGCTGTCGCTTGGTGTGCCCGTTATCGGAACTTTTGTTGCCGCGTTTCATACCGACGCGCGCATTCACTGCTACACCCCATTTTAAAATCATCATAGCAGTGTGCGCAAGTGAAGGGCCTTCGTACTGCTGCCGAAAAAACCAACGTACCTTTCTAGTAGAATTTTTTATTCAGCTCTTTCTGGCCTTTTTTTTTTAAGTTTTGTGGTCTCAAGAGTATCGTTCTTTCAATGCTCAATCGATTTGGCATGGTGAACGAATGTCGTAATTCAAAAAAACAGGCTACAGACCACAGGCCCTCTCAAGAACACCAGTACACTTCCGCCCCCGCCCCACGTGCGGGTGCGCGCTGAAGTGATTTTGCCTGGATCCACTACTGTTATATGTCCTAGAATATCGCATGAAGTTAATTTCGAGCATTACTTAAGTAACCGAAATGACCGAGGAATTATCACTGTAAACAACTTTGCAATTTTTTGCCCATGTATTATGTCGTAGCCTGAAACCATGCTTCAATTTGAACATCACGGTCGCTGTACCACCTTAACTGTACCATTACTGTCCGTTTCATGCTGAAATACGGTAGTCTGTGGCATTTATGTACGCGGGGCCATGCCATTACGCATGTTTTCTTGGTGCTGCGGGCAACAAAATGCTGACTCATTTCGAGCATCGACCCAAGCCTGAAGGTCATGTGCAGCTTCCCACTGCACCCCGTTTTCTGGTGGACCAAGGAGCGTCCCAACATAATAATATATTTCCATTTCCCGAGTCGCTAACGAAAACCGCAAAATTCGTGTGCGTCCTCCAATGCTGTTTTATCGATTACCTTGAAAACCGCCAGTGTGTGCTCGGCTCAACAATGGCAGCGCACGCGTCCACTAAACAGTATGTCCTTTCATTAATGTTTGAAACCAGAATGGTAGGACCTCATTATAATTCTTTCCTGAGATCTCACGACAAAATTCCAAATGCAGCAAGGTTTTGCTCAACTTGCATGCCTAACCGCAAGAGTATGGTCAAACAACGCCGTCTTCTCGTTATTATTTGTTCATGATAAATTTAAAGTTCGTTATTTCATTGAATAGTGAACTTTGCAGTGATTTGCTCTACATCATCCAGGAGTGGTACTTACACCTTAAGGGGATTGCCGCCCCACAAAAGTTACTCAAATAGTACACTACTTCAGGCAGACTTTAGGGCATTTACGCACGAAGCATTGAAAACTTGACAAAGAGTAATGCAATTATTTCAGAACACCAAGGCCAAGCTTTTTACAGCAGAGTCGACATTTGGGCGTACCGAAACGTTAACCAGATTGGCGATGTTATAAAGCACCAGCTTCTAATATCTGCCTGGCGTCCTTAGAAGCTATGAGGTGGACTGCGTCACAGAATCAAAACAGAAGCCGAAATTTCAACTGACATGGCTTGACAGTACCGATGGCTGAATTATTCCGCTTTGCGTGAGGGCTAATCCTACCATGTTCGTGTAATTTTCGCCGTTAGCGCAGTTCTCGCGCGTGATGTCTGCGTAACGCTTCTTGTATGCATAATTCATAGCCTGTCGTTTTTTTTTTCTTAAGATAAAACCTGCGCTACGTATAACGTAAGTGCATAGACCCGGTGTATTCTGCACAAACTTTGCTTCATTGGCCTTACACTGGAAGATCTGTACGGGGGCAGAAGGCTTATAAACAAAACAATTTCTGCATTTAAACATCAACTAAATAAAAAGATCTCATTTTTACGGCCTACGTAATTTTATTGCAGATGTCACAGACACCATACTGCACATGTTGAAATAAAGCAAGTAATCACGTGAAACTGTGACCATTTAGTGCAATGCCTGCACAATGTGCCCGTGCTTGCAATGTACGTCCTGTATCACGGGCGCAGATTTGCACCACGGGGTCTGCGGATTTTCGCCCAGTTTACAACTTCACCTGACACAAATACAATAACAATAAACACCAATATCATGAGAGAACCTTAAAGAGCCTATTTGAAGACAAAATACAACCCAGTTCAATTTAATAGCACTAGCCTTTGGTAACTCGTACAGCTCCATTCCAATCACAGACGTTTTTTCAACCGAAGCAATGCAACAAATGTCATAAATTTTCAAATTGTGCGCTGCAGTGAAGTAATATAGGCAGGAGTGATGTATATAGGCCAGCACTAAAACGTAGTTATGAGTGCGTTAACTGCACGTTAGAATTCAAATGATAAGATCAATGGAGGCCCCTCTACAATCGCGCAATCATGTTCCTTGGAGGTGACTTAGGTCGTTGGGCCAATCGTACATACAAAATCCTGTGATGTCATAGAGAAATCGCCGCCGGGAAGTGGGCGGGGATTCGCCACTGCTTCAAATGTTTAATTGACTGATTGATGGATTGTAGGTTTTAACGCGCCGTAGTGGAGGTGCTCCTGATTAATTTTGACCGCCTGGGGATCTTTATCGTGCGCCGAAATCTCGTACACACGGGCGTTTTTGCTTTTCGCCTCCATCAGAAAAGCGGCCGCCGCGGCCGGGAATCGAGCCCGCGTCTCAGCAGCAGAAAGCCCAATGTTTAGTTTATTATGTCGATTATTCCTTTGATTAGTTTGAGCTAGAACTGGTGTCGTTGTTATTGGGACAAGACAGTCTTTTTAATGAACCCAACATGTATTTTATCTGCATAGCCTTTAAAAGCACTTGCAAACTGCCGCGCTTTTTTTTATTTAGGTAAGGGGGGGGGGGGGGTCGAGAACAACCTTAGCCCCCCCCGAACAAAAATCCTGGCTACGCGCCTGCTTCAGTGTCCCTTTAATTGTTTATCGCGCTGTATTGGATTTCAAAGAAGCAGTGCAGAAGCAGACGTTAAAACATATTCCCTAAAATGTCCGCCATTGGCACGCAGAACGGTGACAGCAGTTTAAAACCCAACATTCATAATGGTTATCAAACCGGTTAATTACGCAGTTTCTTAATGTTTACCACTGGACCAGTGGTATACATTTGCTCTGAAGCATGTGATGAAGCTAAGGGTTATTAAATAAATTATTCTTTTCCATTGAACTCCAAGTGATAACAAAAAGCACCTAAAATAATAAGTTATTTGGCTATTTTCTGAATTAAAGTTGATATTTGCTTTTTATTCACTGAAAATACCTATGTTGCTAACCTGCCAGTCATGGCGTCTTTTCGTTTCTGCTACAGACGTCTTCCACTTTTTTGTTGGCCCTGGCAACTTTTATAATCTTGTTCCGTCGATACTCATGCCATCCCTCTCGACACCATACGCTGCAAACGTATACAAGGGCCCTCGGATATTCCCATGAACCCATCCCCTTCATTTCATGAAAGACCTTTTATTACAAAGCCTTCAAGGCCTACGGCCTGCACGGCAAACACTGGTAGCGTTGTACTAGCGGGGATACATCACTGTAAAGAACACTTAGGCAAATACGTTTAAATTCCTGTTTGTTAGTTGCTTAACATTTTTTTACTGATTTACAACTTGCCGGTTGGTAATATTGGCACCTGTAGCAAGTGGCGTCTGAGATGGACCTAACGCTGTGTGCCGGCTGTAAAATCCTCTGTTGACTGTTTTTGTTTACACGCATTCCGTCCATCTGACCATCCCTATATTAAATTTTGTTTCCTGGTATAGCCCCTGGGAATACTTAAAACTTTCCTGATAATTTTTTCCCTCCCCTCACGAGACACAAAATACCCGTGCTTTTTAAAGGTGCTAATACCTGCGCACATCTTCCTATAATTTCTTACCAAAGGTGCTGGTAAGTGTCTGTACAAGCGAAAAAACAAGATAAATCTCAGCCGTTCTTTTCCTATTCCTGTGAAAATGAAAACAGCAGGCAACGGGAACACGATAGAGTCCTCCTGGCAGGCTGAACAAAGGCAAAGCTATATAGTCAGTCGTCCGTAAAGAGGGATCATTTATAACTTAATTTTTTTAGCTAGTCGTGAAAAATCACAGTTTTTTCCCTGGGACCGAAGTCAAAGTCAACCCCAACGCTTAATTGCTGCTTCTACTGTGTCCGAAAGACGCAATCGGATAGACGTAGGCTTCATTCATAACGTGACAGACGCAGGTTGTATTCCTAGTCCAGAAAGCGTTTCTCTTTTCTTGAGGCACTGTATGTGACTTAGCTTATCATCATCACTCTTTTGTGAAACTCGTTGTATAGAGTTGCGTTTCCTGCAATGCGTTTTGGCGCGACATCGAACACCGTCAGCGAGGCTTAGAAAGCTTTGCGTTAAAAACTGGCCCCAACAGTTCATTTCGACTATAGCACCACGGCTATATTCCACAGAAATACACCCACTAATATATTATGGGACCACGGTATTTGGCTGATGACACCTGGGGCGGTATTCTCCGTGTTTTGTCCCTTTGTGTGTCCCTTTCAAAAGTGTCCCTTTTGAGCGAGCCCTGATTGGCTAAAAGCGAACACGCGGATGTGACGCCATGCAAGCACGGCGGAGCTATGAGCCGTGGCTACTCGGAGCAGACGATTTGGAGCATACGATTTTTTGTCGCGGTTCGCTCGCGGAACAATAAACACATAAAAGATACTCTGATACGGTTTCAGTTCTTTAAAATGCGTTTGCAAGAACAGTTACGCTATTTGAATCAAAGGCCCACTGCTTAACCGGAAGCACGTCACGATGAAAGGGACGCAAAAGGGACGTTTTCGAAAGGGACAGTTATGAGAATACCGCCCCTGACCAGAGGTTTGTTGCCACCTGCGTTTTACGGGATCAAGTAGCAAACCGAAACTTCAAATAAGTGCAAAAATTCGGCCTACCTCTCCGAAATGGCCAAATCGTGAAGAAATATTGCGACTTTACGCGAATAAATTGAACTAAATAAGAAAATACCATACCTCGATATTTTGTTCAGCCGTTTCGTTCAGGTAGTCTTCTGGAAGAAATAATAAAAGTTGCTTAAAAATTGACTCAGTGTAAAATTTCACCGCGATGATTTCTGTAATAGGTTTCAAAGTGGATATATTTTATTTATTGCTGCTCAATAAAAAATGTTTTTTACCACCACCACCTGGCTTTAGTGAAAACTGGTGGCCACATTACCGGCAGTGTCCAAACCTTTATCTGTGTAATAATCTTAATCGCAGATCATGTCTTTGAACACTCCGCAGGGTAACATTAATATCGAAATGCATTAAGCGGCAGTTGGTCGAGTAGCTATTCATAACTTAGAATCATCGTACAGATAATGAGAAACAAAGAGAAGTAGCACACAGGACAGCCCTCCAAGAGTTATTTTCTGTATTAAAATACTTCGCCTTGAAGGTATACCTCTTTTTCAGCTTATACTGAGCTGACTTCATTATTTTATATGATGATAACAACACCCAAACAATTCCACAAAACATTAACAACTTGAAAGTTCAAGCTACACAAAACTTCAAAAAATATGCATTTCACCGTGGTTGCGCTGCGCGCGCAAAGAATGAGTGAAACATTAATCAAAAGCGCGGGTAATTCTAAAGCTAACAAGCAGACTTGAGTTCGGCCTCGTGGCGGCCATCAGTGTTTGGAAATAGATGTTCTAGTCTTGCCTTTGTCATAATTTCACGGAATGCTGTAATTCCCCATAACTAAACGATATACGAGCGTAACTGCGCCCAGTTGCGGTTATGTTAGTTACCCTTTTAAATTAAGATTGAGACCGTCAGAGCAACTGGAAGTGAGATTTCTTTTCCGCTCCGCAAAACTTCTCCCTTTCAAGGAATATCCGTACGTTAAATTGCAGCTAATTTTTCTTTCATGAGTCGCCACTTTATCACAACACTTTTTTTCACACGTTCTTCAAAACGCTATGAATTATTAGTCACTTTGGATAGCATGCAGGAATAAATCAACGTGCAGCATTTTTTTACTCAGTTGTTGAGATTTTACACTGCAGTGATCTAGACAAAGCGCGCCTTCACGTCTCACATATCGATGTTACAAATTGTTTCCCTATCTCTGCTTCAGAAGCAGAAGTTCGCTTACGTACCTTTACATCAATAATTTATCTCGCAAATATTTATGCTCCTAACGTTCTGCTTCACACGGACAAGGATCCTTTTTCTTTGGGTAGTCTATCAACTTTAGCGACTCACTGTGGACAACTGCATGCTCAGGTCAGTATCCCAGTATTTATTAATTTAGATTTTCCCGTCGCGCCTTAGCATGCGATGTCGAACGTGGACAACTGAGTTTTGTTTACTTGAATTCCTGAGGACACATACTCGAACACAGACAGTAATAGGCCTCTATATTTCGTACGGTGTATTCGCATACATGATGCCAACTCCTTTAACGGTGTCGTAACAAATGTGTTCAAGGAGCCCCTTCACGTCTAGAGATCACTGGCGTAAAATTATACAAACAGCTTCATCTGGACTCCTTCAATGTCAGTTGCCTCATGGCGTCAAGCTCAAAAGTACGATGAGGGTATCAGCGCAGAAGTATTGGCGATGGCAGCATCATAAGCGCTACGGGTACGCCATCATTATCTTGCATAAGTTTCTTGAAGCACTATGGCCACGTCCTCACTCCGAGGACATTTAACTGCCAAGAAGCGTTTACAATTGATATTTTACAAAAAACACGAATATCGCAGTGTCCACCTGCTCATTCTAGGGAGTGCTTTTATGATATATCGTAATTCATTCCTGACTTCACGAATATATTTCAACAGCGGAGCTTTTTTAGAGTTGTGCTTGGCGAATATCGTGTGTGGTCTCCCGTGACGCTTCTTCCAGAGAAGGTTTCGCCGCCCAGGAAAAACGGGTTGCCAGAATAAACAAAAGTCATAAAATTAAAAGGGCTCATTGACTTCATAATACGGCTTATATTGAAACTTAAAAAAAATGGGTTCCCTGCAATGAAATTGTGTTTAGAGGTGCAGCTGATTTTAATAAGATCGATGTGAGATTTGTCTTTGTTATTCTGGCTTTCCCACACTGCGTGGTACAAAGAGAAGCATGGCCACTCCCGGAGGGAGCATGATTAGATCAACCGGGTTTAATTCTTGTGTAGTGAAAGCGTCCCGAAACAAATTCTAGCTCAATTACCCGGCAAGATGACTCTGCCACTGCCCCGAGTTTCATTTACTTGTCATAGTTGTGATCGAGCTGCACAAAGTTGACAGGACGAGAAGGACACAACACGAGTGCTCGTATTGTGTCCTCCTCTCGTCCCGTTAAGTTTGCGCTGTTCAATCATAACGAATGTGTACCAACTAGCCGAGTTTTCGACCTTGTTGCGCACAATTAGTTAGTTCTCAGGGAAGTTGTAAACGTTGAACAATTACAGTCGGGGGGTCAATACGTCGCCGTCCTAGGAGGGAGTATGGCTACAAACAACCCCTGTAACGGTTCTGTAACTGTAACCGAAACAGTTCGGAAAAAAATATATTGTGCTTAGCCGCTAAGACCACGCTAACATTGCGCACCACAACTCCCCTGGTCATCCCGCTTTCACACAGTGGCAGAAAATTTTGTTTCACTTCTACAAACTGCTGTGCCAGAGTGGCTGGCCCAAACGCTTTGCACGGGGCGACGCGCCGAAAGCGGGGCCGATTTACGCCTCGTCCAATCCAAACCAAACCGGCCGTGGTGGCCAAGCTGAAACACGCACCGCCGCAGAGGCGCCTCACCTTTTACGTCGCGGCGGCTCGGCCAGATCCTGCATCATATCCAGAAATCTGGGACACGAAGCAACGACGCCCCTGGTGGCCCCGACGCGAAGCACGCGCGTTTTCAATGGGAAGAGGCTGTTTTTTTAATTTAATTAAAAATACAGGGCATAAATTGAATTTGTGAGGACGGGGAATGCTTCCAGTAATCACTGCGAACATTTTAAAGGCCACAGCACGTTTGCGCACGCAACATTAGTTGTTTCCACAGCGAATGAAGTTTAAACAATGGGAGCCTATGGAAGCAGCTAAAATTTGGGGCCACTTTCAGCCACAAAAACGCGCCTAGTGACAACACAGTGGCTGAAGTGCAAGTTGTGTTAACTGATATAGCTAGAGCAGGGACTTGGCTTCCCTTGCGTGCAAACGACAAGTCATCACGCGGACGATAAAGCGTTCCAAATTGACAATTTCTGAAACACAGTCGCCGTTATCGCCTAGCAGCTACATAAGCGCACTCTTCATTCAGCGCTTCCATGTGCCGATGGCCAAGCGGTTTCGCCTCGGGCACTTCGCATTGGTTTCGTTTTGCCGGGAAGGGATGTCGATTCCGGACGCCGCAGCTGTTTTTTTTTTTTCGATTTAACTTTGGTGGTGAAAGGACGACATTTTTGGTGACAAACATTTTTGGTGGTACATCTACTGTACCTCGCGCGTTTGCTTTATAACGTTTGTACAGATATCCTTTTAATGCTTATTTTCTCTGCTTATGGGGTGTAAAAGCTCGTCGCGAAATATGTTTAGCACAGTTTCAATGCTTTCTTTGTGTGTATGCAATGTTAAGGTAGCTGGCTGTGATTCGTTTATTCAACATACAGCAGTTATCAACGAAAAAGTTCAGAAATTGCAAAAAATATTAGAAGTGACATAGGTCCCTGGGATAAATTGCTAGGTAGCGCCATCTACGCAGTTCCCGTGAACTAAAAATGTCACAGTTGAGGAAAGTTACAAGGGCGGCGCTAAACAACAACTCGTATCAAGGGGGTACATGCGAGAGGGAAGATATCTCTACGTAGTTTGACTGTTGGCCTTTAGCTTTGACCATACAGACGGAAAACTATTCCCTGACGCCTGTTATTTCATGTCCCACGCGCAGCGAAGGCGCGCATGTTTTACATCTTGGTGCTGCGATCGCAATTCCCTTTTAGAGCAGTAAACAATCGTGACAGGTGACAATATTAGAGGGAAGTAATAGCTAAATATACTAACCACCTCCGCTAAAGGAAAAAGGCCACTATCCCGCCCTGCGAACGTGAATGTCCCGCGAAGCTGTATGAAACACCACACATGCTGATGGGGGGTATGTTTTATTATTACTTTAGAGTAATGGTAGTGATAATCGCTTTGTGGTCGCTGTTGTAGACCGTGATTGGTTCTGCGACCATTTTCGCTACATTTTATGCAACCGGGAAACACACGCGGGGTGAAGGAACGTGCTCCCATTGCTGCAGGCTTGGTTATAAACCATTATGCGGTTTGCACTTCACATGAGAGTTTCAAATGAGATCAAACGGCCCTTTCCAAAGAAGCTGCAACCTAACCTTTACCGGGAACGCGTGCGAGGGTGTTCCCATTGTTCACAGGACCTTATCATCCATCATATGCGGTATGATGCTTATTGAAACGAATTTTAAACCATCGTAGCCGTTTGACTGAGGGGTGCATATTTATGTTTAATTACTGGATACGTCCATGTACCCCTCTCCAAATGCGAACGGCTTCGACCGCGTCGGAATGGCACAATCGCATTGACATCGGCTACATATCGCGAAGGACCCATGTTCGAATCCGAACACGGGAACTGTCTTCAATTCATCCACTATCATCACCATTGCCAGTGAAAGTTGGCTTTCCTGCAGTGCGTTTTGCGTTTACGCCACGACATTTTTCCACCAACGAGAGGTATACAGCTTCGTTGTAAAAAGACCGAAGGTTCGTCGAGGAAGGACCAGACTTGCCGTGGGAGCTTGTGTGGATTAGATTTATTTTCAATTACGGATGCCCTGTAGCTAGTATTGCCTGCTCTGACTGATATTTATGTGTAGAAGAAGTGACAACTGGGCTAGTTGGTAATGCAAATGGGACATCTTGAAGGTAGCGCACTTAAACACGGTCACTAGCGAAAGAAACGACAAACCACAGCGCTGTGGTTTGTCGTTTCTTTCGCTAGTGTCCGTGTTTAAGTGCTCTACCTTCAAGATGTCCCATTATGATATTTATGTAGTGGTTACGGTAACTTCGCGTTTCGTGCAGTGCTCTTTCTTCCCTTTCCCTTTTTTTTAAACACGTGCGTGAAAGCTTGTTCGGCAGCCTGCGACGTATCGTTGTCTGCGGATCGTCCTGGTTCCCCCGTGTCAAGTGTTGCGACCACGCACACCAGACGTAATCGAATTAGCAGTTATCAAGCCGCTGCCGGTTTGTGCATACTCAAGTTCTAGTCATACAAGGGGCCGGATTCTGTAAACTGCTGGCCGTCTTTGGGAATGACGGGGTTTTGGCGTTAGAAATGAGTGTTTTCCTTGGTTCGGGAGGTCTGTGATCGTAGACAGCCGAAAAAATAGCGCTGCTCCTGACGAGAAGCAAAACGACAGCTCGAAGCGACGCGACACTGGGCGCGAAAAAAAAAAAGAAAAGAAAAACAGAGCCATTTTGAAGAGGAGGAAACGACAACAAGGAACGCGACGGTGTCGCTTCTAGTCAGTGTTATTTGCCTTTTTAAATATACCTACAACATTTCGTCTTTTATTGCTGAGCTTCTCGGTGCTTTTATCTACTTTGCGTGCGAACTGAAGCTACTCGATTTATCGTCGGTAGACGGAAATATCGCAATCCTAAACGGTATCGGCATGCTTTCTACTAGCGCGCGAGAATTGAAAATCAGGCGCTGGCTGTTTAACGAAGAGCCATTATAGCTGTGCTTGAACCATGATCATATTGTCCAAAGATACTTTAGCGACAATGTATAATTGATCATTTTCAGAGGAAACGCCCCATGCAAAGACAGAAAGCGCCGGACTGTTACATGCTCCACCCCCCCCCCCCCCCCCCAACTTTGATCTCAGCATATGAATGACAATTATTCACATGTTTATTAACAGCGTAGTGCAGACAGGATGCGGAAAAAAAAATATTTTTTTGGTGTTTCGAGTAAGCTCAATGAATGGGCACCCGAGTAGCTTCGTCCAGCCCTGTTACAGTCATGAGTGTGGAAGTTCCCAATCACTATGAATAAAACCCTGTAAGCACGTGTCATTTACATGCTATTTCCGTTTTAGATGCGACTGCATCTCATTCACTCGTCTTGTCCCTCCATACGGCGTTGTCCACACCCCTCCCCCTACACTATAAAAAAAATAATAGTTAGCGGCGCCCGGTTTCGATCCCACGACCCAGTGGGCGGAACGCGAGGTACATGGTGCTCTTCCCACTGCGCCACAAAACCGAGACAGAATCAAATGCTACGAACGCGCCTTATATCCTTGACTCATTCAAACTACGTCAAGATGCTACTGATACAACGCATGATGGGGCAATGATTAACACTTGCAATAAAAGAAAAGAAGCTCCCACTTACAGCAACAATGATGGAGTAAAGGTCGTTGCGACAGCGAAGCCCCAAGCATACCAAGATTGACCAAGATTGGCCAAGAAAACATAATAATAATCATAAAACATAATAATCATACGCGTTCCCGACACGTTTCACGCGATTTCAGAATCAATCCAACGGAAACACCAAGTGAACCCCACGATGCGTCGCATCTACGCAGGGTTCCCCTCGCGGAGAGGTGGGCGCAATTTTTTCTTTCATTTCGTTTTATAAATTATCAAAATCGTTTTTCTTTTATTTTTTCAGTCTCTGAAAGTTCCCCCTCAGGCTATGCTCCTGGTCGAATAATATATACATTAAGAAGGGAAAATAGCAGTTTGTAAACACTGTTATTATGACATAGCTTGATATTTCATTCTCACAAACTGATTCTATTTTCCCCCTTGCTATGGGAATCCCATTGATTTGCAATGCGTTATGCATAGAAGGAAAAGCTGAAATTTTAAGGATGTGCAATGCCGTCAGGATTTCCAGTAGGGCATGAACCTTTCCATGTGCTGGGAAAAATAAAAAGGATATTGCCGCTTTTAAGAAAATGCAAAACTAGAGAGTTTTAGCTGAGCGGATTTTCGGCCAGCGGAGCGCAGACGCCAGTGTGCCTGCGCAGAACGCTGAGGTCGCCAGCGGTTTCTGGGAGCGGATTTCACGTGCGCTAAACTGCCCACCCAACGGTGTTAAAGGGGTACTGATACCAACTTTCGGGGCTGATATTAGTGTACAGTTCGTTTCCTTTACCCACCAGGGTACCCTGCGTAAATTATAAACAGCATGCGTCGCGTGGAACATATCCTAAATTGAGTGCAAACGTAGCGCCGACGAGACTGCTGTGCTGGAGGCTTCCACCGAAATCGACATCGTGTGACATCAGGGTGTGGCAGAGCAAACGAGGTGACGTAGCCGTGTGCTTCCCTGCTCCGTGACGTCTACCCGGCACCCGGCTAATGACAAGGCGCAACCGTCTGGCGCGTGGATGGAGCGTCACAGGTTTTCGCGTACCCACGTGTTAGCGCCGGCCCGGTTCAGCGGAAACCATGACATCCTAGCGTACTTTTGGGCGCCCGCGAACTCAGGGTTTTTTTAACGGCAGCCGTTGACGGCGGTTATCGCGGCGTTATAGTCCCTCATTTATCGTCCGATGATGCATTTGAACTACTGTTTCATGATAGTTATCCCTGCAGGCATCGATCTAAGCAATAAAAACGTGACGCAAAAATTTGGTGTCAATAAACGCTTCGTTTTGTTTCTAAGCTAGGGGTTATCTTTATCCTTTTTGACTGAAATAAGCGAATGTACCGGTCGGCTAGGGAAAATAATTTGTCTCTGTAGACCACCCAGTTATCCCAGTTATCACTGATGTTACGACTGTAGAAAGATGGCAGGAATGTGTCAGTATAGAAGGTCTCGAGTTGGGCGTTAATTTTGCTGTAGTCACCTTTACTGTAACCGTGATTTTTTTTTGTTTCAGTGCCAGTGAACGCAAGCCGAATGTTAAGGGTTACTTGAGGAAGGTTGTGATCGCGAAATCTATCTATGTGTAGCACGGTACCATCTGTTTCAGGGGTGGTCGTCAGAATGAGGTAGGGAATGTTAGAACAGCGAATGCATTGGTTCACCATTTGAGATATAATGTCTAAGGCTAGGTTTATAAACTCAATAGACGTTTTCTTCCAACCTACTAAATTTACTATATTTCAGAAGCCGGTAAAACAAACGCAAAAAAAGCTTTAATTGAAGGTCAACGCCGGTATTGAATTGAAATTTAGCGTGCGCTGCATCCTTGGAAGAATGACAGGGACAGTGCAACAGACAAAGCTTATGTTGGTGCGCAAATTTGCAACTGGTTTAATCAAAGTGTTGATCGTTTCATGTGTGCATGCGAGGTAGTGGTGGGGGTACAATCCTGGTGAAACTGCTCACGTGTGCTCACAAGACATCGGATTTTTTCTTTAGCATTGCGATCTCCTTTTCAGTGCGCGCTATTGTCGGCACGCTTAACACATTCGCCGTGTGCCTCCGAGAACATATTAATTAACAGCCTCTGCCACCTCCCTCACTCTCTGGTCCCGAGAGCATGACAGCTCAGTTGCAGTGCCAGCCGCGCATCCACACCTAGCACAGTGGGCAGCTATATGGACCGGCGATTGCAGTTGTTTGCAAGCGTTGTTGCGCTCGAAGTCTATCATTCAAACACCGGCCAATTTGGCCGATGTAAGATGCGCCACATGAAAAGAGAATTTTATAAACAACGCGAACTGCGAATTCGACGAATTCGCTGACTTGGTTTAGCCACGAGACCATAGCACGTTTTGCGTGGTTTCCTTCAGCGAATTTACTTTTTTGAAGATCGCCTTTAGTTTCGAATGCGCAGAACATACCACGTAAAGATTGTGCCTGCCTGCCACTTTTTTCAGTATGTGCGAAACTCTGTGAGCGTACAAGAGCACTACGAGGGCTTTTTTTATATGGTTTTGCTTTATTTTGGTCATTAATTTTTCTGGGGCATTGTTCTTGGAGTTTGAGCTTTCAAGCTGAGCGCCTTAGGTCCAGCGGATACACGAAGCAGGGGGTGGTTTCCGTGGCTAAAAGTGCCTCAGAAAAATTCATGACAAACCGGAAGGAAAAGCGAAACTACACAGAAAAGTCCCCCGTAGTGCTCCCGTACGTGCACAGAGTTTCGCACACACTGAAAAATGTGGCAGGCAGGCACAATATTTACGTGGTATGTTCTGCGCCTTCGGAACAAAAGGCGATATGCGTGTTATTTGTCTGTCCCACTGTTCCTACATGTCATTCGTCCAAGGATACAACGCACGCTAAATTTGAATTCCAGGCCATACCAACTAGCCCCTACACAAGCCTTTGTTAGCTTCAACGCTGCTGTCATGTGTTTCAATCTCAGTTTTTTTTTTATTCTGAATGCTATGTTCCGGTGTCGATAGTAAAGCTAATGTGCCGCAGTCCGAGGGGGTTTTCATTAAATTTCGCTGAACGGGCAAGTGGCAAACAACCACGTCGCACAGCCCTCACACCTCACAGTCAGGAGGAATCAGATTTTGAAACCGCTCCCAGCACCCCTACCCCCAAAAAACGTCATCGTCAAGCAGCGTCGCTCGAGAAAGGGTCCGGCCCTTATCACTTTCAACCTGGGCCGGAATCATTTATCATTCCACTCCGGCGCAGGCCCATCCTTCTTCTCAACGCCTACGAGGGCGAAAGCTTTAAGTGCCCCATTCTGCGAAAAAGTGCGGTTGTAGTTGTTCGGTACAGAAAAGGGCTGCCGCTGTAAAGAGTAAATAAATAAAAAACACTTGTCTTCCGATCGGATTTCAACTCGGGCTTCCAGCGCCGTAGAAAAGCGCGTTACCAACCACACTATTTCCGCAGTTTGCCAGCGGTGGAACAAAACTTGTTAATCCTTTCTTCATGCCACATACCCGCTTGGGGCATTGGCCACGAATCGAGAGCTTTAAGGGGCTTATGTGCCCGTATCACAAAATTTACAAAAAATTGGATGACGATTACGATACTCCCTAATGCGAAATGTGAGCGCAGCTGTTTAGCTGGCTCGACTATCCAAAATATGTTGAGGCAAATAATTTCGGACAGACGTATATGTATAGTTACAGACCACTTTTATTCTTCACATATTACTCCTTCTTCGCGGTGCGACTGCCACGCTAATCCGGACATCGCGGGAGCCAGCGAGTGGGTGCGGTCCACAGCCGCGCCGCAGACACCTCCTGTTATGCTGCGCTTTGTTTCCACATTGGTATCGGTGGACGTGCTACGCATTAGTGATCGCGTCATCGGCGAACACACAACGGCATGCGCTAAATCTTTCCTCTCTCCAGTGTCCTCTTCTTTCGACACACGGCGGCTCGTGGCGAACACACAACGGCACGCGCTACAGCTTTCCTATCAGCGGCGTCCTCTTCTCTCGACACACGGTGGCTCGCGATGCCGCTTGCCTCGCTTCGGTGTCCTCTTCGTTCTCTCGGTTACACAGACGCCAATGCCGGTGCCGACGCCTACGCTGACAAACCCCTGGAGTGGACGCATAAGAGCTGCCCTCTAAAATGTGAATTGAACCGCAAAAGTTGTAACACAGTGTGTACCGCGTGACACCTGAACGTGATGGCACGTGAGCAGAACAATGAACATCAGCCCCACAGAACCCTGACTCTCGGAAAGCTGTGGCGGGCACCAATCAGGTTGCTGACGTAAGCAGTGAATACAACAATGCAATAATGACTATCGCTAATAATGGACAGTACTTCCCCCGATATATTGGTTCGGAACGTGTCAAGGCACGCATTCCGCATTTAGCGCGTGTATGATAACCAGAAGCTGAAGCGAGAGCAGCTGCGGGCGATCTAACATCGCCTTCACTTTTTAAACAGCTGAGCTGTTTAAGCTTGCGAATTCCATCCGTGTCTGGCGTCGCTCAAAAACTCGGTGCAGCAAAGTGGAGAGGAGGAAAGTGCTAGGCCAAGAACTGTCAGGGAAAATGGCGAGGAGGCGAGGAGCCGACGAGTAGGTGTGGGGAGTGCGCGCCCCCAGAAAAAAAACCGCTTCTCGTGGTCGGAATGAAAAATGGGTCCCTGGCTTCATGAAACCGGCGTCTATCCGATTACGCTATCATCGCATTCTTGGCGCTCAGCACTTCCTTTGGGTTTGTAGAGTAATTTGATTTGATTGTAGGGTTTAACGCGCCGACGCAACGCAGGCGATGAGGCGCGCCGTAGTGGAGGGCTCCGGATTAATTTTGACCACCTGGGGATCTTTAACGTGCGCCGAAATCTCGTACACACGGGCGTTTTTGCTTTTCGCCTCCATCAGAAAAGCGGCCTCCGTGGCCGGGAATCGAACCCGCGACCTCGTGCTCAGCAGCGCGGTTTGTAGAGTGGGCGTTGGCTTTGGACTTTGGCTGAGTTGAAGTGAATGGGCAGACCTAAGAAAAGCCAAGTTTAAGCTAGTGTCGACCACCAGGTCCGCTGTCTCCTCAGTCTTCGCATCTTAATTGCGATTGCGGCCGAATTTTTATCATAATTGGGTTTCAATGGCAAATGGGTTTCAAAGGCTCCTGACATTCGGGTTTGGTAATTTACTACACAAAACTATACTGCCGAGAACAACACCGATCTGATTTTTGTGCTTATGTTTTGGTGCTAGCTCCTGGCCGCGCCCAGCTATCTGTTTTGTGTTAAGTGAAGCGCGGGTGTCGTCCTCCTCCTTTTGTACGCCACACCGGCAATCTTATTTTGATAGGAAACATGTGTTGCTTGTGGTCGCTATACTTGAAGCTTCTCGTTTAATGTATAGTGTTCTCGGTCTTAACCGACGTTTGCGGAAAGGAGCACCTATCGATAAAATCGGGCTGAATATACGCCTTGACATTCAATTCGCCGACGCTCGACTGTGCATGCCACTTTGTTCACTGTCGACATTTGTGTTTCTTTTTTTGATTTATTAGGGAGCAAACGTTTGCTCCAAATAAACGTTACTTCTTCAAAAACCTTGCGTCGTTCCTGGCTGCGTGACAGTATAAGGGGAACAATACAAGTCCCTACAGAAAATAGTGCAAATATGTAAAGTCCAGCCTCGTTTTACTAATAAATGCACCTCCATCTACCAAAATGCCCCACGTAAGATGGTTTTTAAGCCCCCACATAAAGCAAAACAAACGTGGGATACAAAACTTTTAAATTTTTCACATGCACAGAAGGATGGACTTCGCAGAGAGCATTGGGTTTGTTTTACGTACATTGAGTGTAGGCTACGCAGAGGGGAATACGACCTCGCCAGCTCCTACGTCACCCCAAAATGAAATGAATTTTCTCGATAGCACCTCAACCTCACCGTTTAGGTTTAGGTCTAGACAGGCGAGTTCAGAATAGCATGGGATAAATCCATGCATTTTAGTTCACGGAAGGTGACGGACGAGAAACAGGATCCTACAAGATGTATGCCACGCCCCCTTCCCTGGCACCCCCTTTACTTCACATTTACCGCAAATGTATACAAAGTACTTAACACGCCAAATGTCTTTTTACGACGCCACACGACGTCAAAATGTGCGTCGTAAGGCACGCGCCATCGGAAAACGATTATCGCGGTGTGTCGCCTTCTGCACGCACGAGCCAGCGGGTTCGCCTTGTGCGTGCGCCGTGACGCTGGGCGCCGTAAAACTTCAACGAAAATGACAGCGAGCGGGCGCGCATAAGAAATGAAATACAAAGAAATGTAGCGCGCCCATTGACTGCGACGCGTTCTTAGCAAAAAATGTACAAAGGGAGAGCGCTAACGCTTTCGCGTTCCACCCTTAAAGGCGAAGCTTAAATATTAAAAACAAAGCAATGAACAAAATTAAATTATAAGTAATAAATAATAAAGATTAAAAAATAAAATTAAGTTTAAAAAATAAAATAAGACATTCAATAAAGAAATAAATAAAAATATATCAAAATAAATGAAAATACGTGCATAAAACAATGAAAATATATAAAAGAAAAATACATCCATAAATAATGTGAACACAAATGAAAATGAGGAAAAAGACAAGTAAAAGATGAGTGTAAATAAATAAAGCATAGTATAAAATAAATGAAAATAAAAACAAATTGGAAATGAGTACAAATGAATAGATTTATTGATTGATTGTAGGGGTTTAACGCGCCGACGCAACGCAGGCGATGAGGCGCGCCGTAGTGGAGGGCTCTGGATTAATTTTGACCACCTGGGGATCTTTAACGTGCGCCGAAATCTCGAACACACGGGCGTTTTTGCTCTTCGCCTCCATCAGAAAAGCGGCCGCCGCGGCCGGGAATCGAACCCGCGACCTCGTGCTCAGCAGCGCAACGCCTTAGCCACTGAGCCACCGCGGCGGGTCCACGTTTAAATTTCCCGCCAGCACAACGCGCATGTCATCGGTAGCGGTATGAAGACTAGCTATGCATGCACGCCCCCCTTCGTTCACACCATAGAGTTTGTTAGTAAGTATACTAGAGAGGAAACACCGCCCCGTAAGCCATGTCGTCGGGGGGGGGAAGGGGGGGGGGTCATGGGAAGACCCCCTTTTTTGGCTTGGGCTTGGCATGACAATTGGATTCTTAAGCGGTTTTCGGGATTTGCTCTCTGCACTATGCATTAACACGTTTATAAGCTACAAGGAAGCCAAAATCCTCCCTGTTGTGTGGTAGCCGTATTCGATGAAACAGCAGGCAGTGCGTGATCGCACCTGACGTTGCTCATGCCGCAGTCGAAGGACGCATGACTGACTGGGTGATATGCCGCCGCGAAATTTGTAGCCGACGAAAAGAATAAACAAAACGTACTTCGACGAAGACAAGATACGACAGCAAAGATACTACAGATACGGGCGCTTGTATGCGTCCTATCTTGTCATCGTGCACGACTCTTTAACGCCACGTTTTCTTTTTTCTTGTTAAACTAGTTGGCCCTCGGTGCTCCGGTTCACCACTAAGGCAACGTTGTAATAGGTACGCTCCAAAAAACTTTCCGAACTCTTCAAGCAATCTAATATTTGCAATAATGGTAAAATAATAAAATCAGAGTCTCTAATGAGTTGATTGCGCAACTTAGTGCAAACTTCGCCATTTTTTTATGTGAAGCTTTTTATTCCTCGCTGATAGCGTGGGAGCCCGAGTAAAATCCATGTAGAAAAGCGAACCTTACAAAGTGGGTTTCAGAAAACGATGATGATGTCAAGCGAAGGCACATCAAGCGCTTCAAGAAAAACCTTTCCCTTGGTGAGGATTGAACCTGGGTTTCCCGCGATTTGAAGCCGATGTCTATCCGATTCCGCCATCCTAACACTGTTGAATCAGTTTCTATTTTAAGTGTGACTTTGACTCAGGTTGCACGGAAGAAAGCTTCGAGGTTTAATTCTCGCAATACAGACATTTTTTTTTGTCATTTGGATCACGTTGGTTGGAGTTAATGATTGTTTTGCGGCATGTCTCACAGCCAATGTGAAGCTTATCTCTTAAAACACCCAATTTTTTTCTCGCTTCACGTAACATAGTTGTGTCGGTGTCAATACGGCCGCATTGAAGGTCTACGCAAAATGGAGCGATTCATCTGGTTTACAATAAGGGCGAAGTTAAAACTCCCATGCTGTAAAAAAACAAAGTTTGTTGGAACGTGAATTAGCGGTGGTTGTGAATGAGCGTGAGTGGGTGATCATGTGGAGGAAGCGAGTGGTGATTGCGAGTGAGTGTGAGTGGCCATTGCAAGGGGTGAGTGCGAGTGCGAGGGAGTGTAAGCGGTGAATGCGAGTGGTGAGCGTGAGCGCGGATGAGTGCGAGTGGTGACGCTGAGTGGTGAGCGCGAGCGCGAGTGAGTGTGAGTGGTGGGGATGAGTGGTGAACGTGAGTGAGTGCGAGTTGTTACGACGAGTGGTGAGCGTGAGAGCGAGTGAGTGCGAGTGGTGAGGACGAGTAGCGAGCGTGAGCGGGAGTGAGTGAGAGTGGTGTAGGTGGAGTGGCGAGCGTGAGTGCGAGTGAGTGCGAATGGTGACGACGAGTGGTGAGCGTGAACGGGAGTGAGTGCGAGTAGTGAGGCCTGAGTGTCGAGCGTGAGTGCGAGTGAGTGCGAGTGGCGGGGCGGAGGGGTGAGCGTGAGCGCGAGTGAGTGCGAGTTGATAGTGCGGAGTGGTGAGCGTGAACGTGAGTGAGTGCGAGTGGTGAAGACAAATGGCCAGCGTGAGCGCGAGTGAGTGCGCGTGGTGAGGACAGAGTGGCGAGTGCGAGTGCGAGTGAGTGCGTTAGGATAAATATATTTTTTTGAGTGAGTGTGATTTAGTGGCATCCAGTTTTGCCGAGCTATGGCGTTCGGTGCGCCAGAGCTGCCCCCTCAGCCCCCTATTGTTTTGCATATACATCGAAGCCCTGTGTATGAGTATAACCAGAAATAGTGCCATCGAAGGTTTCAGACTACATGAGTCGGAAGTCAAACTTTTGGCTTACGCAGACGACGTGGCTGTTTTTTGTATGAACGAAGAAAGCGTTCATTCAATTGGTAGTTGACACGGTCAGAATGTTTGGCATGGTGACGGGTAGTTTTGTGAACTGGGCAAAGTGCAAAGGATATTGGCAAGGGGAATGGTCATCAACACCGCCAGCCTTTGCTAATATTAGTTGGGTCACCACTCCAGTGAAGTACTTGGGCGTTGAACTGGAACATTACAGGGATAGCGAACCATACTGGCGTAGCCAGACACAGGCGTTGAGGGAGAAGGCCGAGAAATGGAAGGGGGCAAGGTTGTCAATTTTTACAAGGGCCATTACATGTAACTTATTCTTTGTACGAAGATCTGGTATATTATGCAGGTACTGCATTCTTCGCGAATCAACGTCCACCGCGCTACCACAACACGTTGCAAGGCGAGGAACAAGAGTTAGCCTAAGACGTGCTCGCTGACGCCAACTCGCGTGACACGTGAGTAGAGAATGTGCACACCAGCCACGGAGAGCTACGATTATGCGGAAGGTGGGGCTGGAAGTGTCGCAGTTGTCTGTTGTAGTTATTCGCGCCAAAAGACGAAGGAAAGAAAGTCAATGAAGGGACGCAAACACGATATTGCAGTAACGAAGTTTTTGATAAGTAGACAGCTCCACGGGGTCCTTACTTACCCCCGTGCTGGCTAGTTACGTGTGCCCCAGTGTTTATGAAAGTGATGTGAGTAAACTGTGTGCGAAGGAGAGAGCCACCGCGGCTCACATCCTGTGGGACTGCAGAATGAACCCAAGAGAGGCCAGCAAGATGACGACGCTTCCGCCGCAAATTGAGACGGCGTTGAAGACCTACGATCGAGAAGCACAGCTTCAGGCCGTGCAGCAGGTCTCGGCAGCTGTGGAAAGGCAGCGACCGAGCGAAACTGAGGGGAAGGGGGGAAGCACCCCCAGGAAGGGGGCGGCGGCCCTCTTGACCCGAAGGAGTAGCGAGTGAGCAAGTCCTCGAGGAGCACGGCGCCCGAGATAGACGTGATGGCCGCGTCGCGGTGAAGACCCGTCTTCCCAGTGGAGAGACATCTTAACCGACTGCAAGCCATTCAATGAAGTTGTTCTCTCTCTTTCTCTTCAAAGCACGCAAGCAGACTTACAGGGACCGAGAAGCACTTTTCTAGGAAATTACAAAAAACCCTGTAGAGGAAGAAGAAGAAAGAAAGGAAAGGCCGGGAGGTTAACCAGGTGTAGAGCCCGGTTTGCTACCCTGCACTGGGGGAATGGTGCTCAGGGAATAAAAGGGCGGGAGAAGAGGAAGAGATAGGAGTGGGAACGCGCGCTCTCTAGTCCCGTTTCGGGCACTATAGTCTTTCACGCAAGTTCGTTTCACTCAGGAATCGCAAGAGGGCTTTCGTCGCCTTCTGCGATGTCGATGGTAAAGACCGATGACTTAGAATAGTTTCCACTGTAAATGGCCGATTGTCCAATCGGCTGAGCGCGGTGGCAAGCACGCTCCTCTCCGACGAGTATTCGGGGCAGCGACACAGCACATGTTCTATAGTCTCTTCCGCCCCACAGGCGTCACAGTGGCCGCTGCTGGCCATCCCGATGAGGAAGGAGTAGGCTTTCGTCAAGGCCACTCCCAACCACAGTCTACAAAGTAAAGTTGACTGGGGCCGAGACAGCCCATACGGAATACGGCGCTGAAGAAGAGGATCCTGAATATACAGACGGGGATTCGAGAAGTCCGGTGTGCTCCATTGCTGCATGGTAATCTTGCGTGCAAAGGAGCGAAGTGTCGTGGCGGTATCGGTCCTTGAAAGCGGAAGCAGAATGGTGCGGTCGCTCTCATGGCCTGTACGGGCAGCTTCACCCGCCAACACGTTACCAATGACTCCGAAGTGACGTGGAAGCCACTGGAATATTACGTCATGGCCGGCTGTGATGACTTGATGGGATTTTTCTCTTATCTCTGTCACCAGTTGGTGTAGGGGGCCGTAGCGCAGGGCTGCGCGTAAGCTCTGTAAGGCAGCCTTGAAATCCGAGAAGATCGCCCAATTTTGATGAGTAGCTCCGATGACATGATCAAGAGCCTCACGAATGGCTGCAAGCTCTGCTCGAGCTCGTGGTATGGCAAACGCGGAATCTAGTTGTGGCAAAATCTGCTGGCACAAACATCGCACCTGCCGAACTGGATGACGTTACTGAGCCATCCGTGTACACATGTTTCCGGTCGTTGTACCGTTCATGCAGTAACAGCAGAGAAAGCTGTTGAAGGGCCAATGGTGACAAGTCGGCTTTTTTTCGAATTCCCGGAACACTGAGGCGAATCTCAGGTTGTGCCAGGCACCACAACGGGGAGGACGATGTTCCCGCAGGGGCGTACCTTGAAGTGATTGCAGCCCTGTGCGTTGTGATAATCGCTGAAAAAGTAGATCGTGGTCTACTTTGAGGAAGCTGCGCCAGATGGTGAGAAGGCAGCCTCGTGAGGAGCCTGATGTACAGGCGTAGTGTTTCAGTAGCCACGTACGTTGCCATTGGGTGTTCCTGAGCGATGAAAATGGTGCCCACTGTTGATGCACAACGCGGCAAACCAAGACACGCACGCAGAGCCTGCGCTTGGGCGCTCTGTATTACCCGCAGGTTAGTGGTGCAAGTGTTGGAAATTGCTGGCAAGCTGTAACGCAAGGCTCCTATGCCTCAAGGAATCAATGTAGAAACGCATTGCCGTTGTAATTATTGCCCTACGTTCGGTATTAGGTATGTCACGAGCGATAAAAGTACCCCTCATTCTCCGCCGATCGCTTCCTCCTCCCTCTTTGTTTCTTTCAAAAGAGCTGGAAACACTGGGACTCTTCGATTTACCGCCTCGGACTCACCGAGGATAGTCCGCAGGCAGTCCGAAGATTCTCCATGCCATAGGAATGCATATAAAAAATGAATGCCGGATTGTTGCTCGGGGAGTCCGTGGTGAGTCCGAGACGGTAAATCGAGGGGCCCCACTGTAAATAGTCACGTGACGTCAGGACGCTCGACTTTCCGTCTGTGAATCCTGCCAACGCCGCCTGTGCGTTGATCCTGCTTATCTTAGGCACTATGGGTCCGAACCTTAAAGAATGGTAACCCTTGCTCTGCCGGCCGCAACGAGTGGTTATACGTTTCTGTAGGCCCTAGGGTTGCCGAGTTATTCAACTTTACGTCTGCCCGCCTACCCCACCCTTGGTCGCGCCCTACTCGTAGCCGGTTTTTGGCCGGATGGTGCGGACGCTACGATTTGGATATTTGAGGTTTTTCGCCTTCCTAACTTACTGTCGGGGGCGGCGGAAGGGTCTCGGAACCTTTTTCAACTACTTATTGGTACCTACGAGTGCATTGATCACTTTTTTTTTTTACTTTTGCTCCGCCGGCTTGGCCGGTTCGGCTTGCGACGAGGACGGTTTTATATCAGCAAACACGAGTTCGATATCTGAACGGGCCGGCGATAAATTCGGTCGGTCGTCAGTACCTAATTCTCTTGATAGCAATTTTATTGCGCCGAGAGAGAGAGAGAGCGATCTTTAATGAAGTCTGGCGATGTTAGCTGGGCTAAAATGCCTAACTTGCTACGCCAGTTGATGACGTGATGAAGATGATGGCGATGATGTTCAAGAAGTTGACGCGTACATATACGGCGAGTTATTCACAGCGACTGGTCTAGACCTGCGCCGAAACCCACGCTGGCCGTTCGCATGAGCAAGACGGGCTATAGCAGCTATCGTAGCCCCCAGAGAAACAAATAAAAAGGATAATGCTCCTCCTCCCTTCTCTCGTCTTTTGTTTTTACCGGCGCATTTATTTTCCGCAGAGCTCAAAAAACGGCGTCCGACGGTGCCAAAAGTAACTTCGCTTTGATAGCGACGTCGCCTCGGTCGCTATCAAAAGCACCAGCAGTGCTGGCATGACGGTGTGCTTAACGGGAGGTGTAGGTAAAGGACCACACACGGAAAGGCGATCGGCGATAAAGCCCGCTACTGGAAACGTGAATTCTTTTTCTTATAATTTTCATTTCCCGCATCACCGATTACGTCACCACGGGAAGTTTGAAATCTTGAAGGTTGAGACGCCACGTGGTGCCAACCAGCTGAACTAGAAGCTTCCTGTCCCAGATTTCTGGATATGCGGGTGAACGACCCACCCCGGGCTTGTCGCTACTCGCCTGGAGGCGAGGTCACGGAGATGGCGTGGGCGTCGCCCTCTCTTTCCCCATCGTGGCGGAGCGGCTGACTCCCCGCTTCGCTACCATTCGTCGGATTTCAAACTTCAGCCAGCAAGAACCCCAATTGGAGCAATTCAAACTTCACGGGGCTCCAACGACCTTCCGCTGTTATGAAAACCCGCCGGTTCGAGTACCGTACGTACGTACTGTACGTACTGTATATAAACGTTGCTTCAACTTTTCGTCAGCTCGAGAACTTCATCGCTCTGCTCTGCGCCGGGTCGATAGCGGACGGAGCAAGGCAACGTCGCTACACCGGTGACTGCGCTCGGATGGCCAGTAGCAACAGTGGATGGCAGCTGCGGGATCGACCGGCAATGGCTACAGCCTAGTGTGATAAGCGCTCAACGTTTTCTCTAATTTCACCAGACTTCTCTAGCACAGGTTATGGTAGTTTAGAGAACGGCTGTGTGAAGCACTGTGTATAGCTTTGAGTGTTTCAAGCCTAGAGAAAGTGTATTGAAACCAAAGCTAGTGCCAAGAGTGTAAACAACGGAGCGTAGAGGATTACGTGCGCGTGCCTATAAGAACGGCAAGGGAATTATAACTTGGGAAAGCAGCAAGAGGCTAGTGCAAACGATGGAGGACCTTAAAGTGAAGGAACTTATAGAAATTTGCGAGGAGCTGTTCCTTGACGTAGGCTGTGCGGAACGAAACCAGGCGATTATTGAGGTCTTGCGGAAGGAGAACATAATGGCTGAGGGAGTTAATAAGGCCAGGGCTGAAATCAAAGAGCGCCGTGAGCGCGAGGAAGCCGAAAAAAAAGCGCCGTGAACGCGAGGAGGCGAAAGAGCACCGGGAGCGCGAGGAAGCCGAAAGGCACGAACGGGAACCCGAAAGGCAGCTCGAGTTGAAGCGGTTAGAGCTCAGGCAGGTCTCACCGGTGCATAGCGTAGCTTCTCGAACGGTTCCGGCGAACGGTCCGAGAATTCGGGACCAGCTGCCGCCGTTCGTTATTGGCGAGGACATGGCAAAGTACCTCGTAAAGTTTGAGCACGTTTGCGAGCGAAACGATATCGAACGGTCTCTGTGGGCGGAAAACATGTTATCCCTACTTCCTGGAGAGGCACAGGACGTGATAACGTGCCTGTCGAAGGAGACCTTTGAGAGCTACGACGAGTACAAAAAGGCTCTTTTGAGGAAATACAGATTGTCGCCTGAGGCTTTCCGGCAGAGGTTCCGGTTTGCGAAAAAGGGCGATGAGTCGCAAATAATTTTCGCATTTCGTCTGAAGGCTGACCGAACTGAGTGGCTCAAAATCGAGGAAGCTTATGACGACCGCGACAATGTGGTTGAGTGCATAGCGCTTGAGCCATTCTACCTCTGCGTCGAAGACGACGTCAGGTTGTGGCTGCAGGATAAGCTCCCAGAAGTAAAGCTTAACAAGGCAGCAGAGTTAACTGAGGAGTACTACACCCACCGAAAGTTGCATTATAAGGCGGTGCGAGTTGAAAACGCGGACGGTAAGGAAGCTTTTAAGAAGAAGCTTAACGAAGGGAAACAGCTAGCGCGTCGCAGTTTTCGAAAAGACTCATCTCATACGAAAGAAACTGATGGGGAAGGGATATATGAGTCTCGAAAATCGAACAGCAATGCTAAGCAGCGCGCGGACGCCGCCCAGGCATTTGAGTCGCGGAAGCAGATAATCCGCTATAACTGTAAAAAGGAAGGGCACATCGCGGCAAACTGTAAGAAGAAGGTTGCTTTCGCTACGATCCGAGAAACTGAAAAGAACATGCGGTTGCTCGATCAGTACATACAGGAGATAAGTGTGAACGGCAAGAAGTGCAGACCCCTCTGAGACTCCGCAGAAACTATGGACGTAGTAAACCCGTGACTAGTTTCTCCAAACGACTGCACAGGTGAATGCGCGTGGATAAGGCAAGTTGCCCAGGAGCAGAGCCGATTGCGAGGCTTGTCATTGAAGGCGGTTTTTGTAAGCTTAACACCGAGGCGGCCATGTCCGAAGCGCTCCCAGAGCATTTTCCTTATCTCTTCTCTAATAGCTCGGAGAAACTGCTCAAAGAACAAGGCAAATCGTTCTTTACCAATTTGTCGTGCATGGCACTCACGAGATCTCAAGCGTGGAAGCCCTCACAGGAACTTGGCACTACCCCAGTGAGCGAAGCGGTAAAGGCGGGGGAGAAAAGTATCCCGAGCTGCGAGCCGACCGCAAGCTCTCGCGTCGGGTTAGTCGAACCGCCAGCAGCCGAAGCGGCTTGCGTCATCCCTCTCGGCGGAGAAACCGCATGGAGGAAGAAAAACGTTAGGAGGGAGCATGACGTCAGGCGGCGCAGCTTCGGCAAGCCAACCTCCTCTGAAGCCGCTTTCTCCTCTCCTCGGGCTCCTCCCGCGCAATGCATTATGGAAAATCCACCACGCTCAGGCCCGCGGTAGCATTTGGTGGCTCCGGCTGGCTGCCGGTGGAGATAGATGGAGGCGAGCGCCGTCGCCGAAGGCGCCGTACAAGATTGTTCGCCAGCGTTGCGCTCCAAGCTTCGTATCGTGGAAGTACTGCCGCTGTCGCTGTTCAAAGCAAGGCGAGACTTCGATCGCATTCTTACGAAGCACCCTCACGAGCTGCAAGCCGAATTTCACTTCTGACGTTGGATCGCTCGAACGCGCCGCCGTAAACATTCACAAGCATGGAGCGGCCTACAGCTGCGCGGTGTTTGCCAGGTGTGCTGTGACGATTGCGTTTGGCATTCTGCTGAGTTATCGCGCGTAACGAGTGTCGTATTGGCGGGGAGGTGGTAAAACTAGCTTTGGTTTCGCTCGCGCGCGCTTTTGCATACGTTCGCCTTTTCGGTGCTCCGGCGTGATGGTACGTTTTTATCTACTTCAGTGCACTGGAAAACAAAGGGTTCAGAACCCTTATGTTGGGTGTGACCACCTCGCGTCGCAAGCAGTACGCCGTCTGTTTGTCCGCTGAGGACCGCTCGATCGGTGCGATACGTATGAAAAAAAAAAAAAAAAAAAAACGAATGCTAGATTACGCTTGGGAGGGACCTTGCTGAATTGTGGACTACTGCGCCTTGCCAATAAATGGTTAAAGAAATGGTTGAAATGGTTGATCTTTTCAACTTTGCCTGAGCGGCAAAGTTAGTTGAAAAGATCATTTCCACTTCTGCACGCGGCGGCGGCACACAACTCTCCGACTGCGGCGTGAACTTCGACGGGTCGGAAAGCTCAGTAAACAAAGATGTTTTCTGCCTCTCCCGTCCGACCACTTTGCCCGCACGATCAGGCCGCTGCGCGTTTCGGGTTGCAGGCAGAGCTGCGCGCAACGACTCGTCGCCGAAACTCGAATACGCGGACGGCCCGGCAACCAAACGGATAGACGCACGCACGCAGCGTCGGCGAAGGCCACATGAGGCGCAAAGAACTACCGCTTGCCTGTCACGTGAATAGAACACCTCCCATCAGTCTTTCCTTTTTATTTTTTATGACTAGGCTTCACGATTGTCACGTGACGCTCCCTCCTAAACTTTTCTTTCCTCCATGAGAAACCGAAGCGTCGCCGCCATGTGAGGCGAACGATACGTTTTCCCCAGTCTCCGACAGCTGGCATGAGTTAATCAAGGTGGATCGAGCAACGTTCATTCGAGAACAGCAAAATGATAGCTTGATAAAAGCCTTGCTAGGAAGCGTGAAACGGTGCGGAAAAGAACAGAACGTTTCATTTCATGGAAAGCCCGGCATGTGGTACTGCAGTTATACGGATGCCAAGGGTCAGAAATACGAGCAGCTTCTGATCCCGGAAAGGTATCGCCGTCATCTACTGGAACTCGCGCACGAAAACACGTGGGCAGGGCACCTCGGCCTGAAAAAGACGAAAGTTCGACTTGCGCTGGAGTACTGACCTAAATGCTGAGAAGTCATCGAAGGCTTTGTGGGCTCTTGCGATAGATTCCAAAGGGTCGGCAAGAGTACAGATAAGTGGGAGGCGCCTATGAAGTTTCTACCAGTCATAACTCAACCGTTTCGACGGCGGGTGATCGACATTGTTAGTCCGAGAACGGCTGTAGATACATTCGAACGGCCCTGAGGTCGCGACTAAGTTCCCTGAAGCAGTGCGACTAAAATAGCTCAATTCTCCTCAAGTCGTTGATGCGCTGCTTTCAATATTCGCTCGTGTCGGATTTCCTGCTGAAATTCAGTGCGACAACGGTAGCGTCTTCACTAGCTGCCTAACCTCCACTTTTTTTAAAAAAATGCGGAATCAAAGTGGTGCATAGCTCTATCTATCATCCGCGATCCAATTGAGGGGAGCGAATGCACTCAGTGTTGAAGCGAATATCGAGAGCCCTCTGCTTTGCACGAAAACGCGATTGGGAAGCATGCGTACCTGCCGCTATGTTCGCTTTGATGTCTGATTCACAAGAAAGTACGGGGTATAGCCCTGCGGAGCTGGTGTAGGGTCGGAGTTTCAGAACCCCGCTGCGAATGGTGCGCGAGTATTTTCAAGGTTACCGTCAGGATCCAAACGTGGTCGAGTGCGTTCTTAACCTACTGCAGAGGCTCGGGAAAAGTAAAGACCTTGTTGAGAGCTACATGAAGGCTGCACAAGCATTGTCGAAGGCGTACTACGATAAGTCGGCCAGGAAGCGTACGTTCGAAGTGGGTATCCCAGTGATGCTGCTGCGACCTTCGAAGAAGAATAAGCCAGAAGTTCATTGGGAGGGGCCAGCGAAAGTATTGTCGAAACTTTCTGACACAAACTACGAAGTAAAGCTACGCAAACGGCAGAACAAAATCTACCACAGCAATCTGATGAAACCCTACATACAGCGTCATGCTGTGGTGAACATAGCTTTGAATGCCGAGTACGAGGAAGGGGCAGATATTCTGACCTCTGCGGACCTAAAGGAAGGCACTTCGGATCTCCTGCAGGAACAAGTGAGGTCAGAGCCCTTGCAAAGCGAAGCGCAAAAGAAGGACTTGGAGAAGATAATTTTCGTGTTGAGGATGTTTTCTCTGATCGGCCCGGAAAGACTACGATAATCGAGCATGATATTGAGTTAACGCGAGACGAGCCGATTCGTAGCAAGCCGTACCGATGTTCTCCCTTCGAAAAACAGGTTATGGCGGACGAGGCTAAGCGCATGTGTGACCTTGGGGTCATTGTCCCGAGTGAGAGCGATTGCACCTCCCCTCTAATTCTAGTTCAAGTACACGGAAAGAACCCCAGGCCGCGCGCCGATTACCGGCGCCTCAACGCGATAACCGGAGACCAGACGTATCCGATTCCGAACCTCGAGGGGAGGGTGGAGACCGTATCAAAGGCGAATTACATTTCCACGCTAGACCTCGTGCGAGACTATTGGCAAGTGCCCCTTTCTGAGCGTGCCAGTAGATACGCTGCGTTCGTTTCCCCGTTCCGAACATTCCGTCCCGTCATGTTGAGCTTCGATCTCAAAAACGCGCCGTATTGCTTCTCGAAACTAATGGATCACGTACTTCGTGGCCTGTCTGAGTACACGCTCCCTTACCTCAATGATGTCGCTATATTTTCTAACACATGGGAGGAGCATGTAGAACACTTACGAGTCGTGCGGAGAAGGCTCAAAGAAGCTGGCCTAACAGTCACACCGTCGAAGTGTCACCTAGGTTGCGCCGAAGTGACGTACCTAGGGCATGTAGTGGGGCGAAACCGACGCAGACCGTCCGAAATCAAAGTAGCCGCGGTCATAAACTATTGCCGACCAACGACTGAATCCGAGATACGGGCTTTTTTGTGTTTGGCTGGATATTACCAGCACTATGTGAGTTATTACTCCACACTGGCTAGTCCTTTCACTGACGCTCTCAAAAAGGCTGAGCCAGTTTAGGTGGAATGGGACACAAAGAAGGAGGACACGTTTTAAATGCTCAAACGAGCCCTGAGCGAGAAGCCAGTTCTAACGGCCCCCGACTTTTGAAGGGTTTAGTTATTCAGTGCGATGCGTGCGATCGTAGCATGGGAGCTGTACTATGCCAAGAAAATGCGAATGACAGGGAACGACCAGTTTTGTACTTGAGCCGCAAGCTAACTTGCAGGGAAGAGGCGTACAGTACATCGAAAAGGAAGTAGTAGTGCCACTTAATTAATTGGGTTCAGGGTAGGAATGTGGCTGTGTCGTGTGGGCAGTGCAGAAGTTGGCGTGCTATGTGGCCGGTTCCCAATTTGTAGTAGAAACTGATCATTAATCATTAACCGCTAACCTTGCTAAATAACATGTCATCTAAAAGCGGTAGTTTGCTTAGGTGGAATATCATACTCCAGCTGCACAATCTTGTCGTTCGCTATAAGACAGGAAAGTTGAACGCTAACGCAGACGCACTAAGCCGTGCGTTGTAAGTAGGGCTGCCTTCGTCCTCCCCGTGTCTTTTGTTCGCCTCTTCGTGAACAGCTTTTAGCTTAGCAGGTAGATGGGAGCAAAATTATTGTCCTCATTTGCGGCCTCAGCTGATTATTTCCGCACCGCGTGATTTCAAGTGATCAATCTTAGTTATGACCATTTCATGTCGTGTGTTATCTATGACACATAGTGTGCGTTCTTCTTTTAATAGTCTCACGTCCCTTATGTGCCTCTTGATATAGAAGGTCCAAATTGGGGGTAGACAGCTAGCTAGGAGACTTGATCATGTTTTTTGGAATCTGGTGTTCTGACTGAGAACAGAGGGTGCTTGCTTGCGCTCGGTGTTGCCTGTTGTCGGTCGGTTCTTTGCAAGCTGCCGAACGTGGAGCTACCGGTGCTGAGAAACCAGACCGGAAGAGCCGGGTGAGGCTGGTCGAGACACCTGGGCAGCACGGCGATGTACCTGTGATCCGGACCGGGCAGGTGGTACCTGTTCGGGGAGAGGAGCGTGGTGGAGCCGCCCTTTTCCTTTAGCACTGGAAGTGCACCTGGATGAGTCTGGCGAACGAGCGCGCCCAGAATCCGAGCCAGGTGGAGGCAGCTCATCTTCCGGGTGCATTGCCTGGCGGCGGGGTTGCTGTTGTGCCAGAGCGGCCGGCCCAAATGCGTTGCACGGGGCGACGCGCCGACAGCGGGGCCGAATCACGCCTCGTCCAATCCAGACCAAACCGCCCGCGGTGGCCAAGCTGAAAGCCCCACCTCCGCAGAGGCGCCTCTCCTTTTACGTCGCGGAGGCTTGGCCAGATCCTGCATCGGGTGAACGACCCACCCTGGGCTTGTCGCTGCTCGCCTGGAGGCGAGGACACGGAGATGGCGTGGGCGTCGCCCTCCCTTTTCCCCATCGCGGCACTGCGGCTGACTCCCCGCTTCTCTACCATACGTCGGATTTCAATCAGCCCTGATTGGAGCGATTCAAACTTCACGAGGCTCAACGACCTTCAAGGGTATAAAAACCCGCCCGGTTCGAGTATCGTCGGCATTCCCCGGAGGCATTCTTCGGCGCCACTTTCCGAAGGCACCGAGTGGAGAGGTGCCATCGCCTTTGTTCGAGCCATGTAACGTTTGCTTACCCTTATACATAGTGTATATAAATGTTGCTTCAACTTTTCGTCGGCTCGAGTACTTACTTCATCGCTCTGCTGTGCGCCGTGTCGATAGCGTAAGGAGCAAGGCAACGTCGCTACACCGGTGACTGCGCTTGGATGGCCAGTCGCAACAATCCCTACGTATCGTCACCACGTTGAATCATAGCACGCCCCTCCCGTCCCTAGGGAATCCAGTTGTCTTAGATAACTCTACATACTGTTCATGATACCATCGGTTGGCTAACCCCAATACAGAATTCATTCTGTAGTTCCCTTTATCAAGCGGTTGGGGCGGCTCTTAAGGCTGAAAATCAGACACGACTACCATTTAGGACATTCATAATATGTTACGAAGCAGGGAGGAATTCCAAGTCGCAAAGGATGAAGGTAAAGGGGCCCTGAAGACAAAGTAGGGCTGTGCTCAGTTTTGAAGAACTCGGCTTTGGTAACTGACTCAGCTCAATCTGAGCCACGAAAGATGTGTTTTTACCAAAATAAACGCAAGTAATTTTAAAAAGCTTTCACATTTCGCGCTAAAGTTAAGTAGTCTGGGCAGGAGAAACGTAATATGGCTTATCACTGAAAACATATTGGTAAGTGTTGAAATTGCACGTCAGCAGTCATGTGATAAGATCGAACAGAACTAGAGGCATCACAAAAATTGCCTATGAAACTGTCTCGGTTGTCGCTTAAATCGGCGTTTGGCAGTCGCACAAGCAAGGTTTTACCCACGTCATAGAGGAATCACCGAAAAGGGATGGGTAGTCGCCACCACTTGATATTGTCACGTCAATTATCCAGGCAAACCGGATGCAGAAAAACAAGACGTTTAATATAGAAGGACAATAATACACGCAATGCCTCACATCACGCCACTCCTCACTGCGGTAACTTTAAAATGTTCTGGCCGCAAGCACAATATAGAGTGAGCTTTTGCTCACTTTCCCATCAGTGTCTGTTCCTGGTAGTAGCCGTAATTCGTAGGCTCTGGTAGTCGAACATTACTTGAGAAGCTTACAGGACACGCTGACGGAGACCAGGGTGCATTGCCCCAGGTGCCGTTAGAACTTGTCTCGGGTGCGCAGCCCGAGCGTTCAAGCCAGGCAGCCCCGCTGATTCTCGTTTCCGAAGCTACCAAGGGTGCGCTGCCGCGCTCAGGATCGTTGCCTGGAGCTGTCATCTTGAGGCCAGCTGGGCGCATTTCCAGGGTCGGAAGTGCGTAGAGCTTCCGCGCAGGCGTCTCCATCACTTGCTCTCCTCGTTCCACCCCCTGCCTCTTCTTCCACTTCTTCCCGTCTCCTCCTTCGGGGGGTTTCCCATGGCATTCCCCGTGTCTCCCTTTTCTTTCTCTTCTTCTAGTCGTCTCCTTCTTTGGGAGGTTGCTCTCTTCGGGAGGGTTGCTCATGACGTTATTACTTCCCCCCTTTTAAGAGTTACTTCCTAAACGACGGCTCATTCCCTGAATAGGAAATGTGGACTCAATTGATCCCGAAGAAGCGCCAACTCTTCTCTGCACCGGTGGAGCACAGTCTACTCTCACAAATGTTGTCTTGTAGCCCCCAGAAAGTCCGAGTACACCCTACTCTAACCTACACACTTCACCTACGCAGTTCACCACACCATTCAAATGCTGTATTCGGGTGGTCATTTTGAAGCGCTCTGTAGCACTCCGCAAAGCGACTCCGTGTTTGGCTGGTTGAAATCGAGCGCTCGACGTATGTTCGATAGGTCGTCTCACTGCGTCCTCCTCCACTCCGAGCGCCTCCGACTGCTCTGACTTCGAAGTGCGAGCGCCGCGGAAATCTAGAGGCATGGAGGAAGAAACCAGTTTTTTTCTCCCTCCATGTCTAGAGGCATGTCTGGGGGCGATCGGGTCACGTGACCCCAGCCGCCGCGGCTCCCGCTCGTCCATACTCGCCTGCCTAGTCGGTGGCGTTCGTTGAGTCCTAGCCAGTGGTTTGTTGTGGGTGTGTTTAGACGTTTTTGCTTCTCGTGCTATTACTGAAGGCATCTCCGCATGATGTCGTAACGGAGACGCCTATTCAGTGTTGGGGAACCGTCTCCGCTGCTTCTGTAGATCGAAATCGACGCCGAGGAAAACAGCAGCTCAGACGACGATGACTCGCACGTTTACGCAATAAAGTTCGCCGAACTGTTCGCCTCACCGCTGCCTATATGTTCAAAGTGGCGGAATACTTTCGCAAGTTTGGCTTGGAGCTAACGCGTCTGACCTGAAGGCCGCCATTTATTGAAACACTTTGACCGGCCTGGCTGTTTGAAATTGCCGTGTTGGCCGTGCCGCTGCGCTACGGTCGCGTGCTGCTCCAAAATCGGGTACGTGTTCGGTTGGGGAGTGGTGACTCTTGCTCAGAATGGGGGAAGCGGCACATGGGCGTAATTCGAGTCGGAGTATCAGAGCGACCACAAGAATACAGCAAAAGCTTGCATTGTGTTCCGGCTTCTTGTCTGCCTTGGCTTTCATTTCACCCAAAATTTTCCAAACGCCGTGCTTACAAATATACCGGCAGGCTCGCCGAAATTCTCATGTCAATTCACCAAGTGGACCGAATACACAGAGAAAACGTTTAATTGACGAGAACGATACTTCGGACCACACACGACACGTACATAAACAGTCAAAGAAGTGTTCTCTCCGTTCGAGTTCACCTAAAAGTCGTAAAGGATGGTGTCGCCGCCTCACGTTACAGCAGATGTCTACCTGTTTGGTGTAGAAATCACGGAAACTGTAATGTCTCGCAGAGGCTTGCAGGAAGTGGACCCAGCCGTCTCCGCCAATAGCCAAGAGAGCGTAGCCCTAGTTGGTGCGTCGGTGCGTAACCCTAGCGTGTCAGCCTGGCCGTCCAGCTGGTTCCCCTTTCTAGAGTTGCCGACGGGCGTTGGCGTGGGGCCTCCTTCCAGGATTACCGCCTGGAAGATGTGTTTGTTGGCTTGAGGTGTGGTCAGGCCCCAATGACGCCGGGGTCAGTTCAGGAGCGTAGCCTGGTCTCTCGCGTCCTCCTCCTTCTCGAACGCTTGTCTCCTTCCCCTTCCTCTTCTCTTCTCTCTGTGCATTTGACTGTTGGCACCCTTCGTACCTTCTTGACTGGCACATACTCCTTGGGAGGGTTTGGCCGCATATACCTTAGGGAGTCTCGGCACATACGCGTTCGGGGGGTCGCTCAAGACAGATATGTATTCTTCAATGTCTCGATTTTTTTTCCAGCTTGTGATAAAATTCGTGTCGCTGCTATCGGGACAAAGCACTGAACGAATGAAGAAAAACTGTATCTGGTCTTCACGTTCCCTCTTCCATCATTTTTGCAGCGATTTAGTACTGTTTAAGCGCTCTCTGAAATGTATGATATTTTGAATACGGATGCTGTGGAGAGGTGGCTCCTGCACTTCTCTCCCTGCTCTCGTGTTTCCTCACATACAGCGCTACCGTGCCCATGTTCGTACGTGTTCTCCTGTGCATACTCCAGACACGTCCTCCGAGCCTTTACCGTTTAAAGATGTTTGTGTCTCCTTTCGATAACACTACACTTTTGATATATCTATCTGCACTTCCACATTTACCAATTTTTGATTTATACGCTGCCCATATTTGTACTGTTTGTATTCCTTGTACCCATGCATCTATGTATGTTGCCTGTTCGCATTCTTTGTACCTATGTGGGCGGTGCATCACCCGAGAAGGCCCTGTGCTGTTGGTAAGCACTTCAAATAAATAAATAAATAAATTGTGAATCCAAAATTGTGTCTGTACCATCACTGACGGGGGAGGAAACTTCAGCGCGTTCGAGTTTCCAAGTCCTTCCCGAATCAAGCCCTCGTAACACCCACGGCGCGTGATCCAGCTGCTATAGGGATCCATTTCCAGCGTTCTCGTTCACAGCGCTACAATTCCGTTGGACGCTGCAAATGAAAACGTCGTGCTTTTTAGTACGTACCGAAAAACGACAAGCATGAACTTTGCGGAGAGTGTCCCGTGGAGTACTGACTGATTTTCCGCAACTGCCCCAATAGGTGCACTCGATGGAAGAATATTGCAGCTGTCAGGTTAAATGCCGGACAATCAACAAAATCAATGCCGTCTTCAACTTCGTACACGGCTATCGGAAATGGAAGTCCCATGTGGTCTGCCGCGGCACAAATCTAAGAGAGAGGAAAAAAACAAAAACAAAAGGTAAGGCTCCTCTAACAGCTAAGAATATACACAGAAAATCGTAGAAATAACACTCCTGGATTCTTGGTGAGGATGTCCTGCGGCAATATAAAAGGGATCAGCGTCATAACACGCACAAAGCACGACACGTAAACAAGCTTTCTTTATCTAGGGCTTCCGCAGCCCATTTTCATTTTTCTGCCTTCGCACGAAAATTCACAATTCATCAAGCTAAACCAGTTTGTCTACATAATTGTGTAAATAGAAATAGCAAGTTGGTGTGTCTTTAACGCACAAGAGATACAAACTACAGAGAATAACCAATTACCAGACAAAACTATAAAATCAAAAACATACATCGGATATGCGCCAAATGAAGAAAAAAATATAAAACCGCAAAAAGGTGCGATGCAAGATGGGGAAAATCTAGGAGCAATTTAGCACCCTGCATTTCCTCAGAATGCATAATTGGCGGATTTCACACATAGCCTTTATCAACGGTAAAAAAGAATTGGTCAACTGCCGCCGCCCAAAAACAACAAAAATAACTTGAAAAAAAGACAATTAATAAAAATGAAATAACGAAGCTTTATTATTGTGGCGTTTAACGTGCTGATGGTACACCAGGGTTATGAGGCGTGCCGTCGTGCAGGGCTCTAGATCGATTTCGACCACCTGACGATATATAACGCCCTCTGAAATCTTGACATGCGTTTCCCACTTCCGCACCCACCAGAAAAGCGGCCACCACCACTGGAATCGGCCCCGTGTCCTCCGGGGCTAAGCAGCACAACGCCTTAGCTACCGAGCCAGCACGGCGGGTGATCTAACGAAACTTTATATGTGCATCGTCTACATCCTTCCCACAAAAAAAGACACAAACGATCCAAAAACAAGGGTAAAACAGCAGAAACAATTGTGAAAACAGACCCAGCTATGCACACTCTACATTACCAAGAGAAACCCATACTTGGCAGCGTTAACATAATTACAGTCAAAACCGATTATAACCAACCGGGATAGAGTGAATTATGCTATGTATCGAACAAAGAAAGATCAGTTACGAAAATACACGCAAAAAATATTACTTAAAACGAAGTTCACATCTGATATGTCGAACTCGGCGCGCCCAGAATTGCCGCCAAAATGCATGGTCTAGGAGCGGCGATTGAGATGCTGATTGGGTGTGATGGAGATGTTGAGCCTCCCATGGAGCGACGTAACTCCCGGCACTTTCCGTAACTGTTTCCGACGCGCCTGTCTCACGATCAAATCCTCCCAGTCAACGAGTCCGGACCAAGATGGAAGCATCGATGAACTGTGAGAAGAGCTTGCCAAGGTTCCCTATGTTTTGCTGAAAGGAGTGCCCTTCAAGGATTGCCGGAGTGTCGACAACGACGTTGCCTTCCCATGAGCCCCTCGGACGCCGATGACGTCACCGATGTCATGGCTGCTGGCACTGCATGCGGAGGATGTCGCGAGTGAAAGCCGTCCGATGCTTAATGAAGCGCTTTCGGCAGTCAGCGTGCTCCACTAATATTGCTTCGATATTGAAGAACACGGACTGCAAACTGATGCAAATGATGTCTCATGTAGGGAATGCTGTGCTACTTGACGCCGCCAAAAGGAAAGTGAAGACAATAACCACCTCTTTTTGGGTAAGTAGGTAGTTACGGTGGTACGTATCTTTATTGCTTGCAATAAATATATAGTTTTGTGTGTCGTAATGGCATACGTTTTTGTGTTAGGTTCAGCATGTGGGGATGTCATGAGGGTCCCGCGTACTGAGAACTCGTAAAAAAAAACTCGTTATGGGCAGGTTCGGCTATTTCGAACTATCGGATATATCGAACTAATCGTGGCGCATATTGCAGTTTGCTGTAACCGGGTTTCAATAAATTCCTTTCAATAGCGCAAATGTAGATAAATAGCCAAATAGTTTGGCGAAGAACTATAAGAGAATAAATAGAAAGTAAAAAAATGACGAAAGTGGAACAACGGGTTCAGACATATGCATCTCATACATCTTCTCAAGGAAAGAAGAGAAAAAAAACTCTGCAGGAATTCCGAGAATCGTTTACTGATGCATTGCATTCTACGCCGATTGTCTACAGTGCGAATTCTCTGCAGCCAAATACGGCTATGAGAGGCGAGAGACGTTGAATTATTTTATTGTTTTTAAGTTTCTCTTGTTTTTTGGCTACTGATGTACATCTATAGAATTACAACGATCAAGTGGCGTTACTACGGGAAATATGCCTATTTCCTAAGACGCAAGGCGTAGTGCAAAAGTTGTTCCTTTTACGCTATTTGATTATTTGTATTTCCAAGGGTCGTTTGCGGATTTTGTAACAGCGAGGCTGTTAATTGAAAACCTATTTTTCCTGTCCGCAGTTAAAAATACCCCGAAAATGCCGACTACACGTGAGCGCGCGCACATGAGCGCGTGCCTCGCCGCCCGGCAGTTATAAAACCAAGAAAATGCAGAGCGCTGCTGTGTGCGTGCCTCACCACGAACCCCCAGCGTCCCCAGTGCACGTTTGTCAAGGCAAGCATCGCCACTTAAGGAGCTCGGCCAAGATTGGACAAAAGAAAACCTCCAGCTTTGCCGCAATCGTAGCAACACTTTCGCGATCACAATCACACTGCTCGCGTCACTGTAGAGTTATGCCCCCCCCCCCCTATCCACAAAATAGAGCTGTGCGTTCGTCATTCGCAAGCGCTAGGGCGTAGTATTACTCCCTAGTACTCCCTCTTAGAAGTACTCCCTCTTAGAAGTACTCCCTTATTACCCTCTTAGTACTCCCTCTTAGAAGTGCGCCGGCTAATTCGCGAAGATGGGTCACCCACGAGTCGTCCGCACACCCGACGAGAAGGCCGCTCGCCTCGAGAAAGAAAATAAACTTCGTTATTAGCAAAAGAAAAACTCAGCAATTGTATCTCGTCGCGCTAAGGATAGAGAACGGACACGAGTAGACAGAGACGACACGGAACACGTGGCCACAGAGGATGCTGCCAAGTTGTATTATGGCGCACAAGACAACGAATCACTTCAATGCAAAAAGGCCAAAGTGCGTGATCGGTACTGGCCGATCGCATGCCCAATGATTATAACATGAGCATTACTGTGAGCTTCCATATGGCAACAAATACGAAGTGAAGGGCGCTGCGGCAGCGAAGAAGCAAATCGGCTGCAATCGTTGACTTGAAACGTCGTGTTAATAAGACTAATCTTTGTTTTCTGAAGGCACTGGATACGTGTCGTGAAGTACGCGCGCAGCTTCACTACCTTCAAGTTTCACGCGTTACTGTGAGCTACTTTGCAGTTTTAAAGACGATAGTCTTTCTTGGGCTACTTAAACCCAGAAATGTTGGTCTGTCTGTATGTCTGCCTGTCTGTCTGTGACTCGATTCAGCTACCCGGCCAAAGTAAAACATTCCCTGCGCAATAGTCTTATATAGTCACAGCTAAATGTGCCCGTCTAAGTCCGGTGTAATGTTCATAATTGTCAATATTGTTGAAGAGCAACAAGACATTACGCATATATAAGACAAAAAATTAATAAAAGTGATATTTGCAGCGTTCCTTTATAAAAAAATCGTACATGTTTGATTTGCCGAGATTAAATACTTCATCAACTGAAGAAAAAAATATCACTCCGCCGTCGCCTGCTGTCGCCCGCGCCATATAACTTCTGGCGGCATTTGAAGAAATCAAGTGGCAAGAGTTACGAAAGGTTCCACTTGATAGGTTCCACGTTCTGGTTAGAACGCACGTGGACTAGGGAAACGCGGTTCTATAAACGCTGAGGTAGGGCGCCTCGATTCACACGCGTCTTCGCCGTACGGCAGCGTTGGCATCGAGACACCCGGTTTGGAGCAGTGGAACGCTGGAAATTTAAAATGAGTTAAGCAAACGTTTGGCGTCTTTACCTTGGGAGGAGCGCGACGCAACAGGAACAACATGAGAGGTGAGCGGGAAAGTGAAGGGAGGCATTTACTTGGCAAAAGTCGATAAAGACTATCGTCTTTTAACGACATTTGCAACGAAAGGAGCAGATACGCGGACAATTTTTTTGTTTACTCTTCGGTGATTATTCGGCCATTAATAGGATGCACATTTTTCAAACCCTTTTAGTGAACATTTTAATTTTCGTGTTGTTTTATTTTTAGTTTTCCAAAATTCTGTAGAACAAATGTCCAATTACGCTATTGTAAGGTACAAAGGCGCTACTTCAGCCAAACCTTCATTTTAATGGAAATGCACGGCATTGCACGGCCGTGGCTGTGGCGGTACCTGGCAAAAAATGTTACGCATTAATACAAAAAAGAGCCGAGAAGAACGAAGGAAGCACGGAGAATAAATCGTGCAAACGAAAACATCTGCGAGGCCCTGCATACCCACAAAAGCCATAACCATGGAGTTAACATTAGTTCAGCTAACAGCGCGTTCATGAAACGTGTGTGTAAGGCGAAATCTGTTCTCACATCTTCGAAAAATAATGGTTTAAAAAGGTACGCCGAATTTGTCCCAAGTTCAGTTTTGAGATGGCGTCACAAGCTGCCTTCAGCGTCAAATGCACACACATAAGAGAGAATACCTTTCGAACGAGGACAAAGCCTGTTTCGAAGGTAACGATTGATCCAAAACGGGTGTGCCAGGTGAACGCAGCTTCTACCCCGGGCACGTACGTCACATTCACCGCGGTAGGCGAGCAGTACTGCGGAAAAAACAAGTGTTGGAATGTTAGTAATCAAGAACTTCAGGATATGCCACCTTTCTAGCTCCTTAATGAACAGAAGCACTCGAACAGCATCCATGAGTGAAACTTAAGCGCAAACAGACACAGGGACGGGAAAGGGAAACGACACCAGCGCTTACTATCAACTGAAAGATTTATTAAAATTGAAAGCACATTTATACCACACCAAGACCTAACAATCAAGCACGTGTGACCGTCGCACATGTGCACGCCGGCACATGAGGACAACCGCCCCATTTTCTTCTCTTTTTATTTCCCTCATCTTCTACCCCCTCTCCTTAAGAAGTTGCACTTCTTTATCTAGAATACTCAGCAACGGGTACGCTGCCTCAATGTACACTTGAGGGAGCATCATTCCTCCTTGAATGGAAGGCCCTACACACACCTGACGCTGCACTGTTCAGACTGCGGTTGTAAGCCATGCTTCACAGACACGCAAGTTGTTTTTAAGCACAGAGACCGTGCTACCCGGGAAATTGCTGAAGCCTTCCATATCCGGATTAAGGCTTCTGATTGTATAAGTCACCCGTCGCTGAGTATTCTAGAATGCGGACGGCACAGTCCCCCACGCGGAGCCACTGACGGAGTACGGCGACATCCTGGCATGGCACAGGGAAGAACGTCGAACACTGCCCCCACCTCACGGGAAGCTGGACAGACGCGAGGGCGTCCTCCTGCGTCAACTACAGACCCGGACGGTGCTTACGCCCGCCCTCGCCCGATACGTGTGTCCGGACCTTTTTGTGAGTGACCAGTGCAGTATGTGCGCGAAAGGGACTGCAACCTTGGCCCACATCATGTGGGGGTGTAGTGTGATACAAGACGATACCGTGCAGGACTCACTACCGCCGGACATTGTAGCTCACATAAGCTCCTCCGACTCGGAGGCGCAGCTAATGGCCGTCCAGCGGCTCGGGGACGCCCTGGCCCGGCAGGTGCGAACGGGAGACCCTCCTCCTCCTAGCGAGGGGAAGCGGTCCCGCCAAGTAGCCAACGCCGGGACACTGGCCTAGTGTTCCTCGAGGTCTAGATACTAGACAAGGGGCGGTGAAGCCCTGCGTGGCCTGATCCGCCCCTGCACGCCGGACTACTCAATAAAGGTCATTTTCTCTCTCTCTAGATAAAGAAGTGCAACTTCTTAAGGAGAGGGGGTAGAAGATGAGGGTAAAAAAATAGAAGGAAATGGGGCGGTTGTCCTTATGTACCGCCGTACGCATGTGCGATGGTCAGACGTGCTTGATTGTTAGGTCTTGGTGTGGTTTAAATGTCTTTTCGATTTTAATAAATCTTTTAGTTGATAGTAAGCGCTGGTCTCGTTTTCTTTTCTCGTCCCTGTGTCTGTTTGCGATTACGTTTCACTCAAGGATGTTCACAACTAGCTCGTCTCTCCATTTTGCTCGAACAGCATGACAGACGCTGTAGTCTGCCTGTAGAAACAGACCGCCAAAGCGGCACTATCACAGCACACAACATAACCCCCCCCACCAAGGTTTTTTTTTTTTTTCATACAATAGCATTGCATTGCCTCTTGAAGGAAAGGGCCGGTGTCAGCGTTGTCTAACGTCCACTGCGGTTCCGCAATTCCCATAGGCTTTGACAGGCTCCATAACGAGTGCGTGGGAAAAGGAAAGGCATAAAAGGAGCGCTGTGAAAGCTTGTATGCCCGGCCCCGTATTCCCAAACCATATCCCGTAGGGGCCCAGGCCGACCACACCCTTTAAGCAGGGGCGCAGCCAATGAGGTTAAAAAATTGCAATTTTTTAACCTCCTTGGACGCAGCACCGTGACGTCTCTACCTATATGTGCGTGACTTCATGCGAGGTGGATTTTTTCTTTTTTACCCCTCCCCTCGTTTCGGCTGCTTTGCGGGCGGCCGATGGTTTCGCTCCGCGGGCAACTTGTGTTGTACTATTTATATTTTTATTCCTGCTATTTCTTGTTTGTACATTTGTATACTTTTTTGCGTGTGTGGCTTACAGTTGAGGCACGAGCTGTGACACAATGCTGGCGAATTAAAAGGCCAGGCACTACAGAAATATATATATATGTGGTAGCTAAAAATGCGTCGCAAGAAACAGACACAAACTGCTCATCTATACCCATCAGTGGATCTCTAAAAGTGACAATTCTTTGCCGCTATTTCTACTTCGAGATCACTATCGCAAAAATAGTGCGCCAAGGAGATAACTTTGTTACTTAGTTTTATCTCTGCTGCGAGTACCGTGACTTCAAGCTCACGGGCAACTACTCATTAGTCCCAGCGAAAAGAATATATGTATCTGAGTGAGTGTAACACTGCATTAAATGAGAGGCCATGGGGCCCGGGGGAGCAAGGATGAGGAGAAAAGGGGAAGGTCACAACTCGCACAATGAACACAGTTGCAGTCTTGGGGTCCTAATCGCAAAATGAACACATTAAAGTCAGTCAGTGGCAGCGAAACTCACAATTCCCACTTAAATGTACAGTTCACACTGTGGACAATGCGGTTCACACTGAAAACTGTACACGCTGCAGACAGTTCACATTGTATACCGAACGGGGAAGTCGGCTAGGCTGCTACACCGATTTGTAGAGTCCTTTTTCAAGGGCGTACTCGGTAATTGTTTCTACTGCGGTGGGATCGTCACGGACCCGACTAACATGTTCCTATTCAGTCGCAGGGGCGGGACCTAGAGTTAAAAGCTCGTGGCGATTACGGTCGAATAATGGACACAGCCAAATTAAGTGGTAACGATTTGGTGTGCCTTCCCGATTACAGGGGGGGCATAAGCGCCATTCGGATCCTGCTGGAGCTGTCTATTTATAAATAACGTATCTTATGCAGCAAAATCTCTGTGTGCATAAAGCACAAATTGTTAAAAATAACTAATCGACATTGGCAACAGCGTGAGTGGTAGAACGCATGATTACTGATATCAAACTCGGCCTGGTGGCTTCAGTGAAGAGACTGTGGTCAATAGCCCTGTACAGAAGACATATATCAAACACCTCGAGTACTTCAGTTGCTGTACAATCCAACTATTACTTTGCCCTTGGTTGGTATATATTTTCGATATTGTTTCCCTAAATTGTTTTGACCAGCAGTTCAAATTATGCAGAATTCATGACCGAGTGTAAAACGTGTACCTTTGAGCTGGTATCTTTCTTATCAATGTATCACCCTTGCAAGAACGATTCACACCTTCTATTGCTGTTAACAAAATGTCAATGTTTTCCTTAGTGGCACTGTTCGTGATAAAGAATAATGCAATGAAGTTAATGTTAACGAAATTCAATGTAATAGTGCTTATGAAAGTGCCAAAATGTAGCAGCTCATGCAGCTGTAATATTTCGCAAGAGTAGGACAGTTTGTAAATGTAGTCATGGGTAATTGGCTGCCTTTCTTGTAATTCTTTCCTGCAGCGCCGAATCGTGTTTTGAGCTGTGTATATAGTGAAAGAGCACCCAACTCAATTGTATTGGCGGTGAGCGCGAACACAGGCGGCGCTGCGAAGCGCGCCTCCATGAGGTCAGCTTAGGGATTCTCGCATTTGTCGTCTGCTTCACTCAGGATCGCTCTCCCTGCTGTTTCTTTGCGCTCGGTCAACGTCTGATGCTTGTCCGCACCAGAATTGGCGTGTGGGTAACTTTTTATCATAATAATAGGCTTAAAATCGCATACACTAGCTCATGGTATCAATTATTATTAGTATAGTTTTGGATACCGCTACGGGAGAAACATTGCCGGCGTCACCCCATTCCTTGCGAAGCCGGTCCTGTGCGGAGCGCGAAGAGTCGGAGCTAGGCGTCAGCTTCTCATGTCAGCATTCGAACAAAAGGAACAGTCAGCTGCTAATAACCGACAACAGCGAAAATGGAAGAACAAAACAAATTCTAGGCATTCATGGCTGTCGGCTTTGGCAGAAGGCATCACGATTCCCGGTAATCATATGTAAGGTAAAACAGTTTTTGCAACCTTGCCGAACGCTCGAACGCATTTTGCCACATCACTTTACATTGTCAAGGCATGAAAGTTTGCTGATATGCACTATAAACTGCAAAAACTGTAGGTTGAGTTCCAAATAACCCAGTGTGTATATACGCGCGTGCTGATTCTATACCAGGCATCTAACCAGTATGGAGGTTTATTGAGCAAAACGAGTCACGTCTTCGTTAAATTTATAGTAATACATATATGTTTGTTAAGACCTGGAGGGATATTTCGGAACATTTTGCACAGCCATATCTTCCCGATATTCGTATATCCGTTATAGGAAAACTGCACTCAAGAGGAGGAGGAGAAGTAAGGGGAGGAGGGGAAAACTTTGTTTAACAATTAAATCGATGTGGTTATTGGGCCGGGTTCTCAGTCCAGGACAAGAGAGTAAAAGTAATTTTCTTCAAATCATAGAACGCCATCCCGAGTAGACTAAGATTTGTTCATCGCGCCTGGAAGGGTTGAAAAGCAATAAAGAGCTACTTGGAATTCTTCTTCGGTTTCGAGTCTTGTAATATATGCAGGTATACTATTTATTACGTTAGTTAGCGAGTATATCATGCCTTCAACACCGTAATCATGTCATCATTGTTCGAGTTGAGAGTCAGTTCTTTATGATAACGATATAATTACGATAGAAATTCGGAGCACAAAAGCCGCCTTCGAGTACTGTGGACCACGTTGTTTAGTGCGCGATCGCGGTGGCGTAGCACAAACCTTCTCATTGTATTTGCATGTGAATAAACAAAGCACGCTGCGGATATGCACCTTCTGGCACGCAGCCGTAATAAAAGCCATTCGTGAAGAAGGGAAAGTATGCCATACAATATGAAGGAAATATCCACACGACCTTTGTGAGGCTCCCAAACATCCCGAAACCTCCTAATAAGAAGTTGGTGACGGCGCAGAAAAATTAATGCGTTGGGCAGAAAAAAAAGGCAAGAAACATTAATCCGATACAAGACAACAACGAAAGAAACAGAAGAAAGCCGCTTTATTTCCTGCTGTGCGATGAGCGTGTAGAGGCCGCTGCTTGGTACGTAGTATTAGACTGTTGAGTCTTCATAGGAGCATCTCAAAAATACTGCAGGGAAGCCTACGCATTTTGAATACATATCGAGAAGCTCTGATCGCTGATCCTCGTGAATAAGCAAGAAAGGACGAGTAACACACGATCTTCTGACCGATACTCTGAAGAAAGTTGTTCTCTATCTCTTCGTCTGTTGCAAACTTGTGGGGGATACAGCTTCAAATTATTCAGATGCGTCAGAAGCTGGCAAAATAACTGAGTCGCTAGAAATACGCTTTTTAACGCACTACAGCAACGAACCGGGCGATTTCTAGCCCAGCACTGTTGCCCCCCACACACGCGGAGTGTAGCAGACGACAGCGGCGCGAATCCCTAAGCCGACGTCAGAGCCAGGGGGCGCCACTCAAAGATCTCACCGCCAATACCCTTCTGTTTGCTGTAGAATGAGCTTTCAATGAGGGTGTTTGCTTTTTGGGCCGTGCATAATTGCCACATGCGCGTGAAAGCGTCCATCCGCGCGCGCGCACTTCGAGCACCGAGTCGAGTGCTTATTTAGGAACACGATCAGAGGTCAGCGTCAACTTGCAGGTGCGCAAGAAGAGCGCGGAGAGATCAGGCGCTCAGGTACAAAAGGTTAGCTTTTACCACATGCGCGTCAGCTTACCCAGTGCCGCAGGCCAGCCCCGCCCACGGAGCGAAACCATCGGCCGCCTGCCAAGCATTCGAAACGAGGGGAGGGGGAAAAAAGAAAAAAATCTACCTCGCATGAAGTCGCGCACATATAGGTAGAGACGTCACGGTGCTGCGTCCAAGGAGGTTAAAAAATTGCAAATTCTTTAAATCACGTTGGCTGCGCCCCAGCTTAGGGGGTGTGGTCGGCCTGGTCTCCTACGGGATATGGTTTGGGAATACGCGCCCCGGCCTACTGTTAAGCATATTGTTGCGCTATCAGGTTCAAATACTAAACGGGTACCCGCTGCTTGACGTACACGTACTTTGACGCTTCTCAGCGCTTCGTTAGTCTTAAAGCGACCCTGCAACACTTTTGATAACTTTTTCTAAATAATAAATGTTTTCAGAACGCAGTAAATGTAGCCGACCACTCCAGTACTTATAATAGGAAAGACCTCAACCAAAAATTGCTGATCTGCGCCCTTTAGTTAACTTAGAAACTTCCATAAGAAAACTATCCATTTTTAATGGTCTCGGAGTGCTTCGAGCGCGCGAGCTACGTCATTAAAGCGGAGTAGCGGCTATTGGCCGAATTTGTTATGGTTGCAGCAATAAACGTATTCTCTAGGAACTTAATTGTAAAAAAGATTAAAGGCGAAGCGGAAACGAAAGGCGGGTCTGTTGCGACGAGCAAACTCTGCAGTTCCGCTCCCGGCTGGCGATTTTTATAGCTTTCACAATTCTTTCAGAAGCGAAGCAAAGAGTGAAACCGTTTATTGTTTGTGTTGCAGAGCCCTTTACAATGTATGTATACAAAGTTAGCGGAAAATGCAGGACTGACAAGGGTGACAGGCGAAGGCGCCTAGCCATAGCAACGGACAGGAGGAACTGCGCGAAGGATGACGGTTCGGGTGAAGATGACGACCATGACGAATATGATGATAATTGTTATGAATGGGCCGAGGACCACGCAGGCACAGAGAAGAACACTGGTCAAGCACAGGACAGTAGACGCTGGGACGTGAAAGACAGGACGGGCTTGGGTCACACGTACGCGCAGCCCGTAGTTAGAAGGTACACAAAATAGTCTCGTAGTTGGGAAGGTCCGAGAGCAATGCCGAATAGGCAAGTTAGCTCACGTCCAGTCGCGACGCGTTTCTAACGGCTCCAGCAGCAGGAACGGCAGCGCCCAACAGCCTGACCGGAACGTCAGCAGTCGGCACACCAGCGCCACGATGACGGCGCCCAGACGCGCTCTCGAGCCCCGGCGGAGGGCGGCGACGGTTGTGCTCCAGGTGGCCCGTGGACCGAGCGTTCCCCGGGGTAGTTCCCACGCAACCGCGCCCTGTTCCACCGTTTGGCTTCCAGCCGTTCGCGTACCAGCTTCCACGATCACTTACGCGTGGCTCCTCTTCCTTGTCATCTTCTCTGTCGTTCTGGCTGGCTCACTTGCGCGGCCAATCACTCAAATGGCCATTCATCACAATAATAATAGGGCGCCTGGTTTTAGCAAGCGGCCGGCTACGCTTCCCACCATTCCCGCTGCCTCATCCGCTTGACCAGCAGTCATCACCGAAGCAGGGAGGAAGGCTGCCGGAGGACGGCTGGGCTCATATTACCGGCGCGTCCTTTCGGTAATGCTGGCTTTATTAAATGCGATAGACTTTATTTGGTTACTTAAACCCGAAAATTCTGGCCTGTCCGCTGTCACGTTTTGTGGCACGTCTCGACCAGCTCAGAAGAATGGACACGGGAGAATCGTTGGCACGTTTACCACAGCACAACTACAACCCCTAAGCAAAATAAACAACACTGCAAACAAAGATCTCAACCAAAGCAATTCCTATATACTAATCGGTAACAAAAACCCAGAAAAGCCAGCAAACCAAACCAAAAGTCACTACAATAAAGTCCCAAATAAATCAACCCGTCCTAGTTCCACTCAATGCAACGTCCATGTTAACAATCTTAACAACACTGGTCATATAATACCGAGTCCCTAGCGGACTAGCCTACCGCTGTCTCCGGCGCTGGCGTGTCGTACCCGTAGCGTGACCGTGACACGCTGGTAGTCATAGTTGTCCGCTGCCGTGGTGCCTGTGGTGTTGGTACCGACGTAGTTGTGCGTGGTAGTCACACGGTGGACCGCTTTTTAGTTACCCCTCGGGGTAGCCCTCGTAGCAAGAAGCAACCCCTGGCCTCGGGGCCGTCGCCGTGGAAGCAGGTAGCACCGGGGAGCTCCGCGGACGTCGCCGCGTGGGGACCGCCAATGCGTTAGTTGACGGTGCGTGCTCGCTGTACGCAGGCGGCCGACCGTCGCCGCACAGGTTGGTCGTACGACGCGGGAGTAGGAGCCGATGCCACGTCGGTCCACTCCGGTCCAGGATGACGTGGCTCTGGTTGATGGCGTGCCCTCGTACCCCCGGCTTGTTCCTCGGACTCGTGCCACCTGACCTTCCTGCTGTGGCGTTCTTCTGATCTCCCTCTCTCCCGGCGTGTGCCCCGGGATTAAATAGCCTTTGCCCGGCCGTCGCGGAACTCTTGCATTCGCTGTGCCCATGTCCGCCGCACGGGTCACCACCACATTGGTTATCCCTCCACGTGCCTCCATCGCGTCACCTCGTCATTCGTCCGCCCTCTTCGCGGGAAATTTGCATTCTCTTTCTCCGTCTTCATCTTCGTCGGCCTCTGGCTCCGATATGACACGTCATCTTTATTCCCACGGGGGGATTGCGCCCTTAATCATGACATTCGCAGTAGGTCTGCATATATGTAGATCTGTCTATGCTCCTCGATTCAGCCGCCCAGATAAAGCAACAGAATTGTTCAACGATAAGTTTTTACCAGAAAAACCTCTCAAGCGAATAAATCTCGTGCAATACTTAATGCTTGTCAACATTGTTGAGCAAAACGAAAACGCTAAGCATGTTTGACGGAAACATCGATACCTGACTGGTACTCGTAGTGTGTTTTTCTTATCAATCCAAAGTCTGGGTGGATTTTAAATGCAGAGCATTTCAATAACTCACGATGTCACCCGCGTTGACGTCCGTAGTCCGCACCGTCGTTGTCCCTACTATATAAAAAAAATACTATCTGGCGCCCGGTTTCGATCCCTCGACCCTGCGGGCGGAACGCAATGTACATGGTGCTCTACCCACTGCGCCACAAAGCCGACACAGAATGGGACACTACGAACGCGCCTTATATCGTTGACTCATTCAAATTACTGCTGACGAGCGCTCTCTCGTCAGCAGTTGCCACAAGTGCAACAACATTAACGTAACGCAAACTACTTAACGTCGTGCGCCCCCGGAAATGCTCTGCATTTGATCGTGCCCCTCGCGAGGGGGATGTTTCACTGCGTCTTCTCTCGGTCGCGGGACCCGTGGCGCCATCTCGGAGGCGCGGCACAACTCGTAGCATTTTTGTGTTAAAAACGAGTTGAAAACAATGTTTTGGAGAAAAATACAAACAGCGCTATCGATTAAAGCTACACCTCATGGCGGAATTCCAAGTTCAAGAGTAACGAAAGGTTCCAATAGATAGCGCGTGAGCAGTGGAACGCGGGGAAATAGGTTTTACTTGAGAGAACCTCCACAGTGTTTATCTTCAGAGGAGCGATACGTAAGAGAAAGAGAATGGTTGGTGAGCAGGGCAGAGAATAGAGACATGTGTTGGCAAACTCCGCAGAAGACTGTCGCCTTTTGACAGAATTTTCAGCGAAGGGAGCTTGCAGACACGCGGCCATTTTTACTCCCGCAATCACAGCCGCTTAGGTGGCCCAAGTGTTCACAGGGGTGTGAAATTGCGATAACAAAAAAATAAGCCTTACAATACAACATCAAGACTGATTACACCTCAAAGGTAACGTGGCCTTCTGCATCAGCTTAGTCTCTCACGGAGAACTGTGCCCGTGTTGGTATGGCATCTTCTGAGTGATGCGAGAACCTATAGACAGGGTGCGTGGAGTTATTTTGCCGACAGCGAAAGCCAAGCAGATGGCTGTACTTCGAGTGGCTCCGATAAGTGGTTCGTCTCTGGATACATTTTACTGTGACCCAGGGGCTCTGCAAGGCCGTGTAGGGGTGCTGGGTGGCTCAATCTGTCTCTTGTCTACAAGAATGGGCTTAGTATTCCTTGCCCTTGGGACGATTAGAGAAGTAATGGCTTCAATGCAGAACAAAGGGTCTGACGATTACAATACTCCTTAGTGCGGAATTTGATCGCAGCGGTTCACGTGTTTTTACTGTACACACTATTTTGAGACAGAATTTCAGACAGACATGTACGGTTATAGACCAATGTTATTCTTCACATTACACTCCTTCAAGAACGCTCCTTTCCCAGTCGTTGATTGTTACAAAGGAGGCCTTCTGGTCGGAAGAAATAGACGAGTATACGTTCGACTTCCATCAGCAATACCTGGTTCTCAAAGGCGAGGTTCATGCGAGTATCTTGCGAGTTGTTGTCAGCCTTTCGAGGCGTCAAGAGGAAGAGGAACCGGTTTTGGTCGCGCATAAGTGGTCGGAAATGTTTGTTTGTCTTGATATCTACGTTACATTTCCGTAATATTGATGTAGGTCGATGTGCGTTTAAGGCGCTATGTCCTTGCTGAGCGCTGTAGGCGAGAAGTAGGCAGACAATACCAGCAATTTGTTGTACAACTTTGCGGCGCACAGCTCACCAACTTCATCAGATGCGCCTCTGTCAGGCATTGCTGACAGAGCCATACGGAAGTAGAGATAGCCTTGCACCGCGCATAACGGCTGCTTCGGCAACGCGCCCCTGTGTATTCTGGCGCCCGCGGAGAAGAGGCTCTGCTATGGGGGCTCCTTTAGCTGCAGTGGCTGACGCAGCATTTCCTTCGCCTCAGGAAGTGATTGCCTCGTCGTCTCACGCACGACGGAACGCGTCACTCTACCGTTATCTCGCAGCACTTCCACACCACTGAGAATGTCTCTCACGGCCTCGGCATAGTTGCCTCCTCTTCACATTTTCGCCGTAATTTCATCTTCTGCGTTCCGGGTCGCTCTGTGGCGTCGGTCTTTGGCGTTATTTTTGTTCGGTCGGATGCTACGAGCGTCCACGGCGACGCCACAATATAGAAGCGCGTCTTTAAAAGTACGAGCTGCGCTCTAAAGATCACGTAAAACGGCTTAGTCATTCACCAAAACGTATCTTCCAATTTACTTTCCAATTTTTCTTGTTTCTTTTACTGCCACGTTACTGCCATTTCATTTTGGAGCTCCTGTGAAAGAGGACAAGAAAGCTACTTTCAAAATTTTATTCACAATGTTGATCGCATTATGCGCAAAAGCGCTTGCAGGTGCGTTTGCGTTGCTAAGCATTATGTAGGGCAGCGCATCCCTACTTAAAGAAACCAAACCATTCTGACACGATGTAGGAAGTTTGCAGTCAATTTCAAGCTGTTACTTTGAAATATTCGCTGTTTAAGAAATTATTCAGTGGAAAAATCGTCCTACCTCTGCGGAAGCCCCATTCAGCTGCCGGAAGAAAACGCATTGTGATTTGTAAAACCACAAGATGCAAACAGAACAAGGTCAGACCGCGTATCGGCTTTCTTTGTCGGAAAGGTCGTCTAAAGACGACAGCGTTCTTCTGCTTCCGCCAAGTCACTCCCTCTTTGCTCTCACCTTCGAAACCTCACACTCTTTCCCACCCCTCTCACTGCACTCATTATGACATGATCGGAGGTTTGTTAAATGCCATTCAATTTTCCCGCCTTCGCATTCCATCTGCTGGGACAGCACCATCTTTTATTTAGTGTTTCTTTTTTGTTGTTCAAGGAACACCCCGAGCTGCATAGTTCTGTTGTCTCTTCACTTGCTTTTATCTCGAAATACTATGCCATTTTCACGCTGTTGTTTCGTTGTTTCTTCTTTTTCTATTTCGTAACTTTCCCCACAACCGGCCCATTCAACTCAGCAGCACGCTCCTTGGATGGACACCCAATACCTACTACAACGACAAAGGTGTTCCACAGGGATCTATACTCGGACCAGTACTCTTCAACATCGTCATGGCAAAGTTAGCCAAAACTCTGGAACAAGAAACGTCAGCCCGTTTCGCAATATGCGCTGACGATATTACGATATGGACAGAAGGTAGAGACTACTCCTCAACATCCGACATGCTGGTTGAGCTGCATGCGCCGGTGAACAGCCTCAAAGCATGCATACCGAAACTTGGCCTAGAACTCGCCACAGAAAAGACAGAACTTCTAGCGGCATCAAGCGATACCAAAACGCACCCCGTGGACCCTGCTCTGCTGTACATAGGAGACACAACTATCCAAGCGACACGTGGCCACGTACGCCTCCTTGGTCTCCCACTTGGCAGTAACAATACTGCTAAGATATGGTTAAAACAACTACGACAGAAATGGAAACCCATGCTCAAAGTAATCGCGAGGCTGTCTAACAAATATGGGGGCGCAAGTCAACATGCATGCCTCTCCATGGTCCGGACAGTTGCAATCGGCACTCTCGCATATGGAGCACCAGTATACAACCTGAACAAAACGAACACAAAACACCTTCGGGTGCTCCATAGAGCCACATTGCGTACCATCACAGGCCTCCCAAAGCATACAAAAACAGAAGATCTTGAGCGAGCGGTTGCGCTCCCTCCTATAGACGTAATCATGAAAGAAACTCGTGAACAGGCAGACACCAAACGTGGGCTCACCCGCCAAGGGCTCCTTCTCACAGCATGGGACGAGCAGACGCTTGTCCCGGTCATCGACCTTCCCATCCCTTTAGCACCCTGGACAATCTCGGAAAACATCACCAGCAATCTCACCAAACCTATCCCCCGTTCTAAAACGGCAACAAGATCTAAACGTAGCCTTCACTTGGAGAAGTCCAAACTTCCCAATGAGATCGACATCTATACCGACGCCAGTGTGGCAACATCGCATATTGGCGTAGCATGGACCTGTCCTGAAAACCCATCCCTTGGAGGTCAACTCTCCCTCAGACACGATGGTGCAACTGCACTGGAAGGCGAACTCCATGCCATCAATGGTGCCCTTAATCATATTATTTTTGCAATACCCGACCACCAGCCAAAATACGGATTCTAACGGACTCGTTCGAAGCAATTCAAGAACTTCGCAAGCCACTCTCCCTCAACCCGCTCGGCAACTCTATAATCTTACACAAAGAACTCCTCAAAAGCCACAACGTTCACATCAGAATTGACTGGATTCCAGGCCACGAGGAGACCGGCCCAAGGAACCAGTCCGCCCATGAGGCGGCACAGGAGTGTTTGAACTTTACGCCTCCACTGGTTCCCCTTTCAGCATCCACACCCACTCCTCCAGCCCTCCTACTTCTCCGACTAAAGAAACGTAAAAGACAACGTTACCAACAGGTTACACACCTTGGGTATCTTGCCAACATTGTCTCCTGCAGCAGATCCGAGGAAGTATTCATCAAAAAGCTCTGTGCAGATGCCGATTACACTCCTCACATTACCCAGAAATGGACAAGATGCCCCAACACGCACCGACGATGCCCCTACTGCAACACTGACGTCAAATCAGATCTCCACCACCTAGTGTGGACGTGCCCACACTTTGCCAAACATCGCCCAGAGAGTTTAACAAACATTAATCCCGACACCCTACCAGAGGGCACGGCAGCACTGCCAGGATGCAACGTCTCAACCCGTTTGTTTATCTGCCGCAGATAATTGGCGTCCTGCTGCTCACGCAAGCAGGAAGCGAAGACCCGGCTCTGCTATCTGGATTCGACGGCGCACCACTTCCCAGCCACCAAGCGCATCATGTGCGCATTGCGCACTTGGAATCTACGCTCGGCGATTTGCCTGGAAACAGGCCTGCTTCGGTGACTTCATGCGCTGACGCAGATCGCCACAACATGAAGACGGCGCTGCTAGCAGACTGGAGTGGTATAAAGACTGGACACCCCTCAACTCAAGCCACAGGGCACGGCAGCACTGCCAGGATGCAACGTCTCAACCCGTTTGTTTATCTGCCGCAGATAATTGGCGTCCTGCTGCTCACGCAAGCAGGAAGCGAAGACCCGGCTCTGCTATCTGGATTCGACGGCGCACCACTTCCCAGCCACCAAGCGCATCATGTGCGCATTGCGCACTTGGAATCTACGCTCGGCGATTTGCCTGGAAACAGGCCTGCTTCGGTGACTTCATGCGCTGACGCAGATCGCCACAACATGAAGACGGCGCTGCTAGCAGACTGGAGTGGTATAAAGACTGGACACCCCTCAACTCAAGCCACAGGGCACGGCAGCACTGCCAGGATGCAACGTCTCAACCCGTTTGTTTATCTGCCGCAGGTGAGCAAGCGTTATGGCAAATGTATTCGTTCAAATTACCTATGCCTAATAGTGCTGCCGTGCCCTAGGCAGATGTGTGCACAATTGTGTGACATGTGTGCCTGTATTAAGGAATTACTGTTGCCCAGTGGTGACATTGAAACAAACCCGGGGCCCGATATGGCCATGATCATGAAACAGCTTCAAGTTATTGCAGATGACATAAAAGAAATAAAAGAAGAACTGTTGAAAGCTATTGAAGCCAAACTAGAACAAGTAACATTACTGGAAAACAAGATCACGTCCTGTCTCTCCCAAGTAACCAATCTTCAAAAAACCGTTCACTACTTGGAGTTAAAAATAGACGACTTAGAAAACAGGTCTAGAAGGTCAAATTTACTTGTGTATGGTGTACCGGAGGAGGCAGACGAAAACCCCGAAACCCTCGAACAAACTATAGGGGAGTAGATACTTAAAAATATACTGAAGATCAAGCCCGTTCCAATAGAAAGAATTCACAGGATAGGAAAACAAGACGCTCAAAAAACTAGACCAGTCATACTAAAACTCCTCGACTTCCGAGACAAAGCAACCATTCTTAGAAACTGCACGAAACTAAAAGGAACCGCTTTCTCTGTTGGAGAGGACTTCTCAAATAGAGTAAGAGACATCAGAAAAAAGCTTTGGCAAGTTGCAAAAATAAGAAAAGAAGCTGGAGACAAAGTATTTCTAGTCTATGACAAGTTAAAAGTGAACGAAGATCTGTACCGATGGGATGAGGAAACAAATGCTATTGCGCTCATAACAGCTGGCCGTCACAGCATTAACCATGAAAAAAACGACGAAGCGAAAGCACCAGGCGAGCCACAACGCCGCAGCCAACGAAAGAAGTAACATTTCTTAACATTAACACCCGCAGCATGCTTCAAAAATTAGTACCGCTTGAATCCTTACTTCTTGGAATTGAACCGGACTTCGTAGCTTTGACAGAAACGTGGCTGACAAATGACATAAAGGATTTTGAGGTAACACCCCCCAACTACGTTATCATTCGTAAAGATAGGCCGACACGTGGGGGAGGCGTGGCCATCCTGATAAAAAAAGACCTTTCCTTTGAAATACTTCCTGAGGTTACCGGAGTCGAGGCAATATTTTGCAAGCTTCTCTTCACTTCTCGCCCAGTATTTGTTGGCTGCGTTTATCGCAGCCCATCTTCAGACAAGGATAGCTTGCAAGCATTGCACACGTATATGCATCGGCATGTTCTCGGAGCCAGGCTAATCTTGCTCGGCGATTTTAATTTACCCGATATAAACTGGCAAACAATGCAACACCACAGCGCATGCTCGGATGTGCTCTTTGATATCATGTTGACATTTAATCTCTCCCAAATTGTAAAACAGCCTACCCGTGTTCAAGGGTGCTGTTCTAATGTACTTGACTTGGTGTTTTTAAGTGATCATTTTCCTGCAGATCAAGCACAGATCGTAATTCTTGAAGGCGTATCGGACCACGAAGTTATTCAAGGCTCTGTTTCTATATTTGACATCCCAATACCGTTCAACTCCTTTACTACATATCTTGACTTTAACCATGCCGATGACACCAGCATACTTGATCATCTTTTCCATGAACTTGATTCGTTCGAACTACTTGCGAATGATTCAGACACAAATATAGAAACCCTATGGGCAAGGTTCAAAGCGGTCGTAACACACTGCGTTCTTAACTATGTGCCGTCTAAAACAAAGAAAACAAGAAAACATAATCCCTGGATAACGCGTGAAATTATTCATTCCAAGCGTAAAGTAAAACGCCTCAGAAAAACTTTGAAGGCAAAACCTACGCCACAAATTCGGAACAAGTTGAGTCAAGCTATTAGTAACATGAAATCCCAAATAAAAGTGTCCAAAGCAAACTATTTTACGAGTACGCTACCAAACTTTTTGAAAACGTCTCCCCAGAAGTTCTGGAACTACCTCAATCCTAAAAACCGTAACAGGCCCGTGGCCCCGGAAGAAAGCAAAGATAAAGCAAACTTGCTAAATAACTATTTTCAATCTGTTTTCACGATTGATGACGGAAATGAGCCTGATGTTGACATTTGCAACCACCGAAATATTGAACCACTTGTTGTGACAGAGTCCGGAGTGCTTAATTTGTTGTTAAAATTAGATACTAAAAAGGGTGCCGGTCCGGACAACTTGCCGAACGAATTTCTTAGGAGATATGCTGAATGGGTAGCCAAATACTTGTGTATACTTTTTAATAAGTCCCTATCAACCAGTTCCCTCCCCCAAGAATGGAAAATCGCAAAGGTAGCCCCTGTTCATAAATCTGGTAGCGAAGCTGACCCATCAAACTTCAGACCCATCTCACTAACCAGCACAACCTGCAAACTACTGGAACACATAATTCTTAAACATCTAACATTGTACCTTGACCAGAATCGCATCTTATCGCCATTACAACACGGTTTTCGCAAAGGACTTTCCACAGTTACCCAACTGGTTGAACTAATTCACGATATCTCCCTCAATGTAGACTGCAGAAAACAAACCGATTTAATTCTATGGGATTTCTCAAAGGCTTTTGATCGGGTGCCACACAAAAAACTTGTAAGAAAATTAGAAGCAACAATAGGCACAGGTCCACTTACTGACTGGATAGACAATTATCTGAGTAACCGAACGCAATACGTGCAAGTCAATCGCGAAAGTTCTACCATAGCCAATGTAACGTCAGGTGTACCACAGGGCAGTGTTTTGGCACCCATTTTATTCCTGATCTTCATTAATGATTTACCTGCTGGCATTGGTGTTAATGTGAGGCTTTTCGCCGATGACTGTATACTTTACCAAGAAATTAACGCCCCAGAAGATCATGTAAAATTGAACAATGCCTTGCAGTACATATCTAGCTGGTGTGCTCTCTGGCAAATGACCCTGAATGTTAAAAAATCCGCTCTCTTGAGGATAACCAGAAAAAAGCATGTATCTGAATTCGTTTACGTTATAAATAACTCTCCACTTCCGGTAGTGACTGAACACAAATATCTAGGTTTAACTTTAACACAAGATTTTAGATGGGATACCCACATTAGCCATGTCACATCAGCTGCATTAAAACGACTGTTTTTCCTTCGTAGAAGTCTCGGTTCTGCACCACATGAAACGAGACTTCTCGCCTACAAAGCATTCGTCAGACCCGTCTTAGAATATGCAAACGTCGCGTGGTTTCCCTATACAAACAATCTCATAAATGCCCTAGAACGAATACAACGAAAAGCGATAAGATTTGTTTATAACAAGTACAGAATGACAGACTCACCCACAGAACTTTTAAAAAAAGCAGGTCTCTTAACAATAAAAAACCGCGCTAAACTGGCCCGTCAGAAATTCCTGTATCAATTAGTTCACGAACAGCTAAACATAGACAGTTCAAAGTACATGTCATACGCAGAAACAAGGCCAACACGACAAAAGCATTCACAGACACTAAATGAATATCAGTGCCGTACTGACTGTCTCAAATATTCTTTTTTTCCACTAGCAATTAGTGAGTGGAATAATTTGCCAATCAGTATAACAAACAGTCAATCATTGGAAACTTTTTCATCCCTGCTTGAATGTTACTTATTGTCTTTGGAATGTCAAAACTGAGATTTTTTTTTTTCCTGTACACTGTTTGAAGTGCTCACTATTCTTTCTTCAATACTAGTTGGTATTGATGTCCTATGGTATTGATTTAGTTATGATGTACTGATATAGTCAAAATGTATTGCTGTCGGTTTTGTTTCACTCGTATTGCAATATTTCAGTGAGTACCCTTTGTATAAATCTCGCACTTCCACAATGTATGTGCCCTTCCTGCAATAATCCCTATTGGGATTGGCAGTATGTGTAAATAAATAAATAAATAAAATAAATATGAAGCACATACTGGATTAGACGCGTCTTTATTACGAACAATTGCGCCTTTTGCTGTTAAGAGTGGTCTGGCGCGAGTAGTCTAACTGAGGCCGACCCCGGTGAAGATTTTCAGGCCCCCATAACACAAATCCCCTCTTTGAATATGCACCTTGATTAGTAATCCCCTTCCTTCCATCCCTCTCCCCACTCTGCGGCAAACACCCTCCTTGCTCCAATAAAAAGACTCAATCAATCAACCTGCACTAGAAACCTACAGAGCATAATTCTTTAACTAACGTGGGTACTTTCGGTTACGTATTTACATGTTGCCTGAAGTATGCTTAAGGGTTCCACTGCGCTAAATATTGTGGACATGCGTGAGCGCTGCCACCAATTTTAGTAGTTTGGAACCTCCCTGTCTATGTAGACTTTGCGGTAAAGCGTTCGTTTAACTTTTGTTTTTGCGGCTGAATAGAATGATAGAGAAACAATTTTTTCGTATTTTCGTTGCTTACAAAAGACACTCGTCGTTAAAAGCCCATCTTTGCGAACATTGAACGCCATAGCGTAAAAATGGGAGTCGAGCAAAAACTTTCCTTAAACTTTAAACGATTCCGTCATCGTAATCATAACCGATTGTATGGAGCTCTTAATCTCCCCCTTCCCCCGAGTCACTTTGGAAACCTCTCTAAAGGCTTTTAAAGTGCAATCCAAGCATTATGCCATATATCGCCTGCTACCTATATATCCAAAAATGTATAAAGAAATGTTACCGCCATTACCAAAAACAAGGAATCTTGAGCGGCTAAATGTTTCATCGGGTTAGCCATTCTGGCGCTTGGACTGGGCTATACCTCCAGCCACTAGTGCACCTCTGCTTTCCAAATATTCGAGGGCGCTCAACACCCAATTGTGTGGCTTGCATGTATACTGTAGCCGAAAACCGCAAAGCAGTGTCTAATGACGCGTCGGCGAAGCTTCTGGCGATCAACCACCTAAAGAGTACTTGCAGGTGAACTTTGTCGTAGCGAACAGAAATGCTCACCCAGTGCTTAGCGAGTACACTTCGGGCACAGAACGTTTTATCTGAGTCCTTCAATGCTTTTCGAAAAACTTTGGTTTTATACTTACGAGCAATGGCGGAACGTCGGGCATTTGGTATATCCTTAAGGCGGGGTTCTTGCACGGCTGGAATAAGACATTGTCGGAAGTATTTTCTTCTGGCGTGTGGCTTCGAGCTGTCATTGTGAATGATATGGCCATCTGTACGTCGGTGTTGTTGCGAAGAGATTGCACGATCCTGGCAACTTCGTCCTAGGCAGGAAAGAAGGATAATCATTGTCATGTGTAACGTGTACAGGTGGAGTAGTCAGATGTCTGCGGCATGTTTCGCTTAGAGGGTTTAGCTATTGCGAACTTGCTGCTGATTAGGTAACATTCTGCCAACCAGAATGTGTGGTCTTTCCCACGTGGATGACTTGCAGCTTCTAAAGAGGGCGTGCCGGTAAGGATGATGAGCTTGTTTAGTGGCTTTTCCTTTGTAACTGGGTGGCTATGCACATCTACCTTATTCGTATCGCCAATTAAAATCAGCTCGCCTTCAAAAAAAGTTGCTCTCGTGGCATTTTAGTGCTAGTCTCAGCTTGTGAGAATGTTTTCCTGGATTCTTTGTTTTGCAAACTCGGTAGAAACTCGGGGACTTGGTTCGCCACCTAGTGGGCATTACGAGGTTACTCTTGCTGGCACACGGCCGGGCTGGAGGAGCGGCGGGCGCGCACTTTAAGTGCGCGCTCGCCGCTCCTCCAGTCCGGCCGTGGCTGGCAGCGTACAGTGCTCGTCGGCAGGTAGCGACGTCATCTCCTGCCCACTTCAGTTTACTCGGGGACGTCTGTTCGCATTGTATGTTGAGCAGTTAAACATGGTCATCTACGATTGGAGTATGATTGCGGCCCCACTTCACACCGTCTCCACTACTGCCGCCTCTTTCCGCCTAGGTCTAGTAGACTGCTTCCCACGTGCGGCGTAACTTTGTCCTTGCCGTTGCGCTGTGCCGTGCGTTCCTGGGCGGCCACCTGTTTGGCGCACAACTTTTTGCGCTGTGACTGGCGGAGAGGTGATTGAAAAATTAAAGCAGTTCCAATCGAAGTGAAAGCTGCCAAGTGTGGAGCAGTGATTCACCCAAGGGGCTGTATCGCCCTCTCCCGACTAGTTTTAGCATCAGCCTGCCATTGATACCGAAAGTGGTCAAGCGAGGACTTCGCAGCCCCTGAAAAGGCTGCGGATGTACCCAACACTGGACTGAATGTTCATTATGTTGGGGCCACTAATGGTTTCTTTTGCGGCTTCTTTGTTATTTTTAATTATTGCGTACTTCTGTGAGTCCTAGCAACGGCATTCTCCGTGGCAACGCCACAGTGCCATCTCAACAGTTCGTACACGAGAAACGTGTGCCCGTGGGGCGCAATGGGATAGACATTGGCTTCGTAACAGGAGGGATCCAGCTTCAATCCCGAACAGGAGGAGCAGTGAGGTTTTCGAAGCCTTTCTTTCGGTACGTAACGCCGTGTGATTGTAGTGGCCAGATACCATGACACCGGTCAAGCTACGACGACACGGCGGGTACCTAAAGCACTCCTCTCAGAATAAAACCTCGCTGTCTCTACCAAACAATCGTGTGCCTTCTTAGTCTGTTCCGTAGGGGTTGTGTCATTCTCCTGATAATGCAACATAGCAAATACACATTATAGCTAAAGCCTTATACAGTCGAACCTCGTTATATCGAACACGGGTATATCGAATTATTGCTTATATCGAACCATTGTCAGTTTTTTAAAAGAATTACATGCATTTTTAATTTTCTGTATCGAACTCGGTCGGTTAAGAAATGGATATATCGAACTCAGCGCCGGCCGAAAGCGCGCGCTCCGGAGACAGGCGGCAGGCTTTCCCGCAACGCAGGGGAGAATATCGGTGGCGCAGCAGGCGTTTGCGACTCAAACGCATGCCTGAGACGCTGGTAGCGCCATTCAGGCTAGGCGGCATACGCAGTTGGCTGACTCAGGCTCAGCTGGTTCACCGGTTGGTTCAGTCGTTGTTCATCAGCTTCAGTCATCGTCTTGCCTTGTTTCAGTCTATAAGCTCAAGCCTCAACGCCTTAACGAACTCTTCAGCGTCGTGCGTGGTTTAAACTAGTGGACACTGTTCGCGCAGTTACGTGACTGTGTTTGCAAGGCGCTGTGTCAGCCGCGTGCGGCGTAGTGATGGTCAACTCGAAGAAACAGTCAACGCTGCTGCAGTTTTTTTTCCCTTGGGAATAAATAGTTCACTTTAACGCTTCATGTGAGTAGTCATTCTTGTCGTTGCCTTTTTAGTGATTGAATCGCGCTGCATTTTGACGCGTTTTTTATCCAATTTTATATATCGAATTTCGGTTATATCGAACTATTTCGCGGTTCGCGCACTGTTCGATATAACGAGGTTTGACTGTATATCAAATCCGACCAAACCCTCAGCTACACGGTACTTCCGTTTTCCCGGGGTGCAAGGGCTCGAGGTTGTTTTCAAGTGTAGCTTGTGTTGGCTGACTCGTGTCACCGTCTGTGTTGCTGTTGGGGCTGAGAGGCAAAACTTCCTCCCGAAACCCTCGTCCTTCCTCCTTACGAGCAGTTGCCGGCCGAAAATTTCCTCTTCCCACAGCTGGTGGCCCCAAAACTCCCATCTCCCGTAAGCGGCGCGCCGGCTAAAGTACGGTAATACTTCGACCAATCACAGGAGTTGCCTCTCTCTGGAAAAAGGAAAGGCAGGTTAACTCTTCGTGCGCCTAGATTCTCGGCTGTTCAAGGGCACTGTGTCATGGGTGGTCCGCTCTTGGTCCATCTCTGCCCAGGAGCACGCTGATCTGAACGACAGCGGGACCGACCCGCGTACGTGCGCGTGTTCGGGGAGCTACTTCTGAGTGTCAGCAATTGGAATGCTATGCGTGCCGCTGAAGGGTTCGACAAGGAAGGGCTTGGAATTTGGTTTATAGGAATTTCGCACGGAACTGGTGTACGCTTTCGCAGGGTTCGCCAAGATTCGCGTTCACCCTGGTTCCCGGCAGCGGAGGGGTTGTTCAACTCACGCCTGACCCAATATAATTAAAATTCGGTTGAAGTAACCTCCAATGGTTCCTCATAATTGAAAACGCAAGTGGCGAACGATGGGTAGGTGCTGGTCATAACTCAGACCGGTCTGCTTTTTCTTTTTCCTTTTTTTTTGACGCTAACATTTTCGCGATATATCCCTTGCATAAAGTCTGCACTTATTTGCTACGTGCTTCATGCCGGTGCTTGCTTTAACAGGGTTTGAAAGCGAACGCCTCAGATTATCAATATTTCGAGGAACATGGAAGGTAATGTGAGGTACAGAAAATTGGGGGGGTACACTAAACGTGAGGCCAATTCGTGGAGCACGCGCGCAGAAACGCGACACGCCAACACCGGAGATGGGTCGGAGGAGGGTTTTGAGAAGACGGAGTGTGCGCCGGGAAAGGGAAACAGCAACGTAGGAGGAGGGTAGGCCACTATCCCACAGGCGATACGTGCCATACGCAACAACGAGTTCCGGAGGGTGCTGTGCAGGGGCCTGGTGCAGTGGGAATGGGCCCCGCCACAAAGTTGTTCAGGAAGTCAGATCAGGTCAACTAGCTTTCTGCTTCAGATTCGTAGAAGGTTCTAGGCATCCTTGGTTATTTTTGTGTGCACCTTTGTGCTCTAGTCTTTTGGTACAATACATTTGATTTTTTGCGTATTTCTCCTCCCTTATGACCTTACGGAAGAACATAAATGTTTGTACTGAACAAAAACCACCCGCTGTTACACATGTTTCCCAAGCATGTTCCTTACCACGTCCTACTCTAACAGCTCCAAATGCACCCATCCCTTAAGGCAGAGGGACCAGGTAAGCACCCATCAGGCACCTAGACCGGCATAGATACTAGACATTTTTGAAAAGTCTGTTGTCTGTTGCGATACGGGGCGCAAAACGCACGCCCCGTGGTACCACACGGGTGGGGAAAATTATCTCGCGACGCACATGAAGGAAAGATCCCAGATATCCAACGCATTTTCTGCGCCACTAAGCGAGTCAGCGGTTGTGGTCTACCACCATGCCATGTTAATAAGGGTTATTGTGCATTCTCCCCGATGTGGTGCGCGTTTCGCAGCGACTTTGAAAGCAGAAATTATCCTACAATTGACATTCCGTATTTGAAGTCGTCGCGAGAAGTGTTGTCGGGAAAGTTGAGCATCGACGCTGGTAAGATCCGGCAGTCCGGTCGGAAGTGCTCCGGGAAAGAGACGTGCGTCAGGAAGATCAACAGGGACAGCTTGAAGCGATCCCTGCAGTACAGAAAGCACGACGTGCAAATGTCATTGTAGGTAGCTGTGCGCTGCCGCTTTGAGATGTGCCCTGCTTTTCTTTCGCTTTCCTGCAGTATACAGGCATTTCCATATGGCGCTGTACGTCCGCCGTACCAGACGTCACCCTTCTTATGCTTCTTGGGCTAGCTGAAGGCCATGCAGCGCTACTAGCAACCACTGCCGGTCCCCTTACCCTCAGAACCGCGAAGAACCTCCTCTACAGTAACCTTGCTTTACTCCAACTTTTCGCTGCCAACGAAAATCCCTGGAAAACCGGATTTGCCGTCTTTTCTCACACTCTACATACCTCTCGCCAACACTTACACATACAAGCTAAATTACATTGTCTACACAAGTGTTGACAATTCCTTTATTAAACTGCTAAAATCTGGAACACTTCAGGCGACCCTGAAAAGAAAATTCAAGTTTATTTATAGCGATAGATGGGCTCACCGGGAACACGAATATACCATCGTTACGCCTTTACGCGTTTCTTTTCTAACATAGGGTAGAAAACAGTGACAACGCGAAGACGGGTGCCGCCGCATATGGCTATACCGCGCAACCTTAAACACGAAGTGGTAAAATTGATTACGGTTTCCACAACGAACTGGTTAAACTTTTCAGGCATATTTTGCAATATGCATTCGGAAGTTTATAAAAACTTAACGGGAAATTTATGTATGTTCATGTTGAAACATACAAGAAAAAAATGAAGGTAGAAGCAATGTGAAGGGAACCCAGTTGATGAACCATGCGGAAATCCCGAACTCCAACAAGCTCGTTGTGCTTACGGTACACTACGCCGTGCAATGCTCGACCAGATAATTCCCTGACCTCTATACAGTACTATGCGCATAGCCAGCTTCATCATGGCCCCCTGCGTGCTTTCGCTGCGTTATAAAAACACAGGAACAATTATTTGGCCAAAGTCAGTGGTAACAAGTGTACGAAAATGATCTCGCGTACGAGCGTCTTCTCAGGCTGCCGCTGAATGGCGGTACTCGTCAACGCTGGCGGCTGTGCTGCTATGAGAGGGGTAGTGCGGCAGCCACGCGCGAGCCGTTCGTTCAGCGTCAACATTCAGGCGGCGTAAAAACGGCAATATGATCTTCTTCAAAAGAGCGTCAATACTAATCTCGGGTCCCACGAAGAAACACTTTGCTCAGTGTTTAGTAGCAGCAAAGGACGTGGGTGTTCGAGAAAGCACGAGACCTCAATATACGTGCTGGCGTTGTATGCGGTTGCTTTTATATAACTATACATTACCGCTGCCTCACTTGTTTCCAGTTCACCGTGACGGAAACAGTTGATGCTTTAGCTGGTGTTGGCGTCATAAAATCTGTGCGAGGGGAATGAGGAAGGAAGGTGCGCTGTTTGATTAGCGATTTTTCGCCAATTACGGCACCTTTCTTTAAAAAATCAATGCTAAAATACCTATGTGAAGGTCAGATTTTCATTTGAAACCTCGGTGCTGGTGGCCTTTAGTGTCCCGTTATTCTTTCCGAAGCACATGCGTGCCAGACTGTACTCACGTAAAAATATCCAATTATCCAAAAACACATATACTTACAGAGCAAGCGTGATGGCGCTTAAATTGTAGCCGTGGTGTATGGCCAAGCCGACGACAGTTTTAACGTGCCTGTCGACGAAGTAGTTAGAAGTGACATTGTAGGCAGCCTGGAACAAAGAATCAACATTGCCAGAGTGAACCTTTACGGTGGCGAAAGCCATTACATGAATCCTTGGTAATGTCACTCTAGGCGTTACATGTATGTCTTGCGTCACCATAAAATGAAGAGGAAAAAATACTATCACGCGGTATACGACTTGTGCATGAACTCTCCACAGAATATTTGGGTGCTGCCGTCGTGGGCATTGGTAAAAAATCTCCACATAGGGCCGGTTAATCCATGTCACGTGCCCATGCCTACGCCGCATGGCGAGAACGGTGACGCTGCCAGCAAGCTGGGCGCCGGAGACGCTTACTCAATGCGGCCCTTTTTTGAAAGGCTTTCGCATAGCGAAGTTGCAACGATTGGAACGCATTGCAGAACAAAAATGTCAGTGCTCTTTCACTCTGTGAAGAAAGATTACCAGCGAATCTGTCGCACGTAATGGCAGAGCCGTCTTAGCGGCAAATTGTCAGGGAATTTCTTTCCTGGTATCTCCAGTAAAACATCAGTTACAGCCGTTTTCTGTAACGATACTCCATCCGAAAATGACCATATATTGACAGCAGCAGTAATTCTGTACATTTTACAATTTAACTGTGAACTAAGCATTTATGGCAAGCAAATGAAACTAGGCATAATAATGTACAGTCGCCGTCGCGGTTTATTGACATGTGGTTTGGTTTGTGATAATAACCCAAGAGTTACAGGCGTTTTCTGTAATCATGCTCCCTCATTAGAGAGCTATGCTTCCAATTGCAACTCCGTGTGGGAAAGCCGGCTTAAAAAAACCAAGCTTAGACAGATACTTTGAATTCGGCATCACCTCTATACAGAATAGTATTCCACGGAAGATATTTTTTCAGGGGTTACATAAGCCGTGTTTGAACAAACAATTGGGCCCATCTCCCCGCGAGGGGGACTCGAGTAAATGCGTCGCATAGGGGGTGGGTGTATTGCGTTAACGTTTGGTGTTTGGGGAGTTGGTGGTAGTGAATGTGTTGTATCAGCAGCTTCTTGACGTAGTTTGAATGAGTCAAGGCTATAAGGCGCGTTCGTAGCCTCCCATTCTGTGTCGGCTTTGTGGCGCAGTGGGTAGAGCACCATGTACATTGCGTTCCGCCCGCAGGGTCGAGGGATCGAAACCAGGCGCCGGATAGTATTTTTTTAAATGCGAATGCATTTCTTAGTCGGGGGTCGTCGTGCTCCGTCGGCGTGCGCCCGCAGGTGTTATCTCTCCGCGCTCCTCCTCGCCCCTAGCAACAGGTGTGGCGCGCCTAGCAACCGGAGCAGGTGGTAGCTCGGGTGGGAGTAGCGGAGGGCAAGGGGAGAGGAGGAGCGCGCTCGGGCGTGTGAGGGCGCTCGCATGGCGGAGCTCGGGCGGAGTAGCAGAGAGTGAGTGGAGAGGAGGAGTGCGCTCGGGCGTGTGAGGGCGCTCGCATCGCGGAGCTCGGCGGGCTCTCTCTCCTCTTCGCGTACCCTCTCTCCGCTCGCTGCGCTCGGAATAATTACTCGCACCGCACTCATCGGTGCACCCAATGCATTCGCATTTCCGCACGATCCCCTTCGGCGAGGTGGGATATAATGCAAAAAAGGGCCCATCTCCCCGCGAGGGGGACTCGAGTAAATGCGTCGCATAGGGGGTGGGTGTATTGCGTTAACGTTTGGTGTTTGGGGAGTTGGTGGTAGTGAATGCGTTGTATCAGCAGTTTCTTGACGTAGTTTGAATGAGTCAAGGCTATAAGGCGCGCTCGTAGCCTCCCATTCTGTGTCGGCTTTGTGGCGCAGTGGGTAGAGCACCATGTACATTGCGTTCCGCCCGCAGGGTCGAGGGATCGAAACCAGGCGCCGGATAGTATTTTTTTTATATAGTGTAGGGGAAGGGGTGCGGACAACGACGGTGCGGACTACGACGGACGTCAACGCGGGTGACATCGTGAGTTATTGAAATGCTCTGCATTTAAAATATGATGGAATTAGGACCTGTTGTAGAGCGCAGCTCCTAAGTGCCCGCTTTTGTGGTTTTGGATTGCTGTCTGCTTCTGTGTACCCGAACGAACAAAGAGGACACCAAAAATTCGAGATAGAGAAAGCACTTAAACTTAAGCAGGTGAGCCCAGCATGACGGAAGTGTGAAGCGAAGGGATGCAAGCCTAGGCCAAGCGAGACATGCTCGGCGAAGGCACCGCGCTGCGAAATAACGCCAAATATAGCGCGCTGCCGTGGGTTCACTGGCAACGCTCTCACTTCCTGAGACGCAGTGGTTCTGGGCATTCTCCGAGAAGAGTGCAGGTAGCGGTGCGCTAAAATTTCACATTGCGCATTAGTTTTGTTAAAAAATTTTTAACACGAAAGTGTTTTATTCCGAGCTACACAGATTTCCATGACGTCATATCCGTCACGGGAGTGACGCATTGTGGGTCTCTGATTGGAACAGACATTTGGGAGTTGGATTGCCTAGGAGAACTGTAGCGACATTTGCTTAAACCAAAATGCGGTGTGGCGAGCCGCCCAGTGTTGCTCTTGGGGTTGCTGTTACAGTTGCAGTTGCTGTTGCTGTTTGAGCATATTATCCAAACTTGTACTCATCACGTAAATACGTGTATAAAGGTTTTTCTCCTTCATCAGCAAGCATCGGTCTTTTGATGAACGTCTCCGGTCACCAATCACGCTACCAAGATGGATTCCCGAACCCCAGAATCGCAACAACTAGTGAACGCGATGGGGTGTGACCGCGCAAGTCCCAACAGTATCCCCTATTCTGTGGACAGTAATTTGCGTCTGATAGAACACATTTTTTGCTCCCTTACATAGCGCTGTCTGCCCGAACAAAGCTTTGCACCCAGGCTAGCGGCGGCGGAAGCTGTGGTGTGTTGCGGTCGCGTTCGCTTCGGGATGAATTTCGATGGCGTTCTCCGGCGGGTGGAACTGTGCTTACTAATTTATAATTATCACTAGCAATAATTCAACCGCCGCCTTTACCCCCTCCCCCCCCCCCCACACACACCGTGTATGTAGAGTGTGAGTTCCCACACTACACACTGGCGCCAAGGCGTTTGTTAGTAGTGGTTAGGGCCCTCGTAAAAGATCTAGGCGCGATTCTGGTAGATGGGCCAATAGGCAACTCGCTTTGCAACACATTTAACAGATGGCGCAATAAATGTTACCACATTGCGATGGAAAAACTTAGGCGTTGCACGCTGTTGAAAGTTAAACTAACCGAATGCGTTCATTGAAGCGACTAAAAGTAGACTATCCATAACAAGAATGCAAATTAAAAAAAACCTCTTGTCGTTCTTGCTGCGGTTGCGCTGTCCGCTAGACGTTTTGTAGGTAAAGTAAAAGGTCGCGCGGCACATTCATATTGTTTACCCACCATCTCACGCCCCGTGCGACATCAAGATTGAAGAGGAGGAGGAGGAACAACTTTATTGAGCATGTAGCGCTTAAGCGCTAGATGGGGTGGTTCCCTCTTCTCGGGTACCATATGCTTCCAGTGCCTCCTGGCCACTGGTGATCAGTGTTTGCTGGTCTTCCAAGGCGGGGCTGGACAGCAAGATCTCCCATCGCTCGATAAGGGCATTATTGGGTAGGGGGAGGAGCGGGGGGAACGTTTTCGAGAAATTGCACTCTCCTATGACATGTCGGAGTGTGTCAGGTTGTTTGCAAAAGTTGCATTCTTTTTTGTGTCGCTCTCGATACATTTTGTTGTGGAGGAATGGATACCGGAAGGATCCGGCTTGGATCTGTCTATAAATGGCTTGCTGGGTTCTACTAAAGGAGCGGTGTGGTTCCGGAAAGCGTCTTATGCCGTCCCTGTAATGAGTTAGGATATCTTTGTAGCTCGTGATGGGTTGTTGCTCTGGCCCCTCAGCCCGGAAATTGATTTCTCGGGCCTGTTGGTAGGCAAATTCATTGCCCTCCACCGCTAAGTGTGCCGGTACCCATACTAGCTCTGTCTTATGGCTTGCAGGCGTTTTCTTTTTGAGGATTCTCAGCGCCGCTAGAGACACCCATCCTTTTCTGAAGTTTCTGTAAGTCTTCTGAGAGTCCGTGATTATCTTCTTTGTGCCAGGTTGGGTTAGGGCAATGGCTATCGCTGTTTCTTCGGCCTCCTCGGGGGAGGGTGACGCAATGGATGCACACGTGACTAGTTTGTCTAGTTTCGTGACGGCGATCCTTGCTTTCCTTGAAAACTTGAGCAGCGAGGCGTCCCTATACACGATCCCTTTTTTTTTGTTCCAGAGTTTTGGCTAGGGCTTTCACTCTGGCCCCTCTTCGTCCCTCGTTGCGGTCCGGTTTCATATTCCGGGGTAGTGGTTTGGTTTCAATTACTTAGGCCCAGTTCTTGGGTATGGGGCCCTTCCTTCGGTGATAAGCTTCCTGCCATCCTATCTTGGCTAGGACGGCTCTTCCCGCTTTGCTTTGACTGAGCTTGACTCTTCGGTTAGACAGATGGGCTTGCACCAGTTCACTTATTGTGTTGTGTTTACCCGTTCCCAGGAGCTTCTCGGTGGATGAGTGGACTGGGATGCCCAAGGCCAGTTTTGTGGCTTTCCTGATGATTGCGTCTAGCTGTTCCCTGTTACTCTTTAGTAAAGGAAAGTTTGACATCCACCTAAATGCAGCCAGACGGCTACAAAGTAAAGCTATATAGCTTTATCGGAAACTTCGCAGTTGAAGAAAAATTCGTCCTGGTCCAGGATTCGAACCCGGGACCCCTGCTTAACCGGAGCAGTCGCTCTACCAACTGAGCGACTGCTGAGCGACTACCGTCTGGCTGCATTTAGGTGGATGTCAAACTTTCCTTTACAGAAACTTACTCCACCTTGGGGATTTCCCCTAAATCTGGTCGATTAACACCTGTCCTTCACTTCGAGTTGTTGATCAATTCGCTTTCACGCTACTAGCGACTAGCCTCCTAGTTAGCTCAGTTGGTAGAGCGACTGCTCCGGTTAAGCAGTGGTCCCGGGTTCGAATCCTGGACCAGGACGAATTTTTCTTCAACTGCGAAGTTTCCGAGAAAGCTGTACAGTCAAACCTCGGTACAACGAACACCACATTAACGAACTTTCCAGATTAACGAGCGTTTAAGAAATCCCACGCCGACTGCTTAGTCTTAATGTAAAATTATTTCACTACAACGTACTTTAGAATAGCGAACGTTTCAAAATAACGATCGTTTTATTTAGTTCCGTGCCATGTTAACAGCACCTCAGTACTACGAACTCATATTTTCAAGGCCGGAGACTCTTAGAAGTCCGTTAAACAATCGCGGCAACCGGGGTAGTGTGCTAGTAGACGGCACGGCAAAGCGCAGCGAAGAAGAGGACGTCTTGCAACTTGCTCCGCGGAATGTGGCAGCCGATGCAAGAGGGAGAAAAAAGGTGAGGAGAAGAGAAAAAATGAAGCATGGGTAGCCTTCTCCGTCCCGAAATCCGCGGCCGCGCTATTCGCGCTCACCCCAACTTTTTCTACGTTCCGCCGCTGCTCACGTGGCTTGCTGGATCTTCACGGACATCAGCGGAGCTGACAACAGAGGACATTGCCCAGACCGTGAGCTGTCAGGATTAAGAAGTGAAGATGGCAGCGAGGATGGCATGAACAACGATGCCTCTGAGGGTGCCGCAGCAGCACTCGAAGACTACGACGAGCACGCGACGACTGCGGATGTGGTGGACAGCATACAAAAACTCCGCACATGTCCGAGGAAAAACCGCACGGCCACTGATTCACTCCCCAGGAATGTGTAAGAGTTTGAGTCATCCGTGCTAGGAAGCTTGTGCTACTCGCACTAGATGAAAATCGCCAACCACTTTAAATAAACGTGCATTGTTTCATGATCACTAGGGCATTTTTTTTGTGAAAAATGACTCCAAGGATGCACTGCTGTACACGTAGGTCGTTTTAGGCATTGAAATACTATTTGTTTTCTCAAAGTTTGCGATTTTCACTATAACGACCTTTCAGAATAACGAGCAATTTTCCACGGTCCCCTGAATTTCGTTATATCGAAATTTCACTGTATAGCTTTCCTTTGTAGCCGTCTGGCTGCATTTAGGTGGATGTCAAACTTTCCTTTACAGAAACTTACTCCACCTTGGGGATTTCCCCTAAATCTGGTCGATTAACACCTGTCCTTCACTTCGAGTTGTTGATCAATTCGCTTTCACGCTACTAGCGACTAGCCTCCTAGTTAGCTCAGTTGGTAGAGCGACTGCTCCGGTTAAGCAGTGGTCCCGGGTTCGAATCCTGGACCAGGACGAATTTTTCTTGAACTGCGAAGTTTCCGAGAAAGCTGTACAGTCAAACCTCGGTACAACGAACACCACATTAACGAACTTTCCAGATTAACGAGCGTTTAAGAAATCCCACGCCGACTGCTTAGTCTTAATGTAAAATTATTTCACTACAACGTACTTTAGAATAGCGAACGTTTCAAAATAACGATCGTTTTATTTAGTTCCGTGCCATGTTAACAGCACCTCAGTACTACGAACTCATATTTTCAAGGCCGGAGACTCTTAGAAGTCCGTTAAACAATCGCGGCAACCGGGGTAGTGTGCTAGTAGACGGCACGGCAAAGCGCAGCGAAGAAGAGGACGTCTTGCAACTTGCTCCGCGGAATGTGGCAGCCGATGCAAGAGGGAGAAAAAAGGTGAGGAGAAGAGAAAAAATGAAGCATGGGTAGCCTTCTCCGTCCCGAAATCCGCGGCCGCGCTATTCGCGCTCACCCCAACTTTTTCTACGTTCCGCCGCTGCTCACGTGGCTTGCTGGATCTTCACGGACATCAGCGGAGCTGACAACAGAGGACATTGCCCAGACCGTGAGCTGTCAGGATTAAGAAGTGAAGATGGCAGCGAGGATGGCATGAACAACGATGCCTCTGAGGGTGCCGCAGCAGCACTCGAAGACTACGACGAGCACGCGACGACTGCGGATGTGGTGGACAGCATACAAAAACTCCGCACATGTCCGAGGAAAAACCGCACGGCCACTGATTCACTCCCCAGGAATGTGTAAGAGTTTGAGTCATCCGTGCTAGGAAGCTTGTGCTACTCGCACTAGATGAAAATCGCCAACCACTTTAAATAAACGTGCATTGTTTCATGATCACTAGGGCATTTTTTTTGTGAAAAATGACTCCAAGGATGCACTGCTGTACACGTAGGTCGTTTTAGGCATTGAAATACTATTTGTTTTCTCAAAGTTTGCGATTTTCACTATAACGACCTTTCAGAATAACGAGCAATTTTCCACGGTCCCCTGAATTTCGTTATATCGAGATTTCACTGTATAGCTTTCCTTTGTAGCCGTCTGGCTGCATTTAGGTGGATGTCAAACTTCCCTTTACAGAAACTTACTCCCCCTTGGGGATTTCCCCTAAATCTGGTCGATTACTCTTTAGTAGTTGGAGATATGGGGCTGAGTATACTATCCTTGATGTCACAAAGGCTTGAACTAGCTTCAGGGCATCATCTTCTTTCAGTCCCCTTCTGTTTGATACTCTTCTGATCATGTTCATGATCTGCTCTGATGTGGTCTTGAGTCTGCGTATCGTTGCTCCGGCCTTGCCATTTTCTTCTATGAGCAGGCCTAGGATTCTGACTTGGGGTGTCGTGTTGATATTGGTGTTCTCTATGACGATTCTTATCGCTTTCTTTTCATCCTTTTTCTGTCTTGGCTTTATTATCACTAACTCGGATTTCTGCGGTGAGCAGCTTAGGCGGCATGATCTTGCAAATTCGTGGACCATTTCTGCTGCTTTTTGGAGAGTCTCCTCTATCCAGCCGTCCGATCCCGCTTTCGATGTCCAGATGGTGATATCATCTGCGTACAGTGCATGGTCTATCCCTTCTATGTGGAAGGGGGAGAAGGGCCAGGTTGAAAAGCATGGGAGAGAGGACTGACCCTTGCGGGGTGCCCCTGTCGCCCAACGCTAGCGGCTGTGACTTCTCCTCTCTAATTTTGATGATTGCCGTCCTGTTGGTGAGAAAATCCTTGATATACCTATAGGTCCTTTCTCCACATCCAGTTTTGCGTAGGTTGTGAAGTATGCTCTCGTGGGTGACATTGTCAAATGCCCCCTTCAAATAGAGTGCTAGTATCGCTCTGGGCGCCTGACTTTTTGCTTTCTTGATGACCAGTTCTCTTATTGTATGAGAACATCCTGGGTGCTTAGGTGCTCTCGAAACCCGTACATGGTTGTTGGCATCTGGTCGGTGATGTCCAGATGTCTTTGATGTCTTTGAGGACCATGCGTCCTACCACCTTCCCCACGCATGATGTGAGGGAAATGGGTCTCATGTTGTTTATGTGCGGATCTTCCCTGGTTTTGGTAGGAACCTGATCTCCGCCTCTTGCCATTCTTTGGGTAGCGTTAATGTCTCCCAGGCACAGTTTATGTGTCCTAGGAGCTCGATACGGCTTTTGTTGCTGAGGTTATTGAGCATCTTGTAGGTTATGGTGTCTCTGCCCGGTGCGCTGCCATGGTTGCTTTCGTCGATTGCCGCTGTCAGCTCTTGATCGGTGAAAGGTTCGTCCAAGTCAGCGTTACTCGTTCCCTCGTATTCGGGAAGTAGCGTGGCGTTCTTTTCCGTTTTTAGGTATTTTGTCTTGAGATCTTTGATTAGCTGCTCGCTGCCACCCTTGTAGTTGTTCAACGTGCGCGTAAGGCTGCGGTTGCTTGCGCTCTTGCCATTTAGGGGGTCTATCAGGTGCTTGAGGAGGTTCCACGTTTTTCTTGTCGACAGAGTGCCTTGCAGTCCGTCGCACAGCTGCATCCAGTTTTCTCTGCACAGCTGGGTGGCGTATTCCGCAGCCTGCCTGTTAAGCTCGTGTATGCGTTTCCGCAACTTCTTTTTGTGTTTTTGCCTTTTCCATCTTCTGGTTAACCCGTGCCTAGGTAGCCTCCCATATATGGACTAGTTTGCTGTCCACGTACGGGGTTTGCACTGTGGTAGCTATCTTTTGCGTGTACTTGTCGACCCACTCCAAATGTTTTTTGGCCCACTCCTGGTAGGACCTGGCCTCCGTTTCCCCTTGTTCTGCTTCGGTTTCCATTCTCTTCCTAAAGCGATCCCAGTCCGTGATTCTTGCCTGTCCTAGTTTCGCTTTGAAATTGGGTCCTCTTATTGTCAGGCATATAATATCGTGGTCCGATCCTAGATTCGTCCCCTTGTTTTGCCAGGTTAAGTCGAGGTCCCCCCTCAACAGGGACAGGTCCGGGGTGGTGTCCCTTGACGTGCTCGTGCCCATTCTAATGGGGGTGTCCGGCTCGTTCATTATGACCAGGTTGTGTTGCTCTATTACGTTAGCTAGGTGTGTGCCCCTTTTCGATTGGAATTTGTATCCCCATTGTGTGTGCGGAGCGTTGAAGTCCCCCAGCATTAGTATCGGTCTTGTGTTTGCTTTCTTGATGCAGTCCAGAAGGGTGCCATCGAAGTTGGGATCTTTTCTCGATGGCCGACAGTAGACATTGAGTACGAACATATTATCCTCGTTGCCTATGCTCCTGTTATGGATCTCGATCAGCACGTGCTCGCATCCGCGTTGGGCGGTTACGTGTTGTGTTGCTGCTATATTACTGTGGACTAGGATCGCCGTGCTCTTTTCGCTCAGGTCCTTGTAGGTAACGTACCGCGCGAGCTTGGGCCTGTCGTTGGTTTCTTGTAGCGCTCTGACGTCCTGTTTCTGTTCTAGATTTTCGATGTGTAGGCGGAGCTCGCCTAATTTTTTCGTTATCCCTCTGCAATTCTATTGGTAAATTATCGTCGGGCTATTCTGGTCGTGTTTACTCTTCTTCATCTTGGCTGTGTTCTTCGTTCGCGAGATTATTCCCTGTGTGTGGCCTGCTGTGTAGCGTATCCTTGAGCGATTTCTTCTTGACTAAGGTTGCATGCTTGATCTTTGCGTCGAAGGCCGTCATCCTGGCCGACATTTGATTATACTTGGCCTCGAGGTTGTCAAGCCTCGTCGTCACATTCCCCATCTGTTCGGTGAGCCCTCCCACCTGATTGGCTATTTGGGATACATGGCCGTTGGTTTGGGTTAACTGGTTAGTGATTTGTGATAGCATGTCCATGACCCTTTTCATCGTGTGTTCCGTTTGCGGTAGCCTCGGCGGGCTTGGTTCCGTTCTTGGTTTCCATGGCCACCACCGGCGGCGATTCCGCCAACGCCTAATACTCGAAGGTAGCGAGGCTGCACGCAGCCTCCAAGACATTCACACAGGTTTAACTCTTTCGTTACCGCGCCTATTCAAATCGATCACCGGTGATCGATGATTTATATTGCCTATTTCGACATGTTGTAGTCGTTTCTCGTACACCTAATGTAGCCAGTGATTAGTCTAGGCATTGCCCTTTTAGAATCGGTTTAAATTTTCTCGCTCCGGCGACATTGAGATTTTTGGCGGCGTTTTTTGCGAGCTGAGGTGCGCGTATTTTTGACGAAGGGGGCGTGGCTGCTGCACTTCAGAAAAAAGGATGCAGGTCGTGGTTAGGCTGGATTACCATAATATTTTTTTTTGTCAAAAGGCTCCTGGCAAGTCAAATACCAAATAATGGGGTCAGCTTTGTAATCCGACAGCGTTGAGAGGTGATAATTACTTGAAAATGGCCCCAGCTATTCACTGATGATCTTTGGTTCGGACAAAGGGCAGCTTTATTCTCCCAAAGCTTATTTCTGATGGTCCCCCGCATGTCTAGCAAGTGTGCCTGACATTTTCAACCAGTTTCCAGCAGTTTCGGTTTCGTTTTCGCATTGCGAAATTCATATTTGGCGCTACTACGCAGTTACCCAACTACAAGCTCATTTGCCATGGCGCCTCCGTTGCCCGCTACTGCTCCTCAAAACAAGCATGCCGCTCGCGCTTCCACTTTATCTACGCCTTGCTTCTGCGATAAGAGCTTCCGCTGAAAGTCAAACGATAACACCAAGTCGTCCAGTATCAGTTCAGATGAGGAGAACGCTTCCAATTGGCCTTGAACACCGCCAGCTGTTCACCGGCCAGTTTCGGTTTCATACGAGGGTATTTCCGGAAGTCTAGTGTCGCTTCTTAGTAGTACTGTTTATTCTGACAAAGCCTCCAACAGCCTTGTATTTGTTTCTTTTCGAAATTGTTAGGTGGCGCTGCAATGTAGTAGGCTCGTAGTGCTGAACTCGCTTCACAGCCCGACGGCGGCTTGGTGAAAGCTTGCTGGGCATGATTCTAGCGCATCGTACCTTATTCCTGCAAGCAGGGCTACCATAGTGAGTCAGAACATGATAATAAAACGCAAATGAAAGTTCTGACTGATGAGCGATCATCAGAACGTCAACAAGCATCCACCAAAGAGTTTTCTCAACTCCAAGCGGATTTTTTCACATCGCTTGCTTGCCTTCAATATTGTGCCGGTCATAATCATTGACAAGGTGTTTTTACATCACGTGGAGGCTAATTTGGGCCTTTAATAATGTCAAACCACCAGATTTCTTCTAGAGAACTATCCAAAATAGCAAAACTTGAAATAGAGGTTGGGCTTCACCACATGGCATGGGCACCACGTGGGCTAACATTTTCTTTTATATCTGACAAATTGTACTGCGCAACTCAATTTTTTTTCTAGGACGGGTTTTTGAAATGTATACCTACAAAATGTATATTCTAAATTTTTTCTACTACACGTGGTATATTATACACAACTTACTTTTTTCTTTTTTCTTCGACACGCGGACAAAAATTTCGAATTCGATAATTTTTTTCGGAATCATTATTTAGGAAAACATTAATAAAACTGGTGTCGTTGGAAAGCGCGTGGAATAATCTGCATTGTATGTCACTGCAATGTGTGCCTAACCAATATGTATAGCACAAAAAAATGTTTTGTCAGACCCTTCAAAATTGGTCAATTTCCCGCGGTAATGAAAGAGTTAAGCCCACAATTGCAGCCGATTTGCTTCTTCTTCGCGGTCGCAAGGAGCTTTACTCCATAATTGTTACAATAAGTGTAAACTTCTTTGCTGTTTGTTTTTTTGAGTGATACTCCTTGGGCCTCACCTTGGAGAGGCGTACGCTTTGACGTCTTTCTCGTTCCTAGCAAGAGTTGCCGCGATTACTAAGAACGCTGGGTATGTTTGGACAGTCTTAGCCGATCTCCCTCAGCGGATATGCTTGGCTTGACAAATGTGTGCAGGGACGCTGGGTAGTCGCCGCGAAACAAGCGCACACCAGCGCGCGGCATTTTCTTGATTTTTGTAAACCCGGGCGGTCCCCGCAATCTTGGCCAATCTCCCTAAGCGGACATGCTTGGATTGAAAAAAAAAAAAAACATGCGCAGGGGACGCTGGGTGGTCACCGCGAGGCCCGAGCGCACGTGAGCACGCTCGGCAATATATCGGTATTTTTTTTTTCCTTCGGACCGAAAAAATTACGATTTTTAACAGCTTCGTTGTTAAAAATTACTCCCACCTCCCCTCGCGGGAAACCCTGTGTAGATGCGACGCATAGGGGGTTCCGTTGTTGTTTCCGTTAGGTTGATTCTCCCATCGCGTGAAACGTGCCGTGAACCCCCTGCCGCGGCTATGACGCAACGTGGCGTGGCTATGACGCAACACAATCCAACACAATCCACTTTAATCCAATCCAAATCCAATCCAATCCAAGCCAAGTCAATCCAATCGAACCCAATCCAATGTCCATCGCGAGAGTGTGTTCGCTATCGGAGAGGAGAGGGGGTGAGCGGCGGAGAGCGCAGCTCGCGCGGCGAGGAGAATGGGGGAGGGGTGTGGACGGACAACAACAACGCCGTATGGAGGGACAAGGCGAGTGAATGAGATGCAGTCGCATCTAAAAGTAACAGCTTCGTTGTTAAAAAGTATACACTCCACGCGCCTTGACGCGCTATTAACTCGTGGTCAACCCGAAAGTCGCGCGCTGTTCACAACAGGATTGGGATTACTCGATTACACGACTCAGCACTCGGGTATGCACCGTCAGTAGGGCAGTCTCAAAACATGACTGACTTAGTATAAAGGTATCATCACCTCCCTACGGATTTCGAGTGCGCTAGTTAATTAAGTGGACCATTATAAATATTGTGTCAGTGAAAATAAAGGTGTGTCTTTCTTAGCAATGACCGCATTTAACGGTCCAAGGAAACAAAATATTCGCATACCTTCCCTCTAAAATACGTCACCTCTATGCGGTTTGTAAAAAGCTTCGCTGGCTCTCCGTGTTCACAGAGTCGAATAATTCACAACTCTGTTAAACTCAGTTTTGTTTTGCACGGCGTAGCTACCCCAACAGCGTATGTGTCTGGGCTCTTGAGGCTGTGATTAAATATGGGCTGAAGCGCATACCTCTAGAACGTCCATGACTTCAATCAAATGGTCCTCATTGGCGCGTGGTCCGTGAACGTTGAGCATGCCAATGTTCTGCACGTTTTTCTGCCACAAGAACCCGAGCCCCCAGAAAAAGAGGTCCGTATGGTAATCCTTGAACAGAGAGTCGTCGCTGTAATAAAAGATAAGCAAATCATACGGTCTAATTGGCGCAACTGAGCAGACAGGGGATAATTAGGCCGCCTCCAGACAGCGTGTAGGCAATTTTAGAGTGTATTCTTGCATCACTCGCTTCATAATCGAGAAGTTAGTGTTTCTTGAGATAGCTAATCCGCTCAGCCAACGTGCACCTCTTGTACATAGTTTGTACGCAGAAGGGAGTAGGCTGATGGAATTGTACAAACTAATTTTTTGCCTCGATCCGTTGCTGTAAGTCTCAGTTATGGTGTCATTTTGTCAGGCTACGGACACCCTTGAAGATCTGACAGATCCGTAAACTATTTTGCAAGCTTTTTTTCCGACGACATTTCCTTCATTCGAAGGGTATCTAAAATTTTTTCGCGGACTTCCGCATCTTTTCCTATCTATCTCCTTTAGCCCAGCTTCAAAGTTGCCGCAAATCTGCTAGGGGACTCAGGGACCAAGGCACTCGTTTCAGCATTGTTCCTCGAAATAAATGTCATAGCGTAGAACTCCACCTGAGCCATTTCTTATTCCGCGATTTTCCGACAGAGCATCCAAAGAATCGATGCCCTGTGGGAAAATAGCGTATTAAAAATTACCGTTCAAGCTAAACTCTCTACGTTCTTTAGGTCATGCATGTTTGGCGTTATAATTTTTTTCTTCCCTCATTGAATGTATTCGGAATTGTTATAGCAAGCTTCTTTTATTTGCCTGTAACCTTTCTCTATTGTTACCATCTTTTCCGTGTCTTCGATAATTGAAGTTGCAAATGTCACTAAACCTAGTTTTGTTAAAGGAATTTTACAGCTCCGAAACTTCGAGTTCGCTGTACGTTCGTGACAGTTTTAATATCCTGCGGTTCGTATTACCATGAAAATAGCGCGGCTCCTCTCCCCCGACTACTTGCCGACATTTGGTTTTCATTCAGTATGTCAATATGCATTTACTATCCCCCGTTTAAAGCGGTAAAATGTTCTGATGCGTTATTGCGAACTTGCCTGCCTTGTGTCTCCGAGTCTAGAAGTTTAGTTGCTTCGTTGTTTGGTCGTACTTTTACTTTTAGCACCTAGCTTTATTTGCCTTAGCAAGCTTTGATAACTTGTGTTCTTGCCTAGCTCCAAACATACAGCACGACCACTGAATTGGCAGAAAGAAGGAATTTGTTTATTTTAAATGGTTGGCGGGAAACGTTGGGGACCATTCCCCATTCCTTCGTTTATGGAAGAATACATCTCAGTGCAGAATGGGGGATCGACCACTATCTTTTTATTAGGAAGTTTATAATGCTGAATGAGTAGTAAAGAAAAAAGTCGCGATGCCTCGCTGAGATCGAAACCCGCAACGTTCGGATTACGCGCTTTGTATTTCATTAATATCGCTCTATTGACTATATTGTAGTGATGTACCATTCTGTAACTACAATAAAGCTCTATTCTATTCTATTCTACCTTGACAGCTGCGTTTCATTTATTTTCTTGGGCATGTGTGTTTATTTAAGACAAACGTGCGCTTGAAGGACGTTCGACGTAAAGTGAGAAGCGAAACATAGCGGTTTTGTTTACAGAAAAAGCCCTACCCTGGAAGGTTGCTGTTTCTAGTATGTGCAAGTGCTGTAGTTATGTTCTTTTTCAAGTTATTTCCTCGACGGCGTGTGGACACCTCGTGATACGGACTTCCCCGTACAACGTAGTTTACTTTTGGCGTTCCCGAATGTCTTGCTCGTGGTCACATGGCGCGACAACAGAACCTCCCCCCCCCCCCCGTTTCTCCGCGTGATTTTCGAGGAAAGTGTGCAAGCCATGGATTCGCTTATCCCTACTGCTGCGCCTACAAAATGTACACTAATACCCTTTCTTAACCAATGTCACTCTCACATTATGCTGCTTTCTCAAAAATCCGTTCTTCCTCACCCTCTTCCCTACCAATGGATACCTACCCCTTTATAAAACGTGCCAGGGAATCGTGTGTTGGCAGCGCACTCAGGCAGCCCTCGTGCGCAAAATTTTCTTCTCATGCCCTTCCCTACCCTTTTCAAAGGTCACTACTCTCTATCTCTCTACCCACACACACACACACACACACACACACACACACACACACACACAATTATATATATATATATATATATATATATATATATATATATATATATATATATATATATATATATATATATATATATATATATATATATATATATATATCAAAGTTGCAGTCCTTATTGCCAGTGCTGTTTGGCGTTTTAACAGTGTTTTATAGTGCCGAATGAGATATGATTGCCTTTTTTTTTATGCAGGAATAAATAATTGAAAATTCAAGTCGAGAAAAAATGCGCCGTTTTTTCCAGAAGCGGGAATCCAACCCACAACCTCCGCATAACGCGTGCGGTGCTCTATGCGGAGGTTGTGGGTTCGATTCCCGCTTCCGGAAAAAACGGCGCATTTTTTCTCGACTTGAATTTTCAATTATTTATTCCTGCATAAAAAAAAAGGCAATCATATCTCATTCGGCACTATAAAACACTGTTAAAACGCCAAACAGCACTGACAATAAGGACTGCAACTTTGATATGTGTCCTTACGGAATCCCTCGTCCCGTACGTCTCTGTTCTACAAAATATATATATATATATATATATATATATATATATATATATATATATATATATATATATATATATATATATATATATATATATATATATATATTTAAGGACATATTAGTAGAGATTAAGAAAAAGAAATGGACGTGGGCAGGGCATGTAATGCGAAGGCAAGATAACCGCTGGTCTTTAAGGGTAACAGAGTGGATCCCTAGAGAAGGCAAGCGTTTCAGGGGGCGGCAGAAAGTTAGATGGGCAGATGAGATCAAGAAGTTTGCGGGGATAAATTGGTCACAGTTGGCACAGGACCGAGGTAATTGGAGATTAATGGGAGAGGCCTTTGCCCTGCAGTGGGCGTAGATAGGCTGATGATGATGATATATATATATATATATATATATATATATATATATATATATATATATATATATATATATATATATATATTTACGGAGACCATTTCAGCGTTTCTACCTGAGACAGGTTTTCTTCAGCAATGAAAGCCTAAAGACTTTCCATTCCTGAAGAAGACCTGTCTCATGTCGCAACGTTGAAATAAAGTCTCCGAAAAGCGTACTTTCACTTTGTGCGTATTGCTGCAGCAACTAAAGACTGAAAAGTGCCCCGCTGACTGACTCGCTAACTGACTAATCAAGGCCCAGTCAAAACTCTTAAACCTAAAGTCTTGAAATTTCGGGAGCACATTCGCGTCACGGTGTAGGGGCTCACTAAGGCGGAAGTTTTCTATATTCTGCTCCTACACGAGGGAAAGTGCGAAATTCTGTTTTTGTAAACCTCACCCTTCACGCAGTGTGTTTTAGTGATATATATATATATCCCGTAAAAAGTAGCATTTACACGGAGCTTCAAAGCTCAGATAACCATCTTAAAGCTTCCTTTGTGTATGGAGATATCCCATCGAAAGTCTGAACTGTAACCGCTGAATAGAACAAATTTAAATCAATTTTATCCCTTGGGCGGACGAGAAAGCTCATCCGCGCATTCGAACGAGCTCATGACATTATCTGCGCTCCGACCCAAACCGCCGACTTCACGCCTGCCGTGACTTACCGAGGCGGCCGGTGGTGCTGTTGGCGCGCCCTTTCCGCCTTGTGTAAAACGTCACAGTTTTTGTAACTGACGTCAAGTGCGACTACTGCCGGTCGGGCTTTTGTACGACTATGGCTTTTCTAAGTCTACAGCATTTCTGCGACTACAGAATCAGGCTTTCCCGGCGCGCGCGCGGGCCCGGAAAGCCCGATTGGTGTCAGAAAAGGCTGACACGAATTCGGAGCTTTAAGTATTTATTCCTCCTGCGTTCGACAATCTAATGTGCCATTCTATGATTACGGGACTTGTAGGCACCTATAGCCGCGAAAAAATGTACAAAGAATATCTAACAAGTAGTTTTAGGGTTTTGCTGTAACCAACACTATCTGGGCGATTCTGCATTTCGGAACAACATGGGTGTTTTTTTAAAGATAGTCCAATAATTGTTTCACTGATTCATGTATCAAGTTGGTTATTGCTTATAAATGTTACTCATACAAATGCACATACCTATTTTAAGTATTTCGTCCGGCGACGGCGTGAGACGGCGAAATTGTTTGTTCGAGATCACGCGCCTGACGAGCTGAGATCTAACAGGTCAATGCCTGCATAAACTGCTTGCTCAAACAGCTTCAAATTCATCAGAACTTTGTGATTATTGTGTAGGAGTTCAATATTGCTGAAATTTTCAAAACCTTAAGAAAACTTGTAACCAACATCAGCAGAGTAGGTCAACGGTCGGTTCAAAGGAGCGAAATAGTGAGAGAGAAACGGAGGTATGGTTGTTGCGACGGGACACACCAAGAGAGAAAGACGGAATACTAAGAGAGGGTGGGGGAAAACAGGGGGGTAATGGTTTAAGCTGGACTGGGGTGGTGCCGGGTGACCTCAAAGGAGGCTTCCGGGAATTTTGGGGCTGAGACGGGCGTCTTGGGGATGCAATTGCAAGGTTGCTGAACTGTGTGTAAGAAAGAAAACTTGTAAACAACAACAGCAGAGTAGGTCAACGGTCGGTTGAAAAGAGCGAAATAGTGAGAGAGAAACGGAAGTGGGGTTATTGCGACAGGACACCGCAAGACAGAAAAGACTACGAGAGACTACGAGAGGGGGGGGGAAACAGAGGGGGGGGGGATTGTTTAAGCTGGGCTGCGGTGGTGCCAGGTGACCTCAAAGGAGGCTTACGGGAATTTTGGGGCCGAGAGGGGCGTCCTGGCGGTGCATTTGCAAGGTTACTGAACTGTGTGTAAGAAAGAAAACTCGTATACAACAGCCCGTATAGTCCTAAGAATTCCGGTTGGGGAGGCCAGTGTTCGGAGAAGAAAAGAAGGGGTTTGCACGGGTAAAATCCACGGGGAGCTTTGCGGTATATTCAAGGGCTTCTTTTCTGTTTGCTTTATTTTTTTTTTACTTTTTTATTTTTGCGTGTGTGTGTAAAGCAGGTAGTAAGACGAAATGCCGAAGGTCGAGCGAGGCGAGTGCACGTGGTATGTAGAAATCGGCTAGGAGCAAGACAGGCGGAAAAACAGAGAAAAAAAGCACGGAAATTGTATTCAAGTGACAGTTTCGGGGTTGGGCAGGCAGGATTGTTGCGGATGGAGATGCCCACTTTTTGTAAGAGCATTATTTTTCTCCTGGATTCAGATACCGTAGGGTTTCTAAGCAGCCTTTCGAAGCATTGATTCCAGTCGGCTCTAGGCAGTTGAATTTATGGATTAAGTACGATTCTCTGTATTTCCGGTCCCTTGAAGACTTAAAGTTTGACTGCAGAATATAGAGCTTGAGATCATCGAAATTGTGGTTCGGCTGGTTGAAGTGTTGCGCGACTACTATGAAGGCACTGTTATGAGTGTCGGCCCGATGTCCATTCAGGCGTAAGTTCATATGTTGACTCGTTTCTCCAATGTACTGCTTTTGACAGAATGAGCATTCTAGCATATACACAATGTTAGAAGAATTGCACGTGAACCTTTATTATTCTTGTGAAAGTATTGGCTGGCAGTGCTATTGAAAATGCCATCCGTCTGCAGATGTTTGCACGTCTTGCATCTAGGGCGGAGGCAAGGGCTGATGACGGGTTCCTGGGAAGCGCCAATTTTGGCGTGCACTAAAATGTCTTTTAGGTTCTTATGTCTTCTGTAGGTAACTTTTAGGGCTTCCGGGAACGTCTTTATAAGTCGGTCATTACTGGCTAGAATGGGGTAGTATTTCCGCAGGATGTTGTTTATGTTAGGTAGCACGTCTGAGAATTTGGTTATTAAGGCTGGTGGTCGGGCGCTTTTGTTTCGACAGTGTTGCTTGAGCACTTCGACCCTTTCTAGCTTGGATGCTCTTTCGTAAGCAATATCCAGCGAGCTGACCGGGTGATTCCTGCTTGCCAGGGTGGACTTTAGTTCATTAAGGTGTTTTATATAGTCTGTGTTATCATTGCATACTCTTCTTAGTCTCGTTGCCTGTCTTACAAAGATACCTTGTTTGCAGTGTCGTGGGTGATGACTAGTGTAGTCCAGGTACTGTTGCCTGTCCGTTGATTTTCTATACAGCGTGGTTTTCAATTTACCATTGTCAAGAACAACAGTGGTGTCTAGGAAGTTTACTTGTTTTCCGATTACTGGCATGAGAACTTAATCGTCGGATGCGAACAATTAAGATGCGAAATGAAACTTTCTAGGGCTGTGCGGCCATGCTTCCAAATTATGAAGATGTCGTCTATGTATCGAAGGTAAACCTTCGGTTTGAGGGAGAAGGACTCTAAGAGGGAAGCTCCAAGTTGTCTCATAAAACTGTTGGCGTTGGTGGGGGCGAAAGGAGTGCCCATGCTGGTTGCAAAAACTTGCAAGTAGTAAGATCAGTCGAACTCGAAATAGTTGAGAGTTGGAACTAATTTTAGTAAAGTAATGGAGACTTCCAACGCATGTTGGTGCCGGTTTTCTGGTAAGGCCTTTGATGTAGCTTCTATTCCGTCGGTGATTGGAATGTTCGTGTAGAGAGCGGAGACGTCGAGCGTGACAAGAAGGGCGCGTTGGGTATTCGCCCACCATCCTTTATTGCTTCTATTATGCTGAGGAAGTGTGGGCTGTCCTGAACAAATGAAGGAAGAGAAGTCGGAATGTCTACCAAATGGTGATGCAGAAACAGATAATGCTTCCGTAGGGATGATATTGTTAGAAACTATTTTTCTGCCCGGATACGTCAGCTTAGAACAATGCTTCTGTGGGGGATTTATGGATTTCGGGGAGGAGGTAGAAACGTCCTGCTTGCTTCTTTGTCGGTCTCATGAAGTTTAGTTCTGTTGTGATTATTTCTCTGGCCAGCAGATCTGCGAGAGTACGAAGGATCGTTTGACTGTATTCGTTGCTGGGATCATGATCTAAAGGCTGGTAGTGGCCATGGTTGTTAAGCTGCCTATAGGCCTTATTTTTATATATTTTCCATTGGTAAGATGAGAACGCTACCTCTTTTGTCTGCAGGTTTAATGATTATGTCCGTTCAAGCTGCTCGGTTATTTAGAGTTACTTCTTCTGAGGGGGTCATGTTTTTGGATTATTTGATTTCGTCCCATACAAAAATATTGTATGGTCCGCTATAGAAAATCCTTTTTATGGTCGTCTTTAGCTATTTGGCCCAATAATCTTTAGGCTTTTCTATGTCTGTCTTTAGCGATTCGTATCGCCATTCCTATGGGTGTCTTAACCTTCTTCTATAACCGGTTCTACGGCTGTCTTTAGCTTTTCTTATCGACATTCCTATGGGTGTCTTTAGCTTCTTCGATAGCCGGTTATATGGTTGTCTTTAGCTATTCGTATCGACATTCCTATGGGTGTCTTTAGCGTCTTCTATAGCCGGTTCTGTGGTTGTCTTTAAATATTCGTATCAACATTCCTATGGGTGTATTTAGCTTCTTCAATAGCCAGTTCTATGGTTGTCTTTAGCTATTCGTATCGAAATCCCTATGGGTGTCTTTAGCTTCTCTTAGCTATAGTGTTCATATATCTTTTATATTCGTGTATCTTTTAGATAACTGTATCGACATTCCTATGGGTGTCTTTATCTTCTTCAATAGCCGGTTCTATGGTTGTCTCTAGCTATTCGTACCGAAATCCCTATGGGTGTCTTTAGCTTCTTTTAGCTATAGCCCGTTCTATGGATGTCTTTAGCTCTTCTTTTGATATCGCATGGCTATCGAAGAATCTAAAGACACCCATAGGAATGTCGATAGGAATGGCTAAAGACAGCCATAGAAATGTCTAAAGATAATTGGGCCAAATAGCTAAAGACAACCATAAGAAGGTTTTTCAATAGCCGACCATACAATATTTTTGCATGGGCTGCAGCCAGAAGAGAATCACCACTACTTGAAACACAGCGAGAGCAGCAGCCGCTGAGAAATTATTAGCACGCTGCCATGCCGGCATAGAGCCTTGCAGATCTCTAGAACTTCTCCTGTGGCACTTAGGTTGTGTGCCTAGCTGCATTCTGTAATATATGCTCCGTGAACACTTCAGCGATATAGGGGGAGTGCGAGGTTGCGATTGCAAACACTTCGCCAGTTTTCATTCCCAAAAGGCTTGAACCCAGGCATTCAAGGAAAGCAAAACCAAGGGGTTTATTCATTTCATTCATTACATAAAAGGCTAATATCTACGCTACTTCACCACCAGTAAACAGTTGTTCACATACGCCGATCGAAAAACAAAGCAGACGCATTCCAACACTCGGGCTCACGCTTAAGTGACTCGCTCGACAGCCACACTACGCGCCACATTTCCCGCGAAAGCCCGCCGAGACACAAATACCTACAGGTGCTGGGTAGTCCACAGAAAAGAGAGCACTCAGAAGTCATTCATTACACTCAGTACTCAACGCACACAGCTGCAAGTACGGTGGCTAAAATGGAAATGCACTCTCAATAAAACAATGAAGACGGTCGCACACAATGCAATGATAAAAAAACGTTTTTCCAAGTTCACTCAATTAGTTCCTTGTAAGTTTTCTCAGTTCGCGAAAAAATAATTATTTTTGTCACTTCACCGCGGCCAAATCTTCACTTCTGTGTACGTTACAATGCCCATGTGGTGCAGGGTAGTTTCGAAAAGTATTCGTGAACACCAAAAAAAGTACCGCATTTCTCGCAGTATAGAGTCTCTGCAGTTCGTAAGGCCACTCACCCTGGAGTTTTGCGTACGATGAAATTCCTGTCACAGTATCGCAGGTATCCATTTTCGCATGACTTGAAGTTGATGTTGAATTAATCGTAACACTGTCACCGTAAACACCGAAATTTATGACACAGAAAAGCGACACATTCGCTTGGCGTCACACCATCTACACGAGCACATTGCCGTCGAGTCGTAAATTCCCAGCACCAGGCAACACATGCCATGCCCACGCACATGAGCAAGGAAACGAAATGTGGCTGACTGAGTACATCCAGGTATAAGCAGGTCCATCACGATAGCAAATAGTGCGGAGATACGTGCCCATTTTTCGATCTTTTTCTAAGTTGTTTGCTGGTAATTATTTTTGTTGGTAAATACAAGATCGCTTAAAGTTTTGTTTTCTTCATCCCAAAAAGTTGTATCTGTTCTCAGTACTCAGGGAAGATTGTCTGTCACTAGCATTGCTGCGCGCAGGAATACTAACACAGCGCGGGCCGCACGGCCGTGTCCTTCGGTACCCATCGCCAAAACCAGTATGCGAAACAAACAGAAAATAAAACAGGAAGCAGGGGTGTCCCCTCTACCTTTTCATCGCTTTCCAGAATTTCATCACCGCGCCTCCTTCGGTCTGGCGTGCGTCGCTCTCCCGGTTTCTCAATGACTAATCTGAGAGTGGGCGCCGCGGGAGAAAGAATGCGCTTGTTCGCAGCTTCCACCATATTTCTGAGAGAGCGTACCGTGGGCCGCGAAAGCTTTTTCCAATCTGCTTCAAGGCTGTGAGGGCCGTTTTCAGAGAAGCCCGCTTTTTCACTTGACCGCAGCAGCGAAGGGCCGCAGAGGAAGAATTCTCCGAAATTATACGTCTTTCGGTCAACGTTCATTTGCAAGCTTTTCCGACGCGCAGTATCCAAAGTTGCAACCTGAATTTGAGCGTTAATCAGTAGCTTCCTTTAATTGTACTTTTCCCGTATTGTTGGTATAATAAGCACTCAACCTTATTGAACAAATACGCTCATATAACCGGCCGATCAACCTCATCATCGTTATCCAATCTGTGTTGTAGATGTAGCTAGGTAAATCATGAGTATATGAATTTCGCGTCATAAGTCATATTGAAACCAGCAGAATAGGATTTAATGGTTGCTCGAATTATACCTTTATAGGCTAAAACTTTTCGATTAGCGGCTGGAGAGTTGGAGCCTTATGTTACTATGTAGTTAGCTAAAGAAGCCTTCATGGATGCAGGCTTGTAAGTTCTGCGCCAAACGCTTTTTAATGCCAGCAAAATGTGGCTTAATTATCACACGTCTAAAGATTTACAGTTATATATTGTACTGTACGCAGCCGCAGAAGCTTATATGGCTGCCTCTCTTTAGCTTGAAAGCAAATTCTCTCCAATAGCTGGCAGAAGACAGCCGTATGGTTCCAAGTTTGTAGACTTAGAGCTAAACAACGGCCCATAGCCAGCCAAATGAGCTTTCATGGCTTTTTTTCTGTAGCTTTAGGACGAACCCTTTTCCATAGCTGGCAAAAGACAGCTAAATGGTTTCAAGTCTGTAGACATAGAGCGAAACAACGGCCCATAGCCAGCCGAATGAGCTTTTATGGCTTTCTCTCTATAGCTTTAGGACGAACTCTTTTCAATAGCTGGCAAAAGACAGCTGAATGGTTTCAAGTCTGTAGACTTAAAGCTAAACAATGGTCTATAGCCAGCCAAAAGAGCTTAGCCGTGGCTGGTCTATAGAACTAAAGCCATACATATTTCTTTAGCTGGCTACAGTAACCTGAATAGCTGTGGCTCTATAGACTAAACACACTAGGATGTTCTATAATCGCCTAAAGAGAATTGTATGGTGTACAGTCTTTAGTGCAGGATCTACAAAAAAGAAAGGGCCCATCTCCCCACGAGGGGGACTCGAGTAAATGCGTCGCATAGGGGGTATTGTGTTAACGTTTAGTGCTTGGAGAATTGGTGGTAGTGAATGCGTTGTATCAGCAGCTTCTTGACGTAGTTTGAATGAGCCAAGGATATAAGGCGCGTTCGTAGCCTTTCATTCTGTGTCGGTTTTGTGGTGCAGTGGGAAAAGCACCATGTACCTCGCGTTCCGCCCACAGGTAGTGAATGCGTTGCATCAGCAGCTTCTTGACGTAGTTTGAATGAGTCAAGGATACAAGGCGCGTTCGTAGCCTTCCATTCTGTGTCGGCTTTGTGGCGCAGTGGGTAGAGCACCATGTACCTTGCGTTCCGCCCGCAGGGTCGTGGGATCGAAACCAGGCGCCGGTAAGTATTATTTTTTATATATTGTAGGGGGAGGGGTGCGCACCTGTTGTTGAGAGCGAGGAGGGTAGTGTGATGCGGGAGAGGAGGACTGGGGGAGAGGGCGCACCTGGAACGGCTGTTGCGGACGCCGAGGCACGCCAACGCCGACAACGCCGGGTGACATCATGAGTTAAAGAAATGCTCTGCATTTAAAACTTCGATAGCTGGCTATAGCTTAATTTATGCCTTTTTATGGGTGACCATAGAGACCCATAGGCGGCCATAGCTCACCATACATTTTTCAATAGACGCTCATAAGGCATTTTCGTATGGGTTCGTTGTCTTTAATATTTCTTTTGATACTGATTTTATATACAAATCGAGTTCTGGAGATTCCTCGGCATCTGACGTCCAAGTGCTTGGTACACGGAGGGCGTGGTCATTTATTTCACTATTGTCTTGCTTATCGGAAAAGAATTCTTTCAGTCTCATTCTGCGGGAAAATTCGGTGAGATCTTTGTGTAACTCGTATTCATTCACGTGGTTGTTTGTAGGGCAGAAAGTGAGGCCTTGTTCTAGGATAATTTTTTGGTTGTCGATAATATTTCTGAAATATCAATAACGTTGCTGTTACACAAGACGGGGGGGGCGCATACAACCTTCTGTTTGGGAACAGGTGTCATGTCGCTGTCCCTCGTACTGTGGGGGCTTGATTGTACATTTTGATTATTAGCGGGAGGAAAAAATTCCAACGTAGCATATTCTGATGTGACTGCGGTGGACGTAAGGTGATTTAGTGCCGCGTCTTCAGGCTTAGCGAGGACAGGAGGTTCAATGGTGTTCAATGTCAGGTTCAATGAAGGATCAATCAATGGAGGTTCAATGAAGTTCAATATCAGACAAAAGGAGCTGGTCACGTTCTAATTTAACTCTTTGTTTCTTGCACAGCTCGTGTTCCATACGGTTTCTAAAAAGCATCAAGATGAATTTCCTCTTGCTCAGTGAGTGTTGTGATTTCAATCTGCTCATTCAAAATACTAATTTGTTTGTCACAGTGCGCTCTGACAATTTCCGGAAGCGAAAGCGATGCACGCTTCAAAGTGTCCTGCCATTTTGCTTCTAGTTGAGGGGGGAGAACTCTAAGGGAACAAATATCTTTAGGGTGGAGGCCTTTGCGGATTTTTCTGGTTTGGAGGTAAGAGGAATAGGTGTTGAGATGAAATGTGTAGTGTGTTTGTTGCCGGTGAGTTTTCGAACACTAAGGAAAGCGCCGGATTTCAGGGGCAAGGCGTCCGGTCCGCTCGGTGCAGGTCATTTTCGTTTGTTACGAGTGGACCTACGGGACGATTCTGTTTTGTTCGGAGTCTGTTGTTTAGGGGTGCCGTTAGGAGTGATGCCCATGTCGATGTCTGTTTGGGTGCTTGTTTGCGTTTTAGTGCGTGTTGGTGTCTGTCTTGCTGCTAGCCAATTTCGACATACCACGTGCACTCGCCTCGCTCGACCTTCGGCATTTCGTTTTACTACCTGCTTTACACACACACGCAAAACAAAAAAAGTAAAAACAAGGAAACAGAAAAGAAGCCCTTGAATATACCGAAAAGCTCCCCTTGGATTGTACCCGCACATACCCCTTCTATTCTTCTCCGAACACTGGCCTCCCAACCGGAATTCTTCGGACTATACGGGCTGTTGTTGTTTACGAGTTTTCTCTTTTACACACAGTTCAGTAACCTTGCAATATGCACCCCCAAGACACCCCTCTCTGACCCAAAATTCCCGGAAGCCTCCTTTGAGGTCACCCGGCACCACCCCAGCCCCGCTTAAACCATTACCCCCTGTTTCCTCCGACCCTCTCGTAGTCTTCCCTCTTCTTCTCTGGCGGTGTCCTGTCGCAATAACCATACCGCTGTTTCTCTCTCACTATTTCACTCCTTTCAACCGACCGTCGACCCACTCTGCTGTCTTCTTTCCGGCCCTGCTCGTAACAACCTCCCCCCTCTCTCTCTACAACTCAATCTGGGTCAAAAAACAGTGTGCCATAGATGAACCCTGATGACTTGAAAAAGACAAGTCCTCATGTCGAAACGATGACAGAGGTCTGAGGCCACTACCTTCTCTAAAGTGGTATTTCTCTCTCTCTCTCTCTCTCTCTCTCTCTCTCTCTATATATATATATATATATATATATATATATATATATATAGTCTCAAAAGATAAAAACTCACACAGAGCGCGAAAATATAAGGTTAGTAGAGACAGAGACAAACGAGAAAGACGTAGAAAATAGAAATAAGCTTACTGACGTTTCAGGGAGAGGACTCTCCGCTCCCTGAAACGTCAGTAAACTTATTTCTATTTTCTACGTCTTTCTCGTTTGTAAATGAGGGGCTCGTTGAAATACGACAGAAATAATAGTTGGCTGTCAAGAAAACCTCGGAAAGCAATGGGGAGGATGTGGTAGGTCATTGAAACAGATAAAGAATTTGGAGACAAAGAAAGAAAGTGGAGAAAATAATGCCACCTGGCGGGCATTTTTTCTCCCCTTTCTTTCTTTCCAAATTCTTTTTCTGTTTCAATGACCTACCACATCCTGCCCTTTGCTTTCCGAGGTTTTCTTGACAGCCAACTATTGTTTCTATATATATATATGGAGCAATGAAACTTGGGAGATGGTAGGGAACACAAGAAAAAAGAGCGAGACGGCTCTTTATTAGAAGATAAAGAGAGATGTTTTCCGGACTTTCTACACCGACATGCTACTCGCGGGAGAAGGGAGAGGGGAAAAATGACGCTCAGTGTGTGAGTAGTGGGATTAAAAAGTTCGTCTTCTTAACTCTAAATCACTGCAATGACGCCAAGCTATTCCAGATAGTCGAACAACACATCCACTACTTTACGTTGAGCTGGTGAAGATGGCCACGGAAAAGAAAACTTCGAACAAGGTAGCGCCCACGATTGTTGACAACGTTTCAGCAAAGATGCCTTCCAGGGCGATGACGAAGGCAAGTCTCTGCTGAAACTGCTGAAACGTTAGCAACAATAGCGGACGCTACCCCTCCTTTATCGAAGTTTTCTTTTATATATATATAGGCCTTCAAGAAGACGTCGCTGACCCGCCGCGGTGGCTCAGTGGCTCAGGCGTTGCGCTGCTGAGCACGAGGTCGCGGGTTCGATTCCCGGCCGCGGCGGCCGCTTTTCTGATGGAGGCGAAAAGCAAAAACGCCCGTGTGTACGAGATTTCGGCGCACGATAAAGATCCCCAGGTGGTCAAAATTAATCTGGAGCCCTCCACAACGGCGCGCCTCATCGCCTGCGTTGCGTCGGTGCGTTAAACCCCACAATCAAGAAGACGTCGCTCGCTGATAGAGCAGGGAGGACAGACGCCGTTTATTTGGCAAACGCGCTGCCAAGCCGAAATAGCCTTAGGGATGATAATGATGATGTACAAGTAGAGAAGATAAAGCGTTACTGAAAAGGATGACAGCTGATGATGATTACACAGATGATTGAAATAACTGGAAGGTTGTTCCGCGGAGAACTACATTGCTTACACTAAATTTCCCCTCCTCCCCGTTCTCGAGGAAGGCGGCCGCCCGGCTGATGGCGTTTAAGTAGGGCAGGAGCGGAACGTTTTGACCCGGGAGACATGCATGCACAACTTAGGCACCACGACAGCGACGGTCGTGCTGGACCACACAGGGGTGACCCTATAGTTGACGGGCGACGTCTGCTCCAGAACTGTATAAGTTCTGATGAATCGCTTATAGGAGCACTGAAACGAAAATTTTATGTTACACTTTTATTGCTTTTATTGATGCTTAATTGTCTGGCGAACTTGAAACAGCACTTCAGGGCGCGATAGTAATGACATTGAACGGCCTGAAAATCGTTTGTTTCAAATTCCCGCGCTTTCATCCCGAACGGCGCATATGACACAATCCCGGTCTGACCTCACCGCTTTGTGCGGTCGTCACCGGTGCCCGCTTGAGAGGGTGTTGCGCCCGCTCGCCGCTCGTGGGGCCGCGCGCGTGAAGTGACGTCACGAGTTTTTGACGAGCGCTGTCGCGTCACTTCTTTTGGCTTCACGTGTGATGTCACGCTAATGTCCATTTGCTGAGTGCCGCTCCGCGCGCTGCTCCGTCGGCGCGATAAATGAGATCCAATTTAACTATGTTCTTCACGTCGCAGGCCGCTCATATTTCAGCCAGGGTATTCTGTTGAGCGAAGGAAGCGAACTGTGCAATAATATTAACACCGAAAATTGGTGTCAGTACTCCTTTCCTTTAAGAAACTTTTCGCATGGCCCAGAAACACGAACGGGAGCTTAGAGTAGAACCTGTTCCTCTGGGTGGAACTGGATACACCGGTGAGAGGTGTCGTACTGGTGCTTGCGATTCTGCTGGCAGGCTTGCTTTTTTTCACGGGCAATATGTCGGCAGTGGTGAAGGCGAGAGATGAATTCTTCAGACCCGGGGACACATCCCGTCACAGGTGCCGAAAACAAAGAAGTGTCCATGACGAAGGAGATTTCACGGCCGTAAACAAGAAAAAGAGAGCGTAGCCAGTGGTTCGTTGGTGTGCAGTATTATACGCAAACGTAACGAACGGAAGGGTGACGTCCCAGTTAGTATGGCCTGGTCCGATATACATGGACATCATATCTGAAATTGTACGAGGGAACCGTTCCTTGAGGCCATTTGTTTAGGGGTGGTATGAGGACGTCATTTTGTGGCTAGTGCTCCATGCACGAAGCTGTTGTGCAATGACGCCCGAAAGAAATGCTTTTCCACGCTTACTTAGATGAACCGGGGGGTGCCATGGCGTACGATCACGTTATGCAAGATGACTTCGGCGACTTCTTGGGAGCAGACAGATCGAACAGGGGCCGTCTCTGCATAACGTTCCAAATGGTCGACAGCGGTCATGATCCAACAGTGGCCGGAGGAGGTGGATGGCAAAGTGCCGTATAGATCAATACCAACCACGTCAAAAGGATCCGCCGGACAAGGAACGGGTTGTAGAAGTCGTTGTAGGTCATTTGCGATGCTGACACAATCCACAGGAGCTGACATACTTAGCGACGTACCTTGACATACCACGCCAGGAGAAGCGAGCTCGAATCCTATCGAGCGTTTTTTGAAAGCCGAGGTGGCCAGCAGCTGGGTCATCGTGGAAGGCTTCTAAAAGTTTTGGCTGAAAGCCCGAGGAGCAACAGTCACCCATTTTTCTCCAGCAGCGTGATAATTTACACGGCAGAGCACACCATTGCGGAGCGTGTACATTGCAAGCTGGCGTCGTACACAGCTGGTTCGAGGCTGCGCCACCCAAGACCGTCCGTCAATTATGATCCGGCAGGGTGGGTCCGCCTGCTTAAAAGACACCAGTTCAGAACTCTCAACGGATCCGGCAGGGTCGACGGGAGCCAAGGATACAACTCGTGCAGCGGAGGAAACATCGCCAGCGCTGTTTGATGTCGACCCGAGTGGACAACGTGACAAAGCATCTGCATCAAAGAGTTTTTTGCCGGATTTGCACTGTACAGTGTAGTCGTATTTCTGTAATCGCAAAATCCACCGTCCGGGCCGGCTGGAAAGGTTCTTCATCGTCGATAACCAGCACAAGGCATGATGATCGATCGCTACGGTGAAGTGGTGGTCGTGTAAGTAGGCACGGAATGTTTGCACCGACCAGACGACGGCCAGGCATTCTTGTTCTGTAATGGTGTAGTTCTTCTCTCCGGATCTTAGAGTTCGACTGGCATAGGCCACAACACGCTCTGTAGATTGGTTATCGCGCTAAAGAATAACAGCACCAATTCCCTACCCGCTTGCATCCGTAAGTAATAAGGTTGGCTTGGTGTCGTCGAAATGGGTCAAGGCAGGGTCAGAAGTAAGCGCATCTTTTAAGGCTTCAAATGATTTTTCCCAGTCCTCAGACCATACGAAAGGCGTGCCAGAATGGAGCAGCTGGCTTAGCGCAGACGCGAGAGTGGCGAAGTTGCGCACAAAGCGTCAAAAGCAGGAAGCGAGGCCAAGAAAGCTGCGGAGCGTCTTCTCTTGCTGCGGGCGTGGGAAGCCCATGGCTGCACTGATCTTGTCAGGGTCGGGCTAGACACCTTCTTTGTTCACAACATGCCCAAGGAGCTTGGTCGTCTTGCTGGCTAAATGACATTTTTTGTGTTGATCTGTAGGCCCGCGTCAGCGAAACAGGGCGGCACTTCCTCCAGCCGCGGCAGGTGCTGAGAAAAGGTAGAGGAGAAGACAGCGATGTCATCCAGATAGTCCAGATAGCACAAACGGGTCTTCCACTTTAGGCCACGTAGAACAGTGTCCACGAGTCGCTCAAAGGTTGCGGGTGCATAACACAACCTGAACGGCATAACGTTAAATTCTTATAAGCAGTTGGAGGTACAGAATACCGTTTTCTCCTTATCGGCCTCGCACATAAGTGTCTACCAATACCCTGAACGTAAGTCCAGACTTGAAAAATATTCCGCTCCTTGCAAACAATCCAAAACATCGTCAATCCGGGGCATCGGGTAGACATCTGTCCTGGTAGCTTTGTTCAGGGCACGAGGATCCACGCAAAAGCGAACCGACCCATCCTTTTTTCTAACTAATACAACACAAGAAGACCAGGCACTCGTGGAGAGACGGATTATGTCTCGCTTAAGCATATCCGAGACATTCCCTTCAATTATTTTTTGTTCATACGCCGACACGCGATAGAGACGGCGGATGACGGGAGTACTGTCTGTCTGTATGCCCTGTGCTGCGGCAGTGGTCTGGCCTAACGTTTGGGAAAAGGAGTCGAAAGACAGATGGTGCTTGTCAGTAAGGCCAATAAGCACTGTGCCGCTGCCTGCGTGATGTCGGAGCTAATGGTGGCGGTCAGCGCTGAAGTAAAATTGTCTGAATAGACGAAACACGGAAGAGTCGACAACGAGCCTATAGGAAAAACATCAATGGTCTCTCCCTGAAGAGTCGAAACCACTGTGGTGCCTTGATTCAGCAAAATACATTCAGGGCTAGAATTGGTAACGGGAAGGGTTGTCGACCCATTGCAGAAGCGTATGAGGCGCGTAGCTATCACGACTCCTTTACAGAGTACGCTGGCAGATGGGACGACTAAAATATCCCCCTCACTGATGTCGGTCGATCGAACTGTGAGGAGAGTATTCAGTACTGGAGGAAGAACACAATCGGCAGCCACTCTGAGGTCCACTTGAGGCATATTGCAAATACTCGAAATTTGCGCCTTTCAGAGTGCAATGGTTGGGCGATGACATGATATGACGGCTGAGGCTTAAGAGAGAAAGTCCCACCCAAAAAAAAAAAGAATGAGCACAAAACGCGATCACTCCCCACGGGATATGATGCCGGAGGCATTCGATAAGCACGCGTAGCGTGCATTGTCCACAGGTCTCAATCAAAACATTATCAACGCCACACAAGGTGGAGCCTGAATAGAGAGTTTGCACTTTACAAAGTTGAGCACACAAGTCTGCATGTGAAACTGAAATACTGGCGCCAGTGCCCACAAGAGCGTCAAAACAAGTACATTCGACGACGACAGAAAAAATGTTCGATGGCCGCTGCGGAGGAATTGTCTTTTTACCAGGCATAGAAGTTTCCTCTCTAAACACGGCAGAGGTTAGTTTTCCGGGCGGATGTCAGCAGCATGAGACGCGGGGCGAAGGAGCGATACCGAGCGATTGTGAACGGCGTCGCGATGTGCGGGAACTGCCGGGAACGTCATGTGTGTCTGAGGCCGACGGAAAGGGGCTTGGATGCGAATGATATGCCCGTTGACGAAAGCCATATGGAGGTCGGAAGGTGTTGTGGTCCAGTATAAGCCTTGCACGTTCATCTTGGTGACGCCACCGACAAAATCGGGCAATATGACCCTTGAGACCACAGTAGAAGCAAGTGAGTGCGGGTGGTCTCCAAGGAACCTAGTACTGGCTGTACACCTCAGGGAGTGTTGGAGAAAGGGCAGACAAATGACTCTGAGCAGGCCCATGGCGCGGGAAGACTGGCTATAGTGGGCCGGTCTCGGCGTACTGAGCCACGTGCTGTGGAGCAGCGTGGTCGGTATAGGGCCCGCTTTTCATGAGACCCAGTTCTTTAACCAGGTAACGCAAAGTGGCGCGAGAGGAAAATTGGCGGAAAATTGGCAGAGACTCAAAAGGTCTTCTGTGGCTGAAGTTCTTCCATAATGATACTACGTATCAAAGAGCGCAGCTCGGTGTCGGGTGGAAGGTGGGCTGGTGCGGTGTTCTGCTGGATGCGAGTGGACTGCAGTGCACCCAAGCGCTGGCACATTCTAACCACGTCACGTACGCTGGTAGGATTCTGAACAGCGAGGGCATTAACAGAGAATGTGCTAATGCCTTTCAGAAGGTGGCAGACTTCGTCGTTCTCCGACATGTCCTTGTTCGCCTGGCGACAAAGTGCAAGTACATCCTCAATGTAAGACGTGTACGTGTAACCTACACGTTAAAACGCCCTGGGAGAGTTTCTTCGTGCCGGTCCCCGATCGGCTTGCCGAGGTGCAAAAAATCTTGCCGAATGTACTGCGTAAAGGTACTCTAATATTCTAGGCGATGTGCGTTGTTATAAAACCACGTCCCAGCCGCCATGTAAAGGCAGAAAGAGAAATTAAAGAGCTTCATAGAGTCGTCCGACCAATTAAACGCAATCACTTTGTTGTAGTCGTCGAGCCAATCGTCGACGTCTTCACCGCGAAGACGAGCGAAAAATCTGGGATCCAATTGTTGGCTGGGAACGGTCCACGTCGGAGGCGCAGAAGCCGTTACAGGGGCGGTGCGAGTCGGGACGTCCTGTTGCAGTGGCCCGGTTGGCATTTGGAGGCGTCTTCGTGAACGTAGTAGCTCCAGAGGTTCGCTATGAGAGCCAGAGGGCGGGATCGACGTGCCCCTCACCCTAAGAGGCCTTCAAGAACACGTCGCTCGCTGATAGAGCAGAGAAGACAGACGCCGTTTATTTGCAAACGCGCTGCCAAGCCGAACTAGCGTTAGGGATGATAATGATGTACAAGTAGAGAAGATAAAGCGTTACGGAAAAGGATGACAGCTGATGATGATTACATAGAAGATTGAAATAACGGGAAGGTTGTTCCGCGGAGAAGTACAGAAAGCTTACAATATATATATATATATATATATATATATATATATATATATATATATATATATATATATATATATATATATATATATATATACATACATACATACATACATACATACATACATACACACCTTCGGTAGTAGCCGGCAATGCCCGGGTGTAACATTCTACTAATTACACCTATCGGTATAACAATTCTTGAGTAATTTCTTGTGTGTCAAGACAACCTAGTCCGCGGTGAAGTTGTGCACAATGAGGCACTCCAACCGGCTTTGAATGCATGGGCTCGTACAGGTGTGTCGCAAGTGGAAACGCCTGGACTCGCGTTTTACTTGAACTCTCTCGAAACAGTTTGTGCCAAGACGGTGCCCTGAAACTACTTAACCACGCGAAGTGCTATAAGAGTAGGTATGAAAGATGCTCATCAGTTACTTTTCTGATAAATAACACGGGTTCCTACGGGAGGCGCGTGGTTGCATAAACTCAAAACACAGGCGAGGGCTATGCGGACGCGGCAAAATTCAACGGAATTCCGTGTTCAGAGATGTGTAGGTTGAAAAATCCTACTGGCCTCTTTATACGCTTGTTAGGACAAAATCCTGAAATTGGATTTTGGATAACTGTATTTCAACACCAATTGTATATATCAACTGACTGTATAGATAATGATGAATGTCTAAAAGAAAGCACTTTTCGCGAAACCCTGGTTGTCCCTACCAGGTGTGTGTTTTGAAAAAATCTTGTACAGGACTGTTTTGATACCTGCATACGTTACCTGTATCAACGAAATCCAGTTCAGGGAGCCAGTCCGCCCACGAGGCGGCCCAGGAGTGTTTGAACTTTACGCCTCCACTGGTTCCCCTTTGAGCCTCCACACCTACTCCTCCGGCCCTCCTACTTCTCCGACCAAAGAAATGTAAAAGACAACGTTACCAACAGGTTACACCCCCTGGGTATCTTGCCAACATTGCCTCCTGCGGCAGATCCGAGGAAGTATTCATCAAAAAGCTCTGCGCAGATGCCGGTTACACTCATCACATTACCCAGAAATGGACAAGATGCCCCAACACGCACCCACGATGCCCCTACAGCAACACTGACGTCAAATCAGATCTCCACCACCTGGTGTGGACGTGCCCACACTTTGCCAGACATCGCCCAGAGAGTTTAACAAACATTAATCCCGACACCCTACCACATGAAGCACATACTGGATTAGACGCATCTTTATTACGAACAATTGCGCCTCTTGCACTTAAGAGTGGTCTGGCTCGAGTAGTCTAACTGGGGCCGACCGAGGTGAAGACCCGCATAACACGAATCCTCTTTGAATACGGACCTTAATTAGTAATTCCCTTCCTTCCATTCCTCTCCCCACTGTACGGCAAACGCCCTGCTTGCTCCAATGAAAAGACTCAATCAATCAATCACTATCTCCACTGGACTGCGATAAACGCAAACATAAATGAAAAATTATTTCACTACTGCCACTCTCTGCATGGCGTATTTTTTAAAATTAAAGCAATATTCAGCTCCTACACCATAATGGCATTGTGTTCATGAATTTGAAACTGTTTGAACCAGCAGTCCGACAAGGTGTTGACATTGCCTGTTAGGCCTCTTGGGTCGTCCCGCGTGTAATATAACAAAAATTATCTTTTACCGTCGTCGCAGGGTGAAATCCTAAAAGTAGGTCGTGTGCATTCTTGAGTAAAATTTATTAGCAAAAATTAATTGGATGAATAAAAAAATATAGCATTCATTGGAGAATCTTTCAGAACACCCATTTTGTCACGAAAGGCCGAATCGGCCCAATAGTGTTGGTTAGGGGAAAAGCGTGAATCTACTCTTTAGATATTTATCAGGTCTACACATATCACCAAAAAGCACTTGGCTATGACAACAGGCGAGCGAGATAAGGATGAAGTTAAGAAAACGCAACCTTCCCCGTTTCACCGCTTAGGAGTGCAATCTGGGAAAATCCCCCCTTAGTGAGCCCTTGCGTAATAACACGGATGTATTCGCTACGTTTCAAGTGTCTAGGTGTAACAGCTCTGGTTGGGCGTCGATGATTCCGTGAGTCAGTCAGTCGGTCGCTACTCTTTATAGGCATATAAATTGTTATCGTCCATCTGAGATCCTCTGCTAATACGCGTTTAATTTTTTTGGCAACCTCACACGAGCATGGCGTTGTTTAAGACAGGGCACAAGGATGAGTGCTTCAGAGGGGACCAAATAATGCCACCCACCAGACACTGCAAAGTGGTTTGGCAACGACGTAAAAGTGCTAGCTTTGTTCTCCTTCTCGGCGCGCAGTATACCGAGCCGTACGGTGGAAAATGAACTTACTATATGGAAAACGAAACACCTGCCTCGGTGTTTACCAACGTCTTCGTTATGTCGGTGTACACCTTGAGACTCCTGTCTAATCCGGTACGCAAGCGGCGTCTCTGTTCTCCGGACATAGACTCGTAAAATAGGTGGTCGCACAGGCCATCCTCGGGGTACGCACCTCCATCGGTGACACTGCTGCTCACCGCGCACACCAAGCTGCCCCTGTCGACGGTCGGTTCCCCTGCGGACATTAAAGAGTTTGAAAGAAAGGGTGGAAGAGAGGGGAACCTATAGGCAGAAAAGTTAATTATCCCCTCCAGCAGCATGGCGCACTTCAGACGCCGGGACCCCCACCACAGACTTACTTCCATCTTCCCTCCTTGTCACCCAAAAAAGAAACTGTACCAAAATCACCCCCGCAATGCATGACGCCTGTTCAAAAACTGCTGAAAGCACAATACCACTCATTACAAAAATATTTCCGGATATCGGAGCATGGCTGGTGGCGCCGTGGCATCGGTGGGGGAATTTATTTGGACTGTCCCTGCGTTACTAAAAAGATGGCAACTCTTAGCTTTATTCAATCCATTCCGGAAGCACAGTCGGCCCCTCTCGGAGTGTCATGAACTGCAATTGCGCCGTTAAGCCCTGCATGGAGAACGCAGTTCACGTATGGCGTGTGGTACTTATTACTCTGAGAGGCATCCTGAAGGGATACCGCACTCGAAGGTAACTGGCTTCGAAAGAGATTCTCTCTTCTAGCTTCCTTAGCCAAATTTGCTGAACGTTTTGCGCCAAGCTATTGCACTGACCTTTTTCTGCACGATGGGTACGTCAGGCGCCGAGCAGACAGAAAAAAGCATACACCTAGCTTCAACTCAATTTTCTTGTCAGCCGCATTGTAGACAGCTAGTTGAAATAGAAGTACTGAGCGTTAAAGACGAAGTTTTTTAAGATGATATTCTTTCTTAGGCTACCTTGTTTTGGTAGCCTAAAGGCTAAACTTGTTTTGCCTCGTCTGTGACTCAATCAGCTTTCAAGTAAAAACATTGACAGACAGACAGACAGACAGACAGACAGACAGACAGAAAAAATGTGTTCGCGTTTGAATAGCCCAAGAAAGACTATCATATTGAAAAGAAGACAAACGCGACCATGGTGGAACTTGCAAAAAACATTTAGAAGGGGGAAGGAGAGGTTCATGTGATTTCCATCGCGGTCACCTGCTTTTTGTAAATACGAGTTCCAAACACACCTTCGCATTCTCCTCACCATGGTACTATTTAGTATTTTGCTTATTTATTATATTCTTTCATTGTTCTTGAGGTATTAAATAGCAAGCCGACTGGCATGTGGAAGTCCAATCATGGCTCTTTGCATTTGTGACAGCGTTGGACATTTTAAAATGCTGGAACATTTTCGAAGCTTCGTGCAGGGATCTAAAGAAATAACACTGTGTCCTAACTCCAACGTTTCGCTTTAGTTAGCGCAATCAAATAACGCCTTTTGAAGTCTACACTAAAACACGCAACATCTTCATAGTACTTCGTATGCGTTGTTTACCCATTCAAAAACGTTTGGTGCAGGTTAGCCCAGTGCCCGGGTAACCTACATACGCTAGAATAGGGGGACACTATTTCGGTTGGCTAAGTTATGAAGGTCAATACGAACCAAGAGTATTATCAACTATTGGTCACCGATGATAACGTTTCTGTCACAACATACACACCAACTGTTACCTCAGAGGGTACAGACACCGTCAAGCCGCATGTAACTGTCTTATCGATGTTCCCGGCATTTGTACCTACAAAGATCAAATAACTCTCGTTTGATTGATTGAATGATTGATTGAGGTGTGAGTCATTGATTGATTGATTGATTGATAAATTGATCGATAGATAGATTGATTGATTGATTGAGGATTGATTGATTGATCGATCGATTGATGTATTTATTGGTTGATTGATTGATTGATTGATTGATTGATTGATTGATTGATTGATTGATTGATTGATTGATTGATTGATTGATTGATTGATTGATGGAGCGATCGACCCATTCATCGATAGACTTCACATGGCTTCTTTGCCTGCTCTCCCAACGACAATCAAACACGTCACCATGCTCCTCAAGAATGGGTAACAAGTGTATTGATCCCAAAGGGGAAGGGACAAAGATAAGAGAGCTTTAATGCGCGGCAGGCTTCCTCTACCCTCTCGCCCCAGTCCAAGGCCGTGTCCTTAAGGTCAGGCGCTGGGCTGCACAATGCACACTCCCACTGCTTTTGAGAGGTAATATTGGGTAATTTGTAAGAGGGTGTTAAAAACAACCACAAGATAATGTTGAAATATTCGAAACAATCCGAACACCGCAACGAGCACATCGACAATATATCTCATTTTTAGAGGGGCTATAGAGACAAAATACATATTCGCTTAATTTGAAATAACGAGCCTCATGTTACTCACGTTTGATCCAGTCACGAAAGTTGTTTTTTTAACGGAGGAAACTCAAGAAGATGCGAAAAGTTACAGAATTCACGCTACGGTGGCGCACTTTGGGGCATGTGGGAGGTGATATGGGCAAGTAGTAAAGCATGGTTATCAGTGTGTTAACTGCAAGTTAGCGCTCAAGCGATGCGACGAAACAGAACTGGGGGCGCTATTACAATCACAGACTGATATTTTCTGGCGATGGCTTCAGCCGGCGGCCGCCAACCCCACAAACAAGATTCTGAAACGACATGGAGATATTTCAGGAAAACGGGCTTGTAGTAGGCACTGCTGGATCTGTTTTCTTTATTATCCTAATGATTAATACAAAGTTTCCTCTAAAATGGCGTTCTTGTTACACGGGCAAGTATTCTTTTTGAGCAAAACTGCATAGCCCTTTTACGACAGTAGGGACGTTTTGCTTCGGGTTTGTTGTTTGTTTTTCGTTTTACTTTTGCTTTCTGTTAAGTTCTCTGTCTTGCATTTTACGGTTTCACCGCTCTCCCCGAAGTCAAATCCGGCATACACCACTTGCCTACGCACATTAGCCTATGAAACCATATGACACACGTTAACGTGTTCTCCAAAATACGGTCATAGAGGAGACATTTTATCTTCCAAGAGCCCCCACTTATTCCAAATGTTTCGCACATGGCGCTTACCGCTAGGGTGAGGGCCTCTGCTTCTGTATGGCGCATATGTAGGGGTGGTGGTTGTGGTGGTCGTTGTAGTTGTCGTGGTGGTGCTCGTCGCTGCCAAACACAGAGGCAGTAAAAATAAATACCATTCCACGAGAGACGCCGACAACTGACATTGCAAAGTAAATCTTACTGGTTGTCGTCGCTGTCGAAGATGCCATCGACGCGCCCACAATCGCCGGTGATGGTGAAGTGCCTGCGCTAGCGATGGACGGGCTGAGGGTCACCGTCGGAAGACTTTCTGCCGCGGACACATCATTCCCGTGGGAGAACGTCGTCAAATCTTCGTCATCGCCTGGTAAGCATGGAGGTCAAAATTACAGGACATTCTTTTTTGTTTTGCGCTGTCTGTCTCAAGCACGCTTTCGTATTCAGTAGCGAGAATGCCCCATTCGGTAGCCAAGACGTCTAGATGTGTTCAACGGAGGCCCTTCTTCATGCGCGAAGAGAAAAAAATTCATGTCTAACTTAACACGAAAAAAAAACTCCCATATTTATGACAGACAAGCTTCGTTCTTCAAGGCATATTTGTGGATGTGAGACCACCACGCACGATATTCGACGTTAACGATAGTAAGAAAGCGTTGGATATCTAAATTTTGCGTAATGCGTGATATGCCTAAATGCGCTTTTGAGCAGAAATTGGTTGTACACAAATAGGGAGCGTGTTCCGGGACAGTGAAACAGCAGCGCCGGAGTAGTGCTCTAAGAAACGGGGTGGATCGCGCACCAGGAAAGGGAAAGAGCAGTAGTACCGGAGGGGCGTTCAGAGTAAAGGGGAAGGGTCTTGCAGAACGTACTGAACGTGTTTGGTATACGCCGCCGCGAGCTTCATTCCAGATCACTACAGGTGACAACGCACCGGGGCCGAGTCGGGACCCAGAGAAAGTACGCCACGGAGGAAGAGGTTACAGCCGTTTGACATGCTTATCCTCGTAAGCGCCTTCGGATGGAAGTGGCTGTGGACGAAGAAGCTACGGCAGAAGCCCGTTGAGACAAATGAGAGTGGTAGCAGAGAGTTCAGCAGCATGTCAGCAAAAGGTCCGACAAGGCTTTGGCCTTGGCTTTGGCTTGGCTTTGGCTTTGTCACTCGAACCTTATTCAGCGATGCAGCAAGAAACACTTTCTGTAGAGCTTTGCTATTTGAAATCACCTTTATTATCCTTATTACTGCATCTCTCAGCTGCGAACATTTCGTGATGCTTGCAGCGCGCATCAGGTGTTCCTAAACGAGCAACCAATTCAAACTCGGAACAAAGTGCTCGCTGTTCTATGCCGCTTCCTTCAACAGCCATGATGGCGGCACAGCAGCATCACCTACTGTAATCTACAACTACGCTACAACTTTCGCTGCTCCTCTTTGCGTCCTGCCGAATTCCGTCTCGCCGCACTACCCCGTCTAGTCGCGTTGACACGCTGTCAGCTGCTTCAACGCCCTCTCTCTCTCTCTCTCTCTCGCCATTTACAGTACGCATTTGATCCAATTGACCTTCATGACCTTGCGTCAGAGTGGCAGGAGTGTTAACAGCGCCAGCCGCGCAACATAGTGCCTACGTTATGAATTTATTTTTATAGGCTAACTCCCCATCTATTGTTTTCTTCTGCGCCGAAGGAGAAGAAAAGCCGTTCCACCTCACTTCGGCAAACACTCTTGTTTCGGTCAGCTGTTCGCCTCCGTCACTTTATCTCGAGATATTAGAAGGTCGATAATGCGCATAGAAAAACTGTCTTGCTGCAACAAATTTGTGTTTGGAACTGAAGCCGAGTAAAGTTAGATTTTGAAAGCTGGCTTTCCCACATTGTCTGTCACACAGTGAAGCATACTCGTAAGAAAAAAATAAGCCGAAATGGGTGAACTCGTAAAAAAACTGTGGTAGATTGCTCTGTCTTAGAAATCCGTAATACACGAAATTGAAATGTGCAGCGAAATGTGCAGCTCAGCATGATTTGCGGGTCGGCGGCTGCCTTGTTGGCGAGCGACGTCCTCCTCGCGGGTCGCTTCGGCAAAGGTGTGCAGGCGTCATTACCGCGACAGATATGACGTCAGAGAAATCTTGGTGTGTCCCGGCAGAATGCACTTTCGTTATAATATAAAAAACCCGAAAACGAACAACCCTAAACATAGCGTACCGATGATGATGATTGATGATTGCTATTGGTTTCCCCTTTGTAGCGGGGTGATGACATGTAATCTTACCAAAAAGTACTAATATTCGCCCCGAGCGCGAACACAGTCTGCCCCTGGCGGCGGCGGGACGAACCGCTCCTAGTTTGGATGGCACTCTCGCGTCGTCTGCTTTTTCACGTTGCGTGCGGCGCTAGACGCGTGCTGCACACGACAAAACAACCAATATGTGTGCTCGCTTGGCAGTAAGCAATGACATAGTTACCTCTGCTTGCGCATTTCCTCTAGAAACGCAATAATCAGCGGCCGTTGAGGGTTATTACGCTGGTTTAATTCCACGAAACATCTTCGCCGTGGTCACCGCTTAAGTGTGAAACGTGTTATAAACATTACTTCCACACATTGCACTTTTCTGATTGTTGAGTGCAGTTGTCTGCCGTTTCGGGAACATTTACTCTACACACAATTCGTGCGCTATCTCCCATACATTACCGGTCACGTATTTTAAACCCGCAAGCGCCTGTGGGATCGTGTCCTTCCCGTACCTTTTCTAAAATAAATACCATTTTTGGACAGTCGTTGTTTATACCTAGGAGGAGAAATAAACATTTATTCAACTGTATCAAGTTGCTAATTTTACGTATTATTTAAAATACGTTTCTATGGATGCGCAAGAGTATTTAGGGGGTATTTTTTGGTAAAATTAAGCAGTTGTGAGTTTGCGTCTGTCATGTGGCATTTCGTGTGTCATTTTCATATATACCATTTTCAAATCCGACATAAATCACCTTGTTCAGAAACGTGTCTCACTCAGCATAACCAAATGCCTAATATGGTCACGTCTTAACCTCTTAAGGTGGACTTAAGTTTAAAGAAAGAGAAGAAAACGCGTAATATAATGCACGTTGTTGCCCACATGTGTGAAGGGTGTGTGCCATGACTCGCTGTTTTTTTTTTTTTTTTTCCTCACAATGCTTGCTTTCAATACAATTTTGAAAAATGTGAGCCACAATTCCTGGACAATCTCGGACCAAAGGGGGGTTAATCAGTTTTGAAAATACGTGTTAAAGTACTGCTTTTTCACCGCTACACAACACGACGCCTAGTGTAGTTTCGATTGTAAGTAATACTGATAACCGTAGTTTGGCTTTTCGCGTTACATGCGTTCTCTTCCCGCTGCTGTTGCAACGTTGGCAGGACCCCCCCCCCCCCCTCCCGAAAGAAAAAAATATAAATGCACAGAATTTTATGTTTTAACCGATCCTAAAGAATTAAATGCCATGACAAAGGCGATATTCAGTTTACAAAACAAAGTGGTTACCGGGAACTCGTTGCGCTGATTCGCAACGAGAAATAAAAAGGAAAAGGAAATGTTTTACTACATCTGCAACAGCGCAACTTCATTTATTGCCATCTTTAGGGTTCGTAAGCGACCTTATACGCGACAATGCAAACACATCTCGCTGTTGCAGGCACCTGTTAGATTTTAAAAGGAACGCAAATGGTCAACAGAGCAGCCGTAACATAAAATTTGGTCTCACTGTGAGGCCCCAGAAGTTTGGTTTGCACACTGTAAACCTGCTTGTCACTTCGCAAAAGCCTAGCTAAACATGAGATGTTGATTGTACTGCATGCGTTGACAATACAATTCGCAAGTTCACTTGCGACGAAAGCCGTAAATAAGTGATCTGAAACCGTTATTCATCAAACCTTCCTTCAGAGTCCCTAAAATTTCATTTAAAAGACACGTTAGAGCGGTTACATTTACATCTCTGGCTGATCAAAATTCAGTAATTTTATGTTGCCTTTTGAACACACAAAAATATCGTAAGCTCTTAGAAAGAATTTCGGGGCAGTTAAGTAGTTAGTGTTACCATTTCAGGGCATCCCACAAATGCAAGAACGCGTCATGCTACCAGTGAAAGTGATTGAGATTGCCGTTGTAAACTGAATTTCAGAGATCGAGGCTTCCTGATTTGTTTCTATTTGTGCTTTTATTGAAGGCTCAAAGCCATAGTCTGGAAAGATGGAGCTTGCTACGAGCCACAGCGTACAAGTTCATTGTCACAATTACGGCCATTCTGCGATTCCCGATGAGTCGTCGCTTTTTTTGGCGTAGTAATGAAAACTGACTGCCGCTTGCATGCTATACATTGAACGTTGAGGAACCGAACTACTGCATACCACTATTTTTTGCACCTTTCGTGCGCACATACGACGACAAAAAAGCACGAAGCGCGCCCGCAGTGTGCATTCGGGCCGCTCAGCGGAGCATCCACACTAGCAGCGCGACGCTGTCGCCACCTACATGTCGAGCTCGCGGCTAATACCGATGTTTTACACTCTTGGTTTATTACTAGCGCTGCTTAGGGCAGGCACAAAAAGCTTATTAGGCACAAAATACTTTTTTTTCCTGTTAGAGGTGATAACTGTCCTAGGCAATATTCCCCTCTCTGCTTTTCGTCCACCAGCATTCTAATCTTCTTTTCGTCCCCTCACAGCCTTGAAGTTATCTTCCTTTGTGATACCCTTAAATCCTAGGAATTTTGGAAGCCTAATATTTTCCTCGTGTAGATTTGGATGGATACCCTCACATTCTAACACTATGGGCCGCATAGCTACTGGTTCTTTTCCGCAGACCACGCATACCCCATCATTTTGTGAATAATTTGCCACAAAACTCTTAGTTCGCAGGCAACCTGCTCTAGGCTCAAAAAGCAAAGCACTGCCCTGGGAATTTTAGTACTACTGTAGAATTTAGTACTAAAGGTCGCTGCCCAGCAAGTAAGCCTTGTGTGCAGAGGTGCGCCCTTTACAGGCCCTTGCTTCGTTGCCCTGGCGTCACTTTCGTGCCGGATATGACGTAAGTGAAATATTCGTGTATCCTGGAATAAAAGCCTTTCGTGTTAAAAGGACCACCGGGGATGAGGTTACAAGTGCGATACCCGTCGGAACGCCGAATACCCTGAGGCAAACAATAGATCTACTGGTAGTCCGCCGTTAACGAGTGGCACTGATATTTTATTATAACTCTTTTTGTGATATACTGAACGAACAATACGGAAATTTATGTCGTAGCACTCTTTCTCGAGTACCTTCCCCGCCAGAGCAATTTAACGTCGTGACTTGCACGGAATTGTGTAATTAGCGGAAGCAAAACATATATTAGAGAATCGTTATATTAGCGTAAACGGGCGTAAGTGGAGGAGCATAGTTTCGAAAAGCGAAGAAAAAAATTCAGTAGAAATACTTCAAAAGCAAGCTGACGATAACAAAAATATGGATCCTATACATTTCTTCCAAGAACGAAGGCTCAAGTAAAAAACTACGGGTAAACAACATTGTATATACGAATAAAAACAGCAAAATCAGCTAAACATACAGGGCCTTGCAGTTCCGCCAAAACCCATAATTGGCCAATTAAAGGCACCTAAACCATAAAATGGTGGACATTTCATCACTGCAAAAGAAAATGAAAAGGAGGCTCGAAAGCAATAAACTAACGCGAAGTATTGGGCTATTCATAGCCTAAATATGGCTGTAAACGACTTACAATGTAGATAAGCGGCGTCACACTGCGACGCAGTCGTAAGTGATACTTCAAATTTCAGCGGATTTTTTTTCTCGCCCTTCGAATGCAGAAATTTTGGTTTTGACATCTGCGCTAGACCTTTACGTGCCGGAGAATTGAATTGAATTGAATTTAAGTTTGTTATCTGAATACAGAATAATCGCAGCTTGACGCCCTGAAGGGTGGTCATGCTGCATGGTCTACCGCAGGTACAATGATGGCCTCATCTCTAGTTGCCACTCTTACCACAAGGAGACCGCTGAACGCCAAAACCGCTTAGTGTCTGTACTCTTTCTTGCAATGTGCAGGAATAGCATCGGGCCTGTCTTAAAGCAGTACCGACAAGCTCAAAACTGGGATAACTACGGAAAAGGCTCCCTTGGTATATGGAGATACCACCAAGCAAGCTTCAGGAGTGACCGCTCAGAATAACACATTTTAAATTCATGATACTGTTTGCGCCCAAGAGAAAGGTCAGAACGGATATCATTTAGCAATCTGTAACAGCATGACGACATGTGCTCCTCCTGGCCCGAAACTACCGACACGAGGGCTCCCGGGGGGTGACCAACGCGTTGGCTGCGGATGGCGCGCGCTGTTCCGCCGTCTGTATAACGTCACGGTTTTCGGACTGACCTCATGCTGCCCTGCGGGTCGAGGTAGTGGAAACTAGAGCGTTCTAGTTCACTGTGGTGGAAATTACAGCTGGGGTGGGAGCGCTCGCCCGCGCGCGCGTCCGCACCGGGAGTGGGGCGAAGAAACGGGGACGTCACGAGCGCCCTCCTGTCATGGCGGCCGCCTCGGTGTTCGTTTAGTCCAAACCGAAGCTCATACGTATAAGCGGAGCTTTAAATAATATCGACAGTCAAATGTATCATTCAAGGATCAGTGGGCTTGTAGCCGTATATTAAGGCTCTATTCAGGTGTATGTCAAGCTTTCCTTTGCATAGGTTCATCTACTGAAAACGGTGACGGGTGTAGCGGAGTGTTGAGGGTATAGACTTTAGAATAATGCCGTTTTGTGGCCTCATTGCAGGACGCGCACTCAATTAACACAGAGGACGGAGAGCCGGTCCCCACACCTGTCGCAAACTGGTGGGTCTGCCATTTAAAAGATATGCGTGTGTTGCGTAAGTGTGACGTACGCGTAGTCTGCAAATTGATACTCTAATGAATCTGTTTTGTTTTTATGTTGTGCATCTGTCTAGGTGTGGTTTTACCCGGTGGAGCTTGTTGTCTGTGCGTGTGTGTCACGTGTGTTGCCAGCATTTACGGATTCTCCTTCGGATCACTGGCTTCAAATTGAGGTAAGGGACCTGCGCGACGTCAACACCACTAGAGAGGGCAGCCAAAGTCACATTCTGGTCGGCAATTTCATTGCCCAGAATTCCACTAGGTCCAGGGATCCAGCAAACAAGAACTTTTAGTTTAGTTTATAAGCAGTCACAAGAGCTTAAAAAGGTGATTGAAGACAAACTTTTTTGTAGGTTTAAAGGAATATAGTGCTGTAACGACACTTAGGGAATCTGTGTAGATAAGTGATTCTTGTATTTGGTTCTGTGTAATGTGCTCCACTGTGATAAAACACCATAAGCTTCTTCTGTGAAGATACTGATATTTTTGTTCAATGTCCTTGTGGTGGCGAAATCCGGGCGATGTGCAGCAGACGCCACCACGCAAGCAGACTGAGACATCCGTGTAAAATGAGATGTATGGATATATCTGTTGAAAATGTAAAAATCTTGTAAGGTCAATTCACGAGGTGCATGGCACTTATGCCTAAGTTTAAAGAATGTGTCCCAACGAATCGTTGACCTTTCCCAAGGCGGGACTACGTCGGCGATGGAGGTCTTCATGCCCTCATCAAAAGATACCCCTATTTCCTCTGCAAGGCCTTTGACAGGTAAGGGTAAAGGGGCAAGGATTGAGGGGCATGCTAAATAAAAACGGGCATACCAGACGTCATTCAGAATACATCTGCATGGGTGACTCTTCGCAGACATTCTCCTAATAGCATAGAGCAGTGCTCTCTAAGCACGCTGGTGGTCTAGGCACCAGCGTTCATGTTCTACATAGAGACTTTGAGTAGGACTTCCCTGAAGGCTCCCGAGGCAAGGCGAAGGTCTGAACGTAGCACCGGATCCAACATTTTTATGGCAATTTTATACACAGACCCGTACTTTACGCTTCCGTTGTCTAGACGGGAACTAACTAAACTGGCAAACAGGCGTATAAGGCAGTCTTTATCAGCATCGTAAGACTGATGCGACAACACTTGTAAAATGTTCGTGGTGTTTAAGAATTTTTGTTATAGTGTCTTTATGTCCCGTATTAATGTTAGCTTGTTGTCAAGTATAATACTTAAAAACCTTTGTTCTTTCTTAACGGGAATCTGTTCTCCGTTCAGCGTGATGTTGGGTTCTGGATGAATTCCAGGCTTTCTTGTGAATAAAACACGTACATTTGTGAGCATTCAGTTTAAAACCATTTTCCTCTGTCCATTTCACAAGCCTGTGTAAAGCTATCTCTATTTGCCTTTCACATATAAACAGGTTGGGAGACCTAAAGGTAATATGAACATCGTCTACATACGTTAAGTAGGAGATTGTGGGTGGTAGCGATTTCCCGAGCAAATTCATTTTAACTACTAATAATGTACAGCTTAATACTCCGCCTTGAGGAACACCATTTCCTTGTATGTACGTTCTGGATAGCACTGTCCGTACTCTTACCCTATATGTTCACTGTGACAAATAACTTTTACTAGTGTTTAACATGTGCCCAGACACACCGAAAGCCTTGAGATCAAGCAGTATGCCGTGGCAACAAGTGGGGTCATATGCTTTTGCTAAGTCAAAGAAAACAGAAAGACAGCGCTGTTTGTGTATGAAAGCATCTGACATACGACTAACAGGATACTAGCTGGTCAGTTGTGCTTCGACCTGATAGAAAACCCGCCTGATAACTGTCCAGGATGCCGTTATATTCAAGAAAATACATTAGCCTTTGCCATTTTTTTTAGAAGCTTTCACAAGCAACTTGTCAGATGTATTGCTAGGTAATTGGCAGGTAGTGACTCATCTTTCCCCTCTTGCAACAGGGTAAATACAACAGCATCTCTCCAAGCTCTCGGAAAGTATCCTGCTGCCCAAATTTCATTGAATAAGTGAAATGTGTTTGGATAGTTTCGGTGTGCAGATGTTGTATCATTGCATATCATATCCTATCTTCCCCTGGCGCTGAAGCCTTACATGTTCGTAGGGCAACCAAAAGCTCTGTTAGAGAAAATTCACAGTTGTATGGTCCGTCGGATGTTTTGTTATCTCTCATGCGTTTTTTCTCCATGAATCATTTGTGTCTTAAGAAAGTATTCGTGTAATGAGTAGAACTTGAACCATATTGAAAGTGTTTTGCAAGTGCGTTTGCCTGGTCCTCCAGGGTGTAACCCGCACTGTTAGCCAAAGGTAGGCTGCGTGTTTTCCGTCCATTAAGCTTTTTAATTACATTCCATTTTTTGCCTGTATCTGTTTATGAATTGATAGAACTAACAAAAGAGCGCCAGCTGTCCTTTTTGGCTTGCTGGCGAATGCGCCTTCCTTGTGCTTTCACACGTTTGAAGGAAATGAGGTTTTGGGGAGTGGTATACCTGCGAAGGACATCCCATCCCTTATTATGAGCCTGCCATGCATGCCGACACTCTTCATTCCACCACGGCCTCCGAGTGTTCGGTGTGGCACCAGATGTTTGCGGAATTGAGCACTCGGCAGCCTGAAGTATATGGGCCGTATTCAGTTCAAAAGCTTCGTCAATGCCGAAATGGCTTAAAGATGTGTATGAAAGCTGAGATATTTGTTTAAAGTTTATCCAATCTGCAGCAGATTTCTTAAACCTTTTATGACAGATCGAACTGCTAGGGATCTTGTTAGTGCTTTTCAAGATTACTGGGGAGTGGCCTATCCCATAAGGATTGCAGTCCACTCCCAATTCAACAGATGGAAAGAGGACAGAAAAGCCGCTTCCCAAGTATATGTGTAAGTGTGGTGTGTAGTGTTGTAGTATGTCGGCTGTTATTGAGTAGGCAAGCTCTGGAACAGAATAAAAACTTTTATAGCAAGCGGGCCCGGGCATCTATCTGTTCAGACCCCAGAGTTTATTGTGAGCATTAAGGTCGCCCACTAATAAGAAGGGTTCCGGGAGCTCATCTATCAGGGACTCCAATACTGAGTTGACAGACGGTAATCAGGGAGAAAGTATACTGAGCGAGCTGTTAATAACCTATTAGAGAGGGTTACTTGGACTGCCACAGCTTCGACGGTAGTGAGCAACTCAAGAGGTTGGCAGGGGACAGACTTTTGCAAGACAATCGCTACGCCACCAGAGGAATGAGTGCAGCAGTCCCTGTCTCTCCTGAATACCGAGCATCGTTGGAGAAAGTTGGTTTGTGTAGGTTTTAAGTATGTTTCTTGTAGCCATAGGATATTTGGATGGTACTTATGAATGATTTCGTGACGTCATCGAGGTTTTTTAATTAGTCCCCTACCGGTCCATTGGATAATGCTTTGAACTGCCATAAAAGATTACAACAAAGATGTTGAGCGTAGGTTTTGCTTGGATGGAGATCCCTGTTTCACAGAGCCCGAATTAGGGCCAGTTACTCCGGGAGCTTGTGATTTTTCTCAGCGGCCAAGACTGCCACGCTGTTCTTTTGATGACTGTGATGCGATGGAGTGATGAGATGGAGTATGATGGAGATGACTGTGATGGAGATGGAGATGACTGAGATGACTGAGATGGAGATGACTGTGATGAGATGGAGTGACATCCATGTCCTCGTCTAAGTTTTGGGGCGTTGACGGGATGGAGGTTTTACGCCGCCAATCCCGCAACGTGTTTGATGGGATGGCAGAAGATTCAGCCACCACCTTTCTCGATGGGCTGGACATAGCTGCAGAAGAGGCACCTCCTGTACCCACATCAATCACCACCGGAGTTTCGGCGGCCAGATTCTGTCGAGGAGCGACAGCAACGCCACTCCCAGTACAATTCGGGTAAGCTGCAACGCCTGCGGGAACTTCTGGCGATGCAGGAGTTAATTTTAATTGGCCTGCCAAGGTCCGCACCTCGAGGGGTGAGTGCGCCACCAAGTCAGTTTCACTGACTTGAGTGGCCGCAGAAAGCAGACGCAACCCCAACACCCGACGGGCCGAGCTGTCGTAGCTCCCTGTTGGAAGCAGAGCATACCGCGTACGGTATTCTGTAAATTAGAGATTTTGTGTTATTTTAGTTTAATGATTTCTTTTTCTTTCTTAAACTCTTGACAAAAGCGAGAGTAGGTGCAGTGGGGTACTCCACAGTTGCTGCACTTTATGCTTTCGCAGTCGTCTGAAGAGTGGTCCTGCTCAGAGCACTTCGCACATGTTTGTTTTCCTCTGCACGAGTTGCTGCCGTGCCCATACCTCCGACAGATGATACAACTTCGCGGGTCCGGGATGTATGCGCTGGTCTTAGAATGCAGAAAGCCTGCCTTTACATACTCGGGCGAAGTGCAGCGATAAAAGGTCAACATTATATGCTTCGTCTTGATTTCGTTTCCATCCCGTCTCATGGTGATGCGTCGCACAGCAGTTACCCCCTGTTTGCGCAAAGCTTCAAGAAGGTCAGGGTTTGCTTTGTTCATCAGTTCTGATTCGGAGATGAGTCCTTGGCAGCTGTTAAGGGTACGGTGGGGAGTTACTGTGATATCAAGGTCAGCTAACTTGGTTTGCTTGAGAAGAATGTTGTACTGGTCTTTAGTCTTCACTTCAACCCGGAGGTCTCGAGAGTTGAGCTTTTTCGCTTCGTAGTTCTTGCCTACCACAATTTCAATACACTTTGCTACAAAAAACACACAGTTGCTCGGGATGGCGGTTGCCTGATAATCTGACAGCATTACTAGGAAGGGTGGGATGTTCTCGGGCTTGAACACAAGGTTTGGCAATCCGTTTAAAAATTGCTTCGGTGCGGCCCCTTTGCGGGGGCCGATCATTTCTTGGGGGAGGGGGGGCAGAAAGAAGCCGTAGAAACATAGAAAATATTCGGCGGCAAGGCCAGTCGCCCACCACCGAGCCCAACAAGGGAACGTGGCTTTGCAGCACACGCTAACGGTACGTTGCCGCTATAATCCGATACTAACCCGCCGCGGTGGCTCAGTGGCTAAGGCGTTGCGCTGCTGAGCACGAGGTCGCGGGTTCGATTCCCCGCCGCGGCGGCCGCCTTTCTGATGGAGGCGAAAAGCAAAAACGCCCGTGTGTACGAGATTTCGGCGCACGTTAAAGATCCCCAGGTGGTCAAAATTAATCCGGAGCCCTCCACTACGGCGCGCCTCATCGCCTGCGTTGCGTCGGCGCGTTAAACCCTACAATCAATCAACCCGATGCTAGGAATCTAGGGCGATGTCTTCCAACAGGGTTAACCCTCACCGCCTGAAGAAAACACGGAGAAATGAGGAAGAGAGAAGATTACAGGACAGGGTTAGGAAAGAAAATAGGAAAGGTAAAGGATGGTGAAGAGGACACGAAAAGGCGACTGGCTGATTCCCCCCAAGTCGGGTCAGACTGGGGGCACCGTCTACGGGAAGCGGAGTCCAAAGTGGCGTGTTGCCTCTGCCAGGGCGTCATGAAGGTCCAGAACAACATTGACTTTGGCTCAGCCACCAGGTAGCCATTTCCCCGGACACGGCAAAGCCCCGCACAGCCTAGGGCGTGGGTGGGTCTAACCATGAAGGGCTCGGGATCCGCGGTGTCCGCGCAACGGTCACCTTGAATAGACAAGGTGGCCCTGCGGGGAATTTGGTGTCAGTACTCCTTCAAGCTATATTTTCATCCCTATATTGATTGATTGATTGATATTTATGTTTAACGCACCGACGCTGCACAAGGGATTGGGCGCGCTTTAGTGGAGGGGTACGGAAGATTTTCGGCCACTTGAGGATTTTTAACGGGCTTCAAAATCTGGAACACACGGGCGTTTTCGCTTTTCGCCTCCATCAGAAAAGCGGCCGCTGCGGCCGGGAATGAAAATATCTGGTTCCTTGATTTGATTGATTGAAGGGTTTAACGCGCCGACGCAACGCAGGCGATGATGCGCGCCATAGTGGAGGGCTCCGGATTAATTTTGACCACCTGGGTATCTTTAACGTGCGCCGAAATCTCGCACACACGGGCGTTTTTGCTTTTCGCCTCCATCAGAAAAGCGGCCGCCGCGGCCGGGAATCGAACCCGCGACCTCGTGTTCAGCAGCTAAGCGCCTTAGCCACTGAGCCACCGCGGTGGGTAAATTTTTTGTTCCCTGGTGTTTCGATTACCTTAACGTCTGTTACCTATCTGCCGAATCCTTACCCACTGGACGTTTTATTTTACGCCGTGAATCTTGCGTGCCACACAGCGAGCTAACAGGATAATAACTTCGACAATCTGTTGGACAATGTGCAACGAGCCCGCCTAACGTTGCCCTGAAAATGCAGTTATCTTTTAGCGACAATGAAACAATTTTTCGCAAACATCGGTCATGGGCGTTCCAAATTTCCAGTACTGCACTTTAACTCATTTAGTGCCGCGTGTAACAGTATTGCGCATTTTTTCACGCTACAATCTCACCTTTGAGGGCTGCGATGGCAACGACTGCTAGAGATACTGCGAGAAGACACACGACGCAGATGGAGAGCTCTGTGCACCCGCAAAAACCTTGCTCATCCAACCTGCGAAAAGCGGGACAGTGCCATTTAGAGGGACCCTGCAACACTCTTTCAGCAGTGCACGTAAACCTGCTCGACGTTTAGCTTACACTGCCAGAAATCCCTCAGCCAAAAGTTACACGTGCGCGTGAAGCGGTGAGAGCGCAAACCGCTGCGAAACACGCGAAAAAACCAACCGCGCTCCCTTCAAATCTCCTCATTATGCACCCCCGACATGGCCTAAACGACGTCATTGAAGACAAAGCTGTCCATTGGCTGTCAATGGTCTACGCTTATTTCTCGCATTTCCTTTTACGATGCGCCGTCGTCGGCTCTGTGTACGAACCTCGTCTATGCCTGAACCGGTACGCACAGTTTTGCCGTTTCTTTTGTGTTTTGAGTGCGCGCGAAGTCTGAGTGATGAACTTACTTCCCTTTCAACCAGACAACTTGCCAACAAACATTTATTGCTTCAAAGACGCCCTGGGCGCCAGCCCGAGCGCGCGCTTGCGAGCAGGCAACGATGCGTACTTGTTTGTGGCAGCAGACCGGAAATAGAACGCTACGAGCCCCTCCCCTCTCCGGGGGAGAGCGCGCAGCTTTCTTCGCGTTGTCTGCGGTCGAGTAGAGAGGGAACGATTATGCGCGATTTCTTATCGCTCCTAGTTTCGGTGATAGTGAACGGATTTTCATAATTCTTGCGGGAGGAGATTGCTGGGACAGTAGACTTTACCCCTACATACATGCATAGTACTGACGGTAAGTGTTGCAGGGCCCCTTTAAATATACTCAAAATTTTAGGAAAGGCATGCTTAAAAAATGGCTGACGATTGCGATACTCCCTAAGGCGAAATTTGAGTGCAGCGGGAACTGCAGCTGGCTCGGCAACGACACATGGCTCTTGCGTTTCAGGTAGGGATCGCGTCATCAGCGAACACACGATGGCAGGCGCTTAACTCTGGCGTTATCTCATAGCGTGTCGCCGCTGGAGAGCCTTTCTCAGAAGACTTCAGCACGCCACCCTCATCCTCACATCCTACTTTATCCTCATTGGGCTCTTCATTCTCTTGGCTACAGCGAGTCCAAAGGCGAGGGGCGACTGCAATTTACAGGAGCGGGCGATTAAGAGCTGCTCTTTAAAACGGCGCAAAGGCACTCAGTACAGATGGTTAACTAGGGAAGCTTTAACGTACGGTAGGGATTTACTCATGAATTAATCCTTATACTTCATTAAGTTCTCTATCATTGTACGTTGCGGGTTTGTTGTATTTTCTTTCGTTTCCCCCATCTACTGGCGGCGTCGCAGATCGTATGCTTTCTGCTCTTCAGAACAACGAGTGACGCATGGCCTATACCCATTTCGATGTAACGTGCGGCCGGTGTTCGTGAGGCTTTCCACTGCACGCGCTTTTTAAGTGCAGAGCACTTTATGGGATCGCCTTGCCGTCGTACCTCGCTCGCTGGACCCAAGTAGAGCCACACGGCGTTCCGTCATAGCGCCTGTCGTTGCGGCGTTACCCAAAAGCTTCGAAAGCCAATTGGTTTATACAGCCATAAGCGTTCAAAATGCGTGAAGCACTGGGGCTTGTCATACATTTCCCCGTTGTTTAGCGCAAAGAAAGCTGTGGTACATTCGACGCAAAATATCCGTAATTAACCGGCAACGTCCACGTTCGTTTAGTTAGGCTTTGGTTGTTTTTTTCTGATAGTAAGCAAAAAAAAGTGGCAGTGCAACGCCGGCACGTGCGGGAGGAACAGAAAGCACAAAAATTGGCCGCGTATCTGCTCCTTTCGTTGCAAATGCCGTCAAAATACGATAGTCTTTGTAGACATTTGCCAAGGAAATGCCCCACTTTGCTTTCCCGCTCACCTCTTATGCTGTTCCTGTACCGTCGCCCTCATCCCAAATTAACTCAATAATGGTTTCCTCAAGACGTATTGAATTCACCGCATTCCACCGCTACAGGCCGGGTTCCACGATGCCAGCGCTGCAGAACGGCGGAGACGCCCGAGAATAGAGGCGGCCGCGGCTTGAATGTTCAGAGAATCGCGTGACCGTGCTCAACGCGCGTTTCAAGCAGAATGTGGAACCTAGCTAGTGGAACGTTTCGTTGCTGTTGCCGCGTGATTTTTTATATGATGCCAGGAGGTGGAGCGGACAGCATCAGGCAGTGGTTTTATGCAGTAGATGTAGAATGTCACTTGCTGTCAAAAAACCAAGCAACCATAATTTTTTTTATTAAAGGAACAGTGTGTATATCCATTGTGAACTAGTTTTCTGTGGTATAATTTGTGTAAAGTCTTGCTCTTGTTAAACAATGTTGACAACTATGAACATATAAACCGGGCTTAGACGTTTACATTTGGCTGTGAGTGTATAAAACTATTGCGCAATATCCACTTTGTTTTGCCCGGCTGGCTGAATCGAGTCACAGATAGACAGACAGACAGACCAAAATTTCTGGGTTTAAGTAGCTCAAGAAAGACTATCTTATCTAAAAGAACGAAACTCCCGGTGGCGCAGTTCCAGGCAGGGGGCGTGCGAGCACTGCGAAGGCGGAAAATTTGGATTGCAATAGATGGTAACCACGTGAGGATAACGGCGCTACAGCCCATAATTGCGAATCACTGCTTTTAACTCCCGACCCCTTTCAGATTGAGTGGAACGGCTTTAATTTTTTTGCTCTGTGTGGACGTCAAGAAGGTTGATGAATGAGGGAACAACGATCGCATGTCAGGCTTACGCCTAAGTTATTATCGGTAGTCCTTAGTTTGTGACAGGCAGAATCAGCAAGTTCGACTATTCCACTCCACACTAAAACCATGGCTCCTTCAGACTACATTGTACTAGAAGGTCGAGACGTGTCCTTCGGCGTACAAATCAATGGGTTGCATGGATTTTTTTTTTCCGATGAAAAAAAATTTATGCAATAGTTCCCCAAACAACTCCTGTTGCAGTCAGCGCCACCTAAAGTTTTTGAATCAAACTCAATGGTTACTCGAAGGGTTTCGTAAAACTTCATGCCACAAAATAAAGAGATACGATCATATAGAGCAATAAATAAGGATTAATCCAACAAACAAAACTTCTGGAGCTTACTGGTAAGCTGCGGCTGCAAGGGGCGCTGCCTACACCAGGAGTTCTTCAGTAGAAATTTTTATCGCAAAAGGGGCCGCCCCAATCGTCCTCGAACGACACACTTCTCTCTTCTAGTACACTATACCTAGACGTGAGCATTACATTGATGAATCGTTGGTTTAAATAAGCTTTATTTGTTTTTAAAAGGTCGTGTAAATATTATGTAACTTACTGCGCTTGATTCTCCACTTTAAAGGAACGTGGGATATGGTTACTTCACGTCAAGTTAAGGAAGGCACTGAAAAAGCACTGAGAACCCGCCGCGGTGGCTCAGTGGCTAAGGCGTTGCGCTGCTGAGCACGAGGTCGCGGGTTCGATTCCCGGCCGCGGCGGCCGCTTTTCTGATGGAGGCGAAAAGCAAAAACGCCCGTGTGTACGATATTTCGGCGCACGATAAAGATCCCCAGGTGGTCAAAATTAATCCGGAGCCCTCCACTACGGCGCGCCTCATCGCCTGCGTTGCGTCGGCGCGTTAAACCCTACAATCGAACAAATCAAAAGCACTGAGAGAGGAGTTACGTGTAAAAATACCTGATTGGGTTTCATTTAAACGTTCCGGCGTTCCTGAACAGCGTTTTGGTTTAAACGAGAGCGATTAATTTACCGATATAGATACTCATGGGCAGTACTAAATCATCCTCTGAAAAAGCCTGCGGGTTTCCCTACCTATGTCAGCAATAACACAATTTTGCCGCCATAGATCCCACTGTATTACACGAGTGAGCGTTTATTGCATTACATTTGTGCTTAGACGATGCTGTGGATGGGCGTAAATTTGGTAGGGGGATTTGTACGCGAGGGGAAATGGGGAATGGATAATTACGTCTCTATTTACTGTATCCACCTACAGTTGTCACTGAAGAAGAAAGTCTATGACAGCTGCATCTTACCGGTATTCACCTACGGGGCAGAAACTTGGAGGCTCACTAAGAGGGTTCAACTTAAATTGCGGACGACTCAGCGCGGAATGGAACGGAAGATGATAGGAAGATGATAGGCCAACCAATGACCACTCGTGCCTTCAGCTACCTGGCCAGTGCTCTCTTATGTAGCTAAAAGTGGAGACTCCTTTTTAACACAGTTTGATGGCTCACTATACCTTCAAATGGAGCAAGGATGTTTTAAAAAGGATTTATTCCGCTGTCTAAACGACACACCACTCAAATCTGCAGGTTCCTTTACCTGCCTAACGCATAGCATGCGTATTGCGCCTAGGGAATGGCAAAAAAGACATGTCGAACCTTTGACGTTTGCATAACGCATGGCATGCCGATTGCGCCTAAGGTATTGCAACACACGTTGAAACTTTGAAGTTTGTTATGAAATGGCAACTAAACACTATTATAATCATGGCGGATGAATGTTTTCGACCATTTACTCAGCAGAGTGTGTTTCTCTTGCGCATATGAAATCATAAAAAGCGAAGGGTTCACACCTTGTCCAGTTCGTCCAAAAGGTGGAACTGCCACCAAAATTTCCAGTTAAGGATTAAACAATGAGAAGCAAAGTGTGTGGTAGTCGGCGTACTTTAAGCCATCTTTGCATTATTAGTACAGTGGAACCACGATGATACATCCCCCGGACTTACGACGACCCGCTTCTTACGACGGATCACCGGGGTCCCGGTGAACTTCCGATTGAAACAATGCATTAAAAACCCCGATGATATGACGCTCGGGTGCACGTGGTCCGCTTGATACGACGGACCCTGGCGCTGACAAACCGGCGGTTTTCTCATGTTTTGCACCGCTTTGCCGCCCGTCCTGATTTATTTATTCTCAACCCCCGTTTGACGCTGCTTGATGTGCAAAAGTCCGCAGACGGGTCAGACTACTTGCTGAACAGACGCAAGCAAGCAGGCGGGTACTCATGAGCGGGAGTTAACCTGCGACTACCCCACGCGGTAGCAGTGCGCTAACGCGCCAACCGCAAGAAGTCGAAGTTCAGGTGGCCGGTGGACCGTGCATTTGAAGCGCCTGTTGATCCGGCCGATGAACGCGAAAAAACATACGACGCATCTTCACGGCGATGACCGGACAGCCGCCTTTTACGCCCGCTCGGTGGAAATTTGTTCCTTTCAAGACGTTCTTTCTCCTTATATCTCTGCTCTCTGCTTATCAAAAGAAGCGATGTTACCCCGCTCTTTTTTTCTAGAGTGCCGCAATTTACGCACGTCCGCCGCAAGAGCGGAACATCATAGAGGAGTTGATGGGGGAGACACGTACCCGTTGGCATCACCGTTTTGGGTTCCTCGCTGGCCGCTGCTGCCAGTCACTATACCAAGACCGCGCTGTAATTGTCACCGCAACACGGTTTACTCCAGAAGGTTCAATTACCTTATCCGTTTCTCGTTGCTGGGTCTTTTGGCAAACAAAAACAGCTGGGTTGAGCACTATGAACCAATAGCGATGGCACGGGTTGGTTCAAAGGACGTCTCCACCGCGCACGGCAATGCTGTTTTTGTTCATCTCCGCCTTGTACAATCGTTCATTTCGCTTGGCCTTGGCAGTTTCACACTCGCCTTTTCCCCTCTCAATTTGCTCGACCACGTCGGCCTTATATCACGTAGCTCGCGGCGCTTGGCTGGAAGGATAGCTGGACGTCATAAAGAGGAGGGGGGCACGACAGAGGCATTGTTTTTTTAACTTGGGATACCAGCTAAGCCTTCCCCAATAACGCGAGAACGTGCTAAATATAGTAGTTGAAATAAGTTCTTAGAACACCTGTCGCGTGAGACCGTCTACGATGTCGGCATTTACCCGTACCCCGGTCGCACGACACCCCGGTAATACGACACTTCCTCGCGGTCTCTTGAAAATCGTATTATTGGGGTTCTACTGCAGCATAAATGTAGCTACTCCTGTGCACCTAATTCAAACCTAATTTGTCTTTCTCTGTGCGTTCGGTTTCCCTAGAATGCCTACTACTCAGCCTTCATCGTTCTAGACCGCACTCTCCACCAGTTACGCCACAATTTCAAGGTTTACTTATAATAAAATCAGTTTGTGGTTTCACTACATTTAAACAATATAGGACCCACATGTATTCAAATATTCCTAATTTAGGCTACACGCAACGCCGATTATAGACCATTTTATTTTTTTCGCCCTGGAAGCTTTCATTTTATCAGTGGGCTGTGCTAGCGGCCCTACAATTGGCGCACTCCACAGGAAGTTGTAACTGCGCATGCGCAACACAGCCCAGAATATGCTCTGCTCTTATTAAAGATTAACGGATGAAAAGGTTTTTAGCTACCATTACCTGCAGATATTACCAGTTTGAGGTTACTGCTAAAAAAATGATTGGATATTTTTTTGCTCAGCTTCTGGGTGCGCCTCTGGTTATTTCTGTAGGCATTGTGTCTCTCTTGTGGCATGCCCAGTCGACGCATATCCGGTCTGTAGTTTGCAGCAAAGAAAAAAGGGAGGGTTACCAAGTCATGTATTCAAATACATGTAATTTCAAATATGGTTGGTTAACCCGTAACCTACATGAATGTAGAGTACATGGTTCTGCAACGCTGCATGCTAAGAAAAGCAGGGACGACTTTGTATTAAAGTATATTCCATCGAAATCATCGGTCCTACTGTGCAAAATACCTTTTTACATGTTGGCGGGCGCCTACCATAAAAGAACCACATTGAAGGGACTACAGTGATTCCGCAGGAACAGCTGCTCTCAAGTGCCAACACAATTACGAAGCGATGCGCATTTGAAAATCCGCGTGTATTAGGAAGCACATTATCACAACCTTACTCCTGCAGCTCTTTCGTTTTGGAATGGTACCGACTTATACGGTGTTGATAAAGGGTACACGAACCCTGTTCTAACCGAATGCGTGTAATTTAAAAGTCGCTGAGCATAACCGAAGGACACCGTGCGCTGATTCGCATTCAAATAACCTTGAGGGTGTTCCACGTCATGGATTACCCCATTTGAAAGCATTGTGGCGCAGTACCCGAACCACACTCGCCCACGTCAAGCGACAACCTCAAGAAATTCGTGGCGCAAGTTAAGGAGGCCCCTTTAGAGGACCCCGCTATTCGTAGCCAGAAGTTCGCGGTGTAGTCTGGCAACAAGGTGCGACACAACAACGGCTGCCCTTGCGTGCACCGCAGCGGCGCAGCCTTCCCTTGTTCACACAGTTGCATTCCCGGAAATGTTTATAGTTTCGGCAGGCGGCAAAGTTAGGCTACGGGAAACTACGCCGGCAGTGCGCCAGAATTGCCTCGACGCGACCATGTGACCACCCGCACAGCATTTTCGAGAAGTGCGCTGTGCAGCCGGCAGCGGTCGTTTTGTGCTGCCAAATCACGTTGTTTTACGTCACTCACTAATATCATCGCCACGTGCACTTCCAAAGTGGGTTGCATCATTATGTGGATATTTTTCCGGCGTACCATAGTTCTCGCAAAAGCACTTCCGTCCGTAAAGGTATCCTGCAGGCAGCCACAATTCTACTACCCTCAGCACAGCTCTAAAATTTGCTTGCAGGCTGCATCCAACTGAGTGTGTTTTGGTCAAGGAATAAACTAAGCCCCAAGCCCCACCGAACACACAAACACAGGTCTAGAAGGAACAATAGGGCAGAAGCAATGCCGCAGCCGAGCCGAACTTAAGACCTGTATTCGTAACTCCATAAGTGTTTCCGAATAAAAAAGCAACAACAATAGGGAAGCATTCTGGGCATGTTGGTATTCCACTACTTGAAAAAAAAAAAGCAATCCGATGCATTAGCAATGTTCCGTATCTGCATCCCACCAAACAGTTATTCGAACAACACAACATAATCAACATTCAGAATCTGTATAAGTACCGCCTCTTGTATTATCTTCATTTTTCGAGCCCTGCCCACCATGCTTTTCTTGTTGAATTATCAGGTTTATCATTGCGAACTGAAACAGGTCGAACTCGTGAACGAGATAAATATGTAGTTCCTCGGCGTCGCACCGATTACTACTTACAGTCACTTAGTCACAACATTCCTGTGATGCTGAACCCCTTGCACCCACATACTGCTGAATGTGATAGGTTTAGTCGCAAAGAATTGCACTCTCTAATTTTTAACGATAAATTGTAGTGATCTTCTTATTAACAATGTTTTCTGTTCTTTTTTGTTCTTTTTTTTTGCTCTTCTTAGTAACGTTTTCCGCAATATGTTTTATATTTCCCAAAGATGATTTTCTATGATTGTTCAGTGTGTAGTAATGTTGTTTCTATTTAATGTGTTGTTTCCTACCAAAGTTGCCGCAGCTGCACCGCCACTCTGGCCCCGTCAAACTGTCTCTACAGCTTCTTGCCAGAGTGACTGTAAACATTGTCCACTGTACCAATGTTGAAAAATAAAACTTGATTTGATTTGATTTGATAACTGCGCCGTGTGTGTCCGTCCTTTACTTCATCCGTTTCTCCCATTTTTTGCGCAATTATTTTAAGCAAAAACGCCCGAAGGAGGAAAAACGCCCAATAAACGAATTGAATAAAACGTATGTAGAAGGTGCAATAGAAAGAGTACATTTACGATCGCTAACCACTAACTCTGCCACGCTGTTACATCTACAAACGCTATGTTCGGGGAAAAATATCAGGCACAATATAGTAAGCCCTTTCAACCAATTAGCAGACAAAAGAGGGACAATATTCGTACGAAGTATACTGCCGGCTGCCGGCCCGCCAGTTTCGTTTTTTTTTTTTCTGTAACAGAGAGAGAGGCAAAATAATGTGCCGAAATGTTGCTGGGACTGTGCCGGCGGCATTATCCGGTTACAACTATCTGACCATTCAGCCGCCGTTTTTTTCCCGGTAGTCGGTACTTTGTTATCTCCCGAGCAGTGGGTTGTTTAGCGTGTAAGGTTCATTCGTATCTATTTTGAGACATCTAACCTAACCTAACCTGAACCAACCCCATCCGACGTAAGCTAACCCATACTGGCAGGTCTGGAATAACGAATATGACGGGATGTCGCCGCACAACCGAGCGGGTCTGTATTACCTTGTGCCGAATTTCAGAATAAAACAGCACGAATAAGGCCATAAAAATTACAAAGAACACAGTCCACAAAAACAAAAAAAAATGGGTATCAAACCAGCGACTTCGCGATCACGAACCAGAACCGCAACCACAACGCTACCCTAACTTTATCATCATTTCCTGCTTTGCGAAAACAAAACGCACTGTACAGAAGACAGATTAAAAGCTCCCGCCTACACACCCCTAAATTGGTAGGTTTTCGGCTTTCGAAATGCTTAAAAGGCCATCTTAACACTTAAAATGATTTAGATGCTCAAATGCATAAAATGCCTAAATGCTTAAAATACTTGAGGCGATCGAAATTCTTAATTTATTGATTGATTCAGATTTGACGAGCCGGCGCAACGCAGGCGATGAGGCGCGCCGTAGTGGAGGGGCGTTTTTGGTTTTCGTACACATCGTACTCGTACACCTCGTACACATGGGCGTTTTTGCTTTTCGCCTCCTTCAGAAAAGCGGCCGCCGCGGCCGGGGCGCAACGCCTTAGCCACTGCATCGCAATGCCTCAGCCACTGAGCCACCGTGGCGGGTGATCGAAATCGGCATACAGTTCTCCCCCTCACACTTTCGCCATGCTTTCCTCTTTCGCTTTCTGCTCGTTCTACCTCCTTTGCCTTCGGCTCCCCTTCGTTCACTCGATTAGAACGAGGGACAACGGCGCTGTGAAACCAGAGGAGCGGCCGCTTAAGTGCTGCGAACTGAAACACGTTTCAGATCGCTAAGAACAATTTAGCATTCGAGTGGTACAATCAGACAGAAATAGAGAGCTCCTTACAATCGCCGAGTCTTGCTTCTTGTTGGTGACTTTAATTAGCGGCTGCCAAGGGCACAAACAAGATTCTGTGACGCCATATAGAAATTGCCGGATAGTGGCTGGGGATCGCCACTGCGTCCCGTGTTATCCTTGTCATTTGCATTATTTGTTTTAAGTTACTGATCAAATTGGTATCGTTGTTACCCGAAGAACGGAATCTTTTTGGCGAACCAAACTTGTACATTTTGTCTTCATTGCTCTTTAAGAACTTTAAAACGCACCCATTTGCCCGCCAGCCCAAGAGTGGTAACTAGCAAATATTTCTCTATGAGAACAAAAACATACCTGATGATAGCCGTCGTTGGTACGGGTCAGCCACTGGGGAAAAATAGCGGATTATTTTTCTCTGATTCTTATGCCATAAGAGCAGTTTTGAGCGGGGCGTTACGTTTGCGGTAGGCAAATATTTCTCTATGAGAACAAAAACATACCTGATGATCGCCGTCGTTGGTACGGGTCAGCCACTGGGAAAAAATAGCGGATTATTTTTCTCTGATTCTTATGCCATAAGAGCAGTTTTGAGCGGGGCGTTACGTTTGCGGTAGGCAAATGTAATGTGCGGATAATGTAATGTTAGTGACACACCGCACACGGGAGGCCTCAACCAGCCACAAAACAAATTTAAGTGGTTATTCATGGCTCAGTCACAGGTCTGCTCCACGGTGGTCACTGAATCAAAACCAACTGGTGTTTGGTGACTTCTTGCAAACCGGTGGGTCCCCACAAAAGATGACCCACACATCACCCTCGGCGTCAGTGTGCACCACCCACGGGTCATCGCGACCTACGACCCACCAGTCCCAACTGTGCCAACCAATGGTCAACCGCGCATTCAGCTGCTTCGCCAGTGCTTTCTTGACATACATTAAAAGGAAGGGACTGGATTTTAACAAAGTGTGATTAGCACTATACCTTCACATGGGGCAAGAAACGACCCACTGCTCAATTCCGCACGTTCAGTTGACCTTCCTAACGCACGGCATGCGGATTGCGCCTAAGGCACTGCAAAAAACATGTATAAACTTTGACGTTTGTTATCAAATGACAACTGAACACTATAATAATCATCCAAGATGAATGTTTCCGACCATTTATTTCACAGTGTGTGTTTCTCGTACCCGTCTTAAACGATAAAAGCGAAGAGGAAGTACCTTGACGAATTCTTGCAAAAGGCGAAAATGCCACGCAAGTTTCAATTCAATGGTTAAAGAAGCGGAAACATTGTTTTACGCGAACCTCTTCGCACCGGCGTATGTGGTACTCGGCGTCCTACAAACCATCTTCGCATTATTAGAAGCATAAAAGTAGCTACTCCAGTGCATCTGCTACAAATACAATTAGCATCTCTCTGCAGGTTATGCGCGCTTAGAATGCCTGTAACTTAGCATTGATCGTTTCAGACATCACTCTCCACCAGGTACGCCAGGATTACAGTCTCCTCATAATAATATCAGTTTGTGGGGGCACTTCACTTCAACAATACAGGCCTCACGCGTAGTTAAATATTCCTAATTTGGGCTACACGAAACGCCGATTATATCTGGGATTATATACAGATTTTAGCAGTTTTGAATTTAACACGAAAAAACCGTTGGATAATTTCTCCGCGTCTGGGTGTACCCATGGCTATGTGTATAGGCAGGATGTCTTTCAAGTGGCATGCCCCGTGAAGGCTTACTTTCAGGTCTGTAGTCTGCTGCAAAAAAAAAAAAAAAGACACGGTTACCAAGTCATATATTCCACATACCTGTAATTTCAAATCAGGTCGGTTCGCCCGTAACCTACATGAATACAGAATACATGGTTCTGCAACGCAGCATGCTAAGAAAAGGAGCGACGGACTTGTATTAAAGCCGAAATCATTTTACTACTCTGCAAAAAAAGCACTAAATGTTGCAGGGGGCCTACTATAAAAACACCACATTGAGGGGACGACAGTGATTCCGCATTACCGGCTGCTCTCAAGTGCCAACATATATTTGCGGAGCGAAGCGCAATGGAAAAGCAGCCGTAGATTAGTAAGCACATTATCACAGCCTTACTCCTGCAGCAGTTTCGTGTTGGAATGGTACCGATAATTACGGTGTTGATCAAGGACATAACAACCCTGTGAGGAATGAATGCGTGTAATTAAAAAGTCGCTGAGCATAATTGAAGGACACCGGCCGCTGATGCGCTTTCAGTTAACTTTCCGGGTTTTCTACGTCATGGATTACCTCATTTAAAAAGCATTGCGCCCCGTTACCCCGGCCACACTTGCCCACGTCCAACAAAAACCTCAAGAAATTCGTTGCGCTAATTGCCGAGGCTCCGCTATTAACTACAAGTTTACGGTGGTGAAGAAAGTCCTGGGAGGCAAGTGAGGAGGCTGTCGTCTGGGTAAAATCAACAAATTTACGCTGTTTACACAGAACCGTTAATCTATGCAGCCACATTGTCGCCTCTTTTAGTTGTCTTCTTCATTGCCCATTTGTCTTTTGAGCTCGGGGCCCGCTTCATTTTCATCTTCTACAAAAGTTTCAGCACACGATGGAATATAGCAACGATGTGCGACACAATAATGAGTGGCGGTGGGTGCAGCTAGCTCAGCGGTGCAACATTACCTTGCTCCTAGAGTTGTATTTTTGGAACGGTTTCTGAAAATACAACTCCAGCAAAGGAGGCTCCGCGAAATGTTGCCGGCAGTGCGCCACTATTTGCTCGCCGCGACCATGTGACCATCCAGGAGAGCATTTTTTGAGAAGAGCACTGCGCAGCCTGCAACGGGAGTTTTGTGCGGCCCGTTCATTTTGTTTCACGTCATTCACTAATATTCTTGCCACATGGACTTCTAAAGTGGGTTGTATCATCGTGTGAATATTTTCCCTGCATACCATAGTTCCCGCACCAGGCAGTTACTTCCGTCCGTTAAGACATCTGGCCGGCCGCCGGAATTCTACTATCTTCAGCACTGCTGTGCGGTTTGCCTGCAGGCTTCATCTAAATGTGTGTGTTTAGGTCAAGATATAAAATAATTAACCTAGCCCTAAAGAACACAGAAAGACAGGTCTCTAATTTTCAATAGAACAGACGCAATGCCGCAGCCGAGCCGAGCTTAAGACTTGTTCATAACTGGAGCTGTGTTTGCAGACAAAAAAATTCCGCCGAAATTCAGAGAATTATGCATCGCATTTTTATGCCACCTCTCTCGAGTGTGCGTTTTCTCCATCTAAATTTCTTCTTTTTTTATTCATTCTGTCCGACTAATTATCTCCAATTACGCTATTACAATTATTGCAGGTGAAAATGTCGCGAAATCTGCAATACTGTGAAAATACCACGCGGTATACGTTTTGATATTTTCCGTAATTTTATATTTTTTCTTTTTTTAAATTTTCCAAAATTTTATTCGCCTATTTATATCTCCATTTACGTTATCAAAACGATTGCACTTGGAACTATTCTGAAATCTGCGTTATTGTGGAAACGCAGGGTGTTTCACGGTTTGCCATTTTCAGTGTTTTTTCATATTTTCCTTATATTTTTAATTTTCAATAATTCTGTCGAGCAAATATTTCCATTTACGCTATTATAACGATTACATGTGGACCTTATTCTGTAAATGCCATGCGGTATACGTTTTGAGATTTTCTGTAATTTTTCATTATATTTTAGGTGCGGAGTACCTTAGGACTCCTTAGTGCCTTAGTACGGAGCACCTTAGTACCATAGTTGCGGGGTAATTGGAGATTAATGGGAGAGGCCTTTGCCCTGCAGTGGGCGTAGATAGGCTGGTGATGATGACTTTAGGACCGCACAATGTCCGTCCGCGTCCGTGCGCATAGCAGTTACAATCGCAAGACCTCACACATGCACCTTCCGGATTCGAGCCCGTGTCCGTTAGACAAGACAGAGTTATGTCAGCCGTCTTATCCATTGGGCTACGACCATGAGTCAAACGGCTTACTCCCTCGCACGTAACGGTGCGGAGTACCTTAGGACCCCCCATTGTCCGTCCGCGTCCATCCGTGCGCACACCCCCATCAAGCAAATATCAAGTGAAATTGGATTTGTGCCGTGAGTTGCAGCTTCATTTAGGCAGTAATCAAGATTCAACTCACCGCTCAAATCAAATGACGGTCGGGAAGCAAATCGGATGTCACTCGGGGCGCAACTTGGATGTCATTTCGAGTTGCCGTACTCCGCACCCTCGCCATCATCCACAGAGTAAAGATGCTGCCATTTTTTTTATTTTTTTATTTTGAAAATTTCGTTCGACCAATCACCTCGGTTTACGTTATTACAACGATTACATTTGAAACTTTCATGAAATCTGCATTATTGTGGAAATACAGGGCGTTACACGGTTTGCTATTTTCTGTAATTATGTTGTATTTTTCTTATTTTTAGAGTTTTGAAAATTTTGTTTGAGCTGTTATGTACTTTAGGCTATTAAAACGATTGCGGGTGAATCTTTCCCGAAATTTGTTTTTTTTTATTGTTTTTCTTATTTTTTTAGGTTTTCAAAATTTAGTTTGACGAATTATCTCCACCCACGGCATTTCAACGATTACATTCCGAAATTTCGCGAAATCTGCATTGTGGAAATGCAGGGCGTTACACGGTTCGCCATGTTCCGTAATTATTTGACATTTTTCTTATTTTTTAAGTTTTTCAGTATTTCGTTCAAGAAATTATGTCCATTTACGCTATTATAACTACTGGGGCACTTTCGCAAAATATGCATTATTGTGGAAATGGCATGGGGTATACGTTTTAACATTCTCCGTAATTCTTAATTATTTTTCTTATCTTCTAGTTTTTAAAAATTTCGTTCGACCAATTATCGAAATTTACGTTTGTACAACGATTACATTTGGAACTTTCGCAAAATCTGCAATATTTATATGAATGCAGGGCTTTACACGGTTCGCCATTTTACGTAATTATTTTATATTTTTCCTATTTTTCAGTTTTCCAAAACTTCGTTTGACTAATTATCTCCATCTACGTTATTATAACGATTATAGTTAAACTTTAGCGTAATGTGAAATCTTTTGGAAATGCAGGCCCTTATACGTTTCTCCATTGTTCGTATTTTTTTTACTTTTGTTATTTTCCAGTATGAAATAATTTCGCGCGACCAGTTGTCTCCACTTAAGCTATTATAGCGATTACAAGTGTAACTTCCGCGATACACCCGCCGCGGTGGCTCAGTGGCTAAGGCGTTGCGCTGCTGAGCACGAGGTCGCGGGTTCGATTCCCGGCCGCGGCGGCCGCTTTTCTGATGGAGGCGAAAAGCAAAAACGCCCGTGTGTACGAGATTTCGGCGCACGATAAAGATCCCCAGGTGGTCAAAATTAATCCGGAGCCCTCCACTACGGCGCGCCTCATCGCCTGCGTTGCGTCGGCGCGTTAAACCCCACAATCAATCAATCAACTTCCGCGATACCTGCATTTTTTTTTTTTTTTGAAATTCAGGGCGTTACACGGTCCAGGCTGTGGGTTTTCTCGGCAAAGAATACTACGCATTAAGAGCTTCAATACGAATTTCAAAAAATGCGCAATAAGTGAGGTGAATGAAAACGAAGGTGAAAGAGAGAGAGAGTGCCTTTGCGATCGGTAATTAATCGCTCTGCCACGCTCTTACATCTAAAAACGCTATGCTCGGAGGCAAAAATACCAGGCACAATTTAGTAAGCCCTTTCAACCAATCTGGAGACATGACAGGTAAGAAATACGGGCGGACTATATGCTGCCGGCCCGTAAACTTCGTTTTTTTTTTTTTTTTTTTTTGTAGCAGCGAGGCCAGCAAAATAGGTTGCCGTAAATGCTGCCAGTCCTGCGCCAGCATTGCGTGGTCACGATCATCGAACCATTAAGGCGTCCTTTTTAGATGCGACTGCATCTCATTCACTCGCCTTGTCCTTCCATACGGCGTTGTTGTCCGTCCACACCCCTCCCCCATTCTCCTCGCCGCGCGAGCTGCACTCTCCGCCGCTCACCCCCTCTCCTCTCCGATAGCGAACACTCTCTCGCGAGGGGCATTGGATTGGATTCAATTGGTTTGGCTTGGCTTGGCTTGGCTTGGCTTGGCTTGGATTGGATTGCATTGGATTTGGATTAAAGTGGATTGTGTTGGATTGTGTTGCGTCATAGCCGCGGTCGTTCCAGCACTGGCGTTCCGCTTTCAATCGATGCGTTGAATGGAGCCTAACAATTCCGCTATCGCCCGCGCAACCGTAACAAGCACCGATCACTGTGATAACAGGAATGCTCGTTAACGTTACGCCGCGTGTTAAATAAAGAATACATCATACGCGTTCCTCACACGTTTCACGCAATTTGAGAATCAACCCAACGGAAACACCAAGTGAACCCCCAATTGATGCGTCGCATCTCCACAGGGTTCACCTCGCGGGAAGGTGGGGTAATTTTTTTTTCCCCGGGAGTCAGTATTTTACTATCTCTCGAGCAGTGGGTTGTTTTTCGTACATGCTTCATTCGTATTTGTTTTTAAACAACACCTAAGCTAACCAAACCTGAACCAACCCGGTCCAACGTAACCCAACCCATAATGGTAGGTCTCGAATAAGCAAGTAGAGTGGATTCCGCCGCACAACCGAGCGGATCAATATTTACGAACAAAATGCCACGAACAAGGCGAATAAAATCACAAGGAACACAGTACATCAAAATTAAAAATACCAGATCGAACAGGATTGATTCGAAACACCGACGTTGCGATCACGAACAAGAGGCGCAACCACTGCGCTACGCTAACGTTTTCGTAGTTTCCTGCTAGGCGACACAAGAAAACGTACTTTACAGTGGACAGAGTAAAAACTAAAAAGTAAGAAAAATATACAATTACGGGAAATGGCAAACCATGTAACGCCCTGGTTTCCGCGATAATGTAGATTTCGAGAAACTTCCAAATATAATAGTTATAATAACGTAAATATGGGTAATCGGTCAAACGAAATTTTGAAAAATAAAAATAAGAAAAATATTAAAAATAATTACGGAATATGGCAAAAAGTATAACGCTGCGATTTCAACATATTATGCGTATTTCGCGAAAGTTGCACCTGTAATCCTTGTAATGACGCAGATTGAGATAATTCGTCGAACGAAATCTTCAAAAATAAAAAAATCAACGTATAATCGTTATATTTGCGTAATTGATATAATCGGTAAAAAGAAATGGTGAAACACTAAAAAAATAAAAATATGAAAACCACAGAAATTTCGAACCATGTAACGCCCTGCATTTAAAAAAAATGCAGTTTTCGCGAAAGTTCCACTTCTAATCGTTATAATAGCGTAAATGGAGATAACTGGTCGGACAGGATTTAAAAAAAATCAAAGAAAGTTGGGTGGAAAAACCTTACGCTCAAGACAAGCGGCTTAAGATTCTACGGATTAGCTGATAATTATCTGAATTTCCGTGAAATTACTTTTGTGCGGACCATGAGACTGCGCGGGAGTGAACCAGTGCTTTTGTCTGGACTATGAGACCTTGGTTGGGCTGACTTTCATGTTGACGGGTGAGATAATGTGGTAGGTCAGTGGTGCCCTCTTTCAAAGCGTATGTGCACTAGGTGCACCTCCGTCTTGGGAAGGTGTCGTTGTCGAACAATACACGTCAATTAAGTTAGACAATCACGCGTGTACGTGGCCATCGTGGGTCGTCGTGAATAAACGACCGCTTGTCGGCTCAATCATTGGTTCGGATTCAGCGGGTCGTGACTCGCACTCCTTGTTCGTGTCGCGGTGTGATGTGCCGGTGCCCCGTCGCACCTCGCTTCGCTGTCTCCCCAAGAACCTCGTCATCGGTCACCTCCCGCGACAGAACACTAACCTGAACAACCAATCATAGCACCTTGCCGGCAGATATCCCTACTAGCTCAAGGGCCGGCTGCCGGCAATATATCCACTTCCTTTTACCACCTGCCTGCCCTAGCGTCCAGGCTACGCTGCGCTTCCGCACTGGGCTAAAAAATACCCGGCGCAATCATGGCTGTCTAGGCGCGAAAAAGAATAAAAGTCGACTTACCAGACACCCGTCTAGCTGTCATGGCTGGTCGTAGGGCAAGGTGGTCAGGCAAGACGTCGAGGTTCGATGAAGTCACATGGAGGGTACCCCAGTATTTTGTCTTCGTCCTCAATTCCCACCAAGAGTTTTCAGGATAGAGCCTGGCGCGCCATCGCGACGTTTTTTTTTTTTTTACCGAAAAAAAATTTCAACTCTTCTGCGTAGAAGGTCTCCGCTAGCGGAAAGAGCGAATGTTTAAAGAGGACGGTTGTAAATCCACCCGCCAAATTAGTGGAGATGGCATCTTTAGGCTTCCTCGTATGATGTGGAATTGCGTGAACGTCCATTACTTCGCTTTTACAGGGAAGGAAAAAATACGTGTAGGTGAAAGTGTTCTCGTCAACAACCACTTGGAATAATGAGATCAGTCATGATCCAGTGACGGCCGCTATCACATTGTCACTACCCAATCTCCGGAGTGGGTATATTGGAACTTTTGGTTTGGTGTGTTGACGCCACCAACGAATCGGTTGTTGTTGTTGTTGTTATTAACTTTTATTAGAAAGGAAGGCCACAGAACGAATCGGAAACGAGGAGTTGGCCGTGAGCAAGTGCGAAGCTCACGGCTTTTTTTTTTTTTTTTGAAAGTTTGCCCTGCAACATTTTTTCATCTAGATTGGTAAATCCCCTTAAGTGGGTACGAGTGGTTTCCATGTTTTAAGGCGGATTGATTAACTGAGTAAACTTTATCACAAAGAGCACGCACCACGTTAGGGCGCCCTCCCTCAAAGAGGCGTCGTCAGTCCAGGATGGCTTAGATGTGGCTGCTCGTGCTACTTTGTCAACCAACATGCGCTGGGCTGGAGAGTCCGAGCCATGTAAACATCGAATACAACATTCCGTTCCTCTGCGAGTACAAGCAGGGCACTTCCTGTGCGCACATAGCACCGCCTACAGGAGCGCTTGGAACAGACATTCTCTGTGAAAGCAAGATTCCTTTCCTTCGTGGGTACAAGCCAAGCACTTCCTATGCGTACCAAGCGCCGTCTGCAGGTTCGCCCGGAACAGTCCTGCTCTTCGAAAGCAAGATTCCGTTCCTCTGTGAATAGAGGCCAGGTACTTCCTGTGCGCATCCGGCGCCGTCTACAGGTTCGCTTAGAACAGTCCTCTTCTTTCAAGCAACTACTAAAAGCACTCCGGTGTTCGGCTGGAGTAGCAAACGGGTACCGTCACGGGCTTTTGGAGCAACTGGCCTGGGTTCTGGCCCGGCAGCGCAAATTTCTTTAAAAGACCCGTAATTGTTTTTCTTTATAAAGCTTGCAGATCTCAATTTCAAGTATACTTTCGGAAATAATTAGTACATTTCAAACCGGCTTAGTGGTCATGCGAGAAGTAGAAAAAGCAAGTTTTTATGACACGTTATTCCCACACTTCCCTAGGATCACCGCATTTTGCCGACAGAGCCAAATAATGCACGTGCGTGAGTTGCTTCTACAGAATTGTGCTTACGAAAACTCGGAGCTCGAGCACCTACGGTAGCCCTGGAAGTGCAGCATAAGCAAGTCGCAGGCTAACGAAGTCACCCTCACTAGCTTTCGCCGCTCGCGTGCCAAATTTAAATTATTACTTGCATCGCTCTAATCGGGCCCCGTCACCGCTATGGGCTTTCTGCAATTGACTAGAAACGATCGACCATTTATACTTCTTCTGCCGACGGTTCTCCTGTATAAGACGAAGATACTTAGAAAGCACATGCAGCTGGCTAAACCTCCCGCTGTCTGCTACACTGATTTGGTGATTTGGGGCGAAGGAACTGGGATTCTGCCACGGGGATCTTTGCCGTGCGTTGCACTCATTCATCCTGAAATCAGGCCGTCTGCCGTGTGGACATGATTTCGCCCTGCTGGATTCCCCTGTCAAGTATAAGCGCACCTAGCTCATTGCATCGTCTGTGCCACATGCTTTCTTCGTGATTCTTACTTCCAATTTCAATGTTGTTCAGTTTTACCTTTTTTTATTTCTCTATGTAATCTCCTTACTTTTATTGCTCTAGTCCTCTACTGCTCCATTCTAATATTTTACTACTTTTCTTTCCCTACAAAAATTGCATCATTTCTTTCGGTAAGGCGACATTTCCTGTCCAATCCCGCTGAGTGGTTATGAGCCATTTCAGAGGTACCACCATCACCATGAGAAAGAGGGCAAGACCCAGCCGATAACTGCCTCTCAGGTTGAGGATTTCAATCAAGTCAGTTGAGAAAGAGGGGATATACAAAAACGAGGAGAGTAAGGGAAAGAAAGATGATGAATTATGAGTTTGATGAGGAGGAGAAACGTTTAGAAGGAGAACAGGCGTTGGCGCATATTCATAGAGTGATTAGTGAGAAGTTTAGGGAAATAGAGGAAGTGAAGCCTGCCCCGATAACAACAGCGCCACAGAAGACTGCGGAAAAGGAAATAAATTTGACTAACTTTGGTTGGAAAAAAGCAGAGCAAAAGGTTTCCACCAAAACAGCAGTGGGCCTCGACAGAATACGAATGCAGCTGATAAAACTGCTTGGACCAAAAAGTGAGGTGTAATTTATGATGGCCATAGATAACGTAGTAAAATCCAAGCAAATACCAGGGAATTGCCAGGAAACTAGCATGAATTTAATATATAAAGGCAGACTCAGGAAAGCCAGTATTGATTCATACAGACTATTCACAATAACGTCAGTGGGGTAGAGATTCGCATTGCAGGCGATAAAATCAGAAATGCAATTATGGATGCAAGAAAATGAGCAGAATGAATTTAGACAAGACAGGCGCTTGGATGATTTGTTCTGAATAACACAGTGCATTTAAATTGCGAAAGCTCAGATCAGACCATTAGAAATTACGTTCTTGGAGATCAAAGGGGCATAAGAGAACGTACACAAAAAACTGCTGTGGGGGGCGCTGGAACTCCTGCCCTTAGGTGAAGAGTTAGTACAGTTTCGTGTAGCAGTATATGGCGATAATAGAGTGCACCTGGCATAGGAAGGGCAGAAATGCGCGCAGCTGGTCAACAGTCACCGAGGACTGAAACACGGATGCCTTTTGAGTCCAATACTGTTTACGCTTTACATGGTAGGGTTAAAAAAGAAACTGGAAGAATGTCGATTAGGGTTCAACGTAGCCCTAATGTGGCAAGGCGAAACGGTACAGCAGCGTTTTCCGGGAATGTTTTACCGATACGACATTCTTATTTTAGCTGGTAACCAGAGCGTTATGCAACGGCTCATAAATATTTGTAGTCAGGATGCCGCAGACCTCGGGTTACGTTTTAGCACTACAAAATCAATAATAATAGTTTTCAATGACCCCAGCACTGACTCAGAGTATATTCAGCGTAGCGCATTACCCAGAGTCAAGGAATATGAATATTTTTGGCGTGGATAAATGAAGGGGACAGCTACTTAACTATTCAAGAGCGGAAACGTAACTGTAAAGGAAAGGTCAAAGCAGCTACAATCGAGCGTAGAGCCATGTGGGGGTATAACAATTATCAAGTAGTGAGAGGAATGTGGAAAAAAATAAGGGTTCCGGGTCTCTATTTGCGAATGCAGTACCCGGCTTAAAATCTGACGCTCTTCCATGCAGTACAGTGAAGCAGAGAAACGTAGGCCATTTGGCCTTAGAATTCCGAGGTAAAACTACCTACGAAGGAGGACACGGAGATGTTGTCTGGGCGTCGTTTGAAGTTCAAGAAGCTCAGAGTTAAGTATCTTTTCAGATAACGTTGATAGCAAGGGATCAACGTAGGAGGTCAGTAAAATATTTTGGTATTCATACATGGAAAGCGTAAACACCCCGTGGTTGAAGAACACTTGAAGGCTAACGATGAGATAAGGCAAGGCAGTTGAGAATGAAAGGAAGCCAAGGTAACCGAAAAAGATGCAAACGGTAGAAACAAATAAATGGAGGGAAAAAGCAGAAGCTAAGACATCCTTAGAGATGTAGAGGGCAGGGAAATTTCACATCAGAAAGAAAAACCTCTTCGGTTATTCCTAGGCCAGTGCTTTGCTTTTGAGGCTACAACAGGTTGCTTGAGAACTAAGAGCCTCGTGGGGAAGTATTCACAAAATGATGGGTTATGCATGGTCTGTGGAAAAGAAACCGAAACTATTGGGCACATAGTTTTAAGACGTGAGTGTATCCACCCAATCTTCAAGAGGGAAATAATGGACTTCCAGAAGCCCTAGGTTTAGGGTAGAACAGATGGAGTTAAGCTCATGGCTGTTGGGGGCACAAAAAAAGGTTAAAAAAGCTGGTGGATGAAAAGCAGAGAGGGGAATAATGCCTAGGACAGCTACCACCTGCCCCAGACAAAAAAGTATTTTGTCCCTGCCCTCAGAGCAGAGCTAGTTTTTTAGTGTTTTCTTGGTGAGTAGAAAAATTAGTTTTTTTCTTGGTAAGATGACACATCATCACCCCATTTCAAAGGGGAGGGTTTGTGATACAAAGCAGGATATCGATAACGAGAGTCTGCGAATGGAAGCCTTCCACCTGTACCGTTGTCTTTTTCGCGAGGATCACTTTTTTCGTACATACCTTAACTTGGATAAACGTACTAAAAAGGCGTGTTTTAACAGAGCTGCCGAGCTCAACGTTCACAACGTTCTGCAACCTTCACAAAATCCGTTTTTTAACAGCACAGCTGTTTAAGCTGTTGGTTGCGGCGTCAATGGAGAGAAATAACTCCAAGAAAATGCATAGAACATGAGAGCGTGCGTCTCTTGATATTCCTTGCAACCTGGCATGCCCCCACGTGAGGGATTGACCAGGACTCAGGCGTAAGGACGGATATGCGCCAGCTACCCAAAACTGTAAAGTAGCAGTTGGAGCATTTTCAATAAAGCGAAAGCCTATAATCACAAGCGAGAACTGGTTGCGCTTCAATAAACAGAAACTCCCGCGCCACCTGTCGTTTCTTCCTGACGTTCAATGCTGCACTACCAATGCCGAAACTTCTCTACTTGGTAGCACCGTGAAGCGGATCTCTCTGTTCAAAATGCGGGCGTTTCTGCCTGCTAAACTGTTTGGGCTTCTCCTTTTTGCTGTTGGTTCTTCTGCGCCGAACTGTGTGGGCTTCTTCTTTTTCCTGTTGGTTTTTCTGCGCCGAAGGTACGTTCCTGGCTCTTTCCCACTGCGTATTAGAGCGTAATTTGCCTTATACTAACGCCGCTATCATTCCTGACGAAGTTAGGCTACTGCTCTATTTAAGTTTACATCAAGCCCCCTAAGCACAGCTCAGCATGTTAGGAAACGGGGAATAGTCAAATGGAAGGTAGGCAAAGTACGAAGGGTTCTGAAAATACGGGAGCGGTAATGCGAGAAGTGAATGAATTCACTTCGTTATCGCAAGTATGTCCCGCATGTGGAATTCCTCTGCTCGCGCGGATCCTGCCGAATCAACCGCAATAATCTCTCCACGGATACTATCCACCTTCACAGAGTTGCAAGTGCCCAAACGCGACAACTCCCGTGTGGTAGCCAATCCATTCTTTACACCCTTACTTTAGCACTGAATGTAGTGGAGTGGCTACCTTCACCGACCAAAAATGCGCACCGTCAACTATATACCTTAGAAAAAGGCAATACAAATGCATTTACTAAGATAATCAAAACAAGAACATCGGTTCTGCTTTAGCTGTTAAATATTCTGCTAAAACCACGAACAAGTCAACATGTACCTATTTAACGTTTCAATTATGTTGTCGGGCACCGGGGTAATGAACTGCAGAACATGCGGGCGGGAATTATAGGGTAAGGAAGTTATTTCGAACCTGTAGACCTGTAGAGGGAAGGTAAATATAGTCGTTGTATTATAAATAAGTTGTATAGATCAGCTCATTGAGTAGGGCGACCAAAGTGTGTTGGCGCTCAGCGAGCAGATCGAAGATTCCTACACCGCTTAAAATTCCCGTGTGCGTCAACTACAAGAAAGGAGTGAAAGCCAACCCCGTACATGTATTTTTATTTCATGATTTGGAGAGTGTTACACTCCAACGGTGAGTGAATGTTTATTCTTCGCAGTTTCATCTTTCTGTGTGCGTGTGATTTTCGAGCGGCAATATAACAGTTCGGTGGAACGTTTGTTGATGGCACATGTCAAAGCATTGCTGGTCCTCTCCAGGTAATAATTTATGTCGGGCAAAATAACCATTGGTTGTAATGTCCACTGAAGGTAAAGTTCAATGTTCTGTCGTTCTCTTTCGTCAAACCCTTACCGGGCTTTGTGAGATTTCCGACACCTACTACTTGGTAACCACCAGTCGTAAAATAGGCAAAGCAACCTGTAAAAGTCACGTTCGCAGTAAATGTGCAATTTCCCTAGGATCCCCGCACGGGGCACCTTGAGTATTCATGGTTACGGTGAGCAGCGACACCGCGGACCGCGGGCTCCCACACATAAGCCGTGTCCAACCGTGGCGAGGTGTTAAGGGTGAAGGGTAGAAGCCGTAAACGGTGGCCGTCGGAGCCTTGGTCAAGCTCCGGTCGATGGGCTCCCTGCCTGTCTACCAGACAGGGAGCTCCGGGATCTCTTTGACTACCAGGGTAAGGTCAAAGGAGAAAGTACCCCCGTCTCCCTCCTTTTATACTATGCTATATGGCATTTTCAAACCCCCCCTCACCCCCAGACGTGATCGGTCCCCGAAAAGGGGCCGCACCGAAGTTTCATTTCCACCTCTTGCAACAACTGTCTTTCCAACAACTGTAAACAACTATTGCCGTTTTCTTGTAGTTGAGTCAACTGACACAGAAAGATCTGTCGCTTCATTGTCTGTCTTCTTGGCATCGAAGTTCCTGACGAGTATAATTGGTGAGGCGTACAAAGCCAAGAAAGAAACAAAGAACTGGGCAATTGCTGGTCGAAGTCACCAAGCAGCAGCAGGCAGAAAAACTCTTGAGCCAGACCCGAATCGGTGATCTTGACATCAGGGTCACGCCCCACCGCAGCTTAAACAGCTCCCAGGGCGTGATCTCCGATCCCGATCTACTGAACGAAACTGAAGCCGACCTGCTGGAGGGCCTTCGAGGTCAGGGCGTAACAGGGGTCAGGCGCATAAACATACGTAGAGAGGACAAACAAATACCTACAAAGCATCTTATCTTAACTTTTGACAGGTCGAGCCTTCCAGAATACATCAATGCAGGTTTTGTTCGATGTCCGGTCCGGCCTTACATCCTTAACCCGCGGCGCTGTTTTAAGTGCCAACGGTTTGGGCATGGCACCAATTCCTGCCGCGGCCGCCTTACCTGTGCAAAATGCGGCCAACATGACCACCCGTCCGAAAACAGCAACACCCAGAGTTTCACCTTTGCCAACTGTCAGGGGCTCCACGCAGCGTGGTCCCGCACATGTGAGAAATTTAAGCAAGAAAAACAAATCATAAATGTAAAGGTCACTGAGAACATCACCTTTCCAGAGGCGAGAAAGAGGTTCGCCTCTTTCCCTCCGGGGAGGTCGCCGACGCAGCTCCCCGGGGGGCAGAGCGGCGTCTGGTGTCCACAGGGACCCAGTTCAGCGAGTCTGACCTGGTCCCTCCTCCGCCCCCCCCCCTCGGGTGCCTCAGGCAGCCCAATCCGCGGCCACGGCGCTTGCTGAGGCAGCAGCGGTTGTGGTGAGAACCTCTTCTGTAGGGACCGGTGCCGCTCCCGCCTCCGCCTCCCCGTCCTCCACAGCATTGTAGGGTGCCGACCGGATGGACACTGGGGGCTCCGCATCGGCTCCCACCGCCCGTGCCACCTCTGGTGCCCCGGACGCCCTCGGCGGTGGCGGCTCAAACGAAGGGCTCCCGAAAGGGGGCCAGGGCCGGGGGGCCTGGTCCGCCGGGCACCCTTCTGGCACCCGACGAGGAGATGGATGTCACGCCGTTCCTGCCTGCTACGCAGCGCAAGGAGCGGCCTCCGATTTCCAAGCTGACAGAAAAGCCTAAAAATCCTAGAATAACAGTCCCGAAAGACGACACATGAACAAACACACGCACACTCCAGTTATTATTAAATTTAAATAATGGGAACAGAAAACATCATCCAATGAAACTGCAGAGGCCTCCTTAAAAATCTTGATGTGTATGAGATTCTGCATGCCAGTCAGCCAAGTATCATGTGTCTCCACGAAACCCACCTCATTTCTAAACAAACAAATTTCTTAAATAGTTACATGGTATTCAGAAAGGACAGGGTTGGCTGCACACACTCTTCAGGAGGTGTGGCAATTGTCGCCCGGAAATCCTTAGCCTGCCACCCTGTCACTCTGAACACTATCCTCGAGGCTGTAGCAATCCGTACGATAATATTTAATAGGTTGATAACGGTATGCGCCATTTACATCTCTCCTGATTTTGCACTTCTGAACTCTGATTTCGAGGTGCTGGTCGACCAGCTTCCCGAATCATACATACTAACAGGCGACCTTAATGCGCACAACTCTCTTTGGGGCTCCTCCAGAACGGATGCCCGAGGTCGCCTGATACAGAAGTTTCTTACATCCTCCGGAGCATGCCTTTTCAACAAAAAACAGCCTACATACCATAACTTAGGACACAATACATACTTGCATCTTGACTTGGCTATTGGCTCCGCAGTTCTCTTTCCATGTCTTGAGTGGGGTGTGGGCACGGACCCATATGATAGTGACCATTTCCCCACTTCATTAACGTATATAGGTACAGGCCCGAGCAGTCCATCTTCCCATAAAAGGTTTAATGAATCAAAAGCAAACTGGAGCACATTCACACAAACATCTCAACTATACACCACACATCCATAAAACACCTACACGTGGAGGAAGCCGCCCAACTCGTCACGGCGCACATCCTCGACGCCGCCGAAAAGTCCATTCCCCAGGCCTCCAGTGGGTCCCGCACCCCAAGGAGGCCCTGGTGGAACGAGGACTGCAGGCGGGCGCGAGAGGCCCAGAACAAGGCGTGGGGTGTCCTTCGCCGGTACCCCACGTCAGATAACCTCATTTCTTTTAAACGGGCAAAGGCTTTTGGGAAGCGAGTGCGTCGTGAGGCGAAAAGGGAGAGTTGGCGCAGCTTCCTCACTTCCATCAACTCATACACTGACACACACAAAGTCTGGACACGAATACGAAAACTAAAAGGACAACAGACACACAGCCTGCCCCTGGTTAGTACAACAGGGGACACACTGGAAGACCAGGCTAACACACTTGCACAACACTTCGAACACGTGTCCAGTTCAGCACACTACACAAACACTTTCATGAAACACAAAACATCTGTAGAAATGAAGTCCCTGCATGATAACAAGTCGCACACTTCTTACAATTCTCCTTTTTCAATTCATGAGCTGAAGGTTGCTCTGAGCACATGTAAGCCTTCAGCTCCAGGTGCAGACAAAATCACATACACCATGATACAACACCTACACCCAGACACTCTTGAAACACTCCTACATCTATACAACAACATATGGCTTTCGGGGCACATTCCTCGCTCTTGGAGGGAGGCCATAGTAGTGGCTTTCCTGAAAGAAGGAAAGGACCCTTCCTCTCCCGCCAGCTATCGGCCCATCGCCCTCACAAGCTGCCTGTGCAAGCTCCTCGAGAAGATGATAAACAGGAGACTCGTGTACTTTCTTGAGTACAATGGTCTTCTCGAGAGCTGCCAGGCAGGGTTCAGGGCGGGGCGGTCCACCAACGACCAACTCGTCGCGCTCGAGTCCTATATAAAGGACGCTTTCATTCACAAACAGTTTTGCACAAAGGTGTTTTTTGACCTTGAGAAGGCCTATGACACCGCTTGGCGTTACGGGATCCTCAGTGACCTAAAGTCTTTCGGTTTTTCGGGCCATATGCTCAACACCCTTGCTAGTTATTTGTCCGAAAGAACGTTTCGCGTGAGAGTAGGTGGCGCACTCTCAAGAGTTGATGTGCAAGAAAACGGCGTTCCGCAAGGTGGAGTGCGAAGCTGCACTCTGTTCATAGTTAAGATGAACTCCCTTGGGAAGGCATTGCCACCTACAATTTCTTATTCAATGTATGTAGACGACATCCAGGTATCATTTAAATCATGTAATATGTCCATCTGTGAGCGTCAAGTCCAGATCGGTGTCAAAAAACTTGCCAGCTGGGCAGACAAGAACGGTTTTAAACTTAACACAGAAAAAAGCACCAGTGTTGTCTTCTCCAGAAGGCGTGGGATCCATCCGAACCCAGACATTATCCTTAATGGCGTATCGATTCCTGTGAGGAAGGAACACAAGTTTTTAGGTGTGGTGTTGGATGAAAGGCTTACGTTCATCCTTCACATTAAACAATTGAAACATAAATGTCTAAAGTCTCTCAACATTCTTAAAATCTTGTCCCACCAGTCGTATGGAACGGATAAGCAACTCCTGTTACGTATTTTCACAAGCCTAGTGGGGTCTAGATTGGACTATGGGAGTGTTGTGTATGGGTCAGCCACTAAAACAGCACTTAAAATGCTCGACCCAGTGCTTCACTTGGGGCTTCGCCTCTCTTGTGGCGCATTCCGTACGAGCCCTGTACAGAGTCTTTACGCAGAGTGTGACAAATGGTGCTTATCACACCAGCGAACCTATGTTGACTTGCTATATGCCTCTAAAATTTCATTAATGGACAACCATCCTTTTAAACCGGTTTTTAATAATACATCCACATCAAAGTTTTTTTTAAATCGCCCATCCATTCCTGTTCCCTTCTCGCTCAGAGTAAGGGAAGAGGTCACTATGCATGAGGTCTCCTTTGTAGACACATTCAAGTCACCTATCGCCGATCTTGTAGCACCATGGCATCTTCGTCCTGTTGCATGTGACTTGTCTTTCTTAAAATACAATAAGAACAGGACACCAAAAAGTGGGATTTTGCAGCATTTCATATATGTGCAGGATAAATACAAGGCTGCAGAGTTTTTCAGCGATGCATCGAAAACGTTCACTGCAGTGTCTTGTGCGGCGCATGGGCTGAATTTTGAAGCATATAGAACAATGAATGTAAAGACAAGTATTTTTACGGCAGAAGCATATGGCATTTTTCTTGTTGTAAGTCACATAGTTGAACATCATATTCCTAAATCCATCATCTATACAGATTTGCTGAGTGTCTTCCGTACATTGTCATCCGGAGAGTCCTCGAAAAATCATGTAGTTAACCTTGTCTTGAAATCAATTGTGCTGGCATATTCTTCAAACCTTGAGGTGACTGTGTGTTGGGTGCCAGGCCACTCTGGCATCGGCGGAAATGAACTGGCGGATGAAATGGCCGCCAATGCTGCACTCCGAAACACAGTAGACATAACGACACTGCCTTACACAGACCTCAAGCCACACATAAGACAACACTTGCGCAGAACATGGCAAACACACTGGAATGAACAGACAGATAACAAATTACATTTAATAAAGCCACACTTGGGATGGTACGCATCTGACTCACATAACAGACACATGGAAGTCGCCTTTGGTAGGCTGCGGATAGGGCACACCCATGCAACGCACTAGTATCTGCTGTCGGGATCTTCTAGACCCCAGTGCAGCAGGTGCGGAGAGGCCCTATCCGTAGTGCACATACTAATCACATGCAAGGCACTTCACACAACACGTCACAAACACTTCAGAGAACTCTACAGACAACATATTCCCCTACATCCATTAATGTTTCTAGGTGACGATGCAATGGTTTCCGTGAAACGTGTGGTTGAGTATTTGTCAGACGTCAAGTTTTTAAACCTCATTTCCTATCACGCATAATAAAATCTGGCCCTATACACCAGCCATCACCATTATCTTTAATTGATTTTACTATGTTCGGCTTACACATTGTTATACCTACCCTTGTGTGGTAATCACTTCTCTTTATTAAATAACCTCTTCTTTGGCGCTCTTTGCCCTCGTTGGCCTTGCGCCATTAAACACTAACCATCATCATCATCATCATTCCCCTAGGATAAACAAATGAAAAAAAACGTGAACACAAGTTATTAGATGGCTTATTGAAAATTGAAAGAGAAATGAGAAAATATTGGTTAGTGGACCATTTGGTATCACATAAGTACAAATTTTTCGAACCTTCTTAACCCATGTACAAACACACTAAACGCCTGGTGGCGTCCACCTGACCTTAAAGTTCACCCAAGATGAATCAAGCGCCTCGTGAGGTTCTCATGACGACGAAAGAGCCATCAACCACACTTCGGTCATCGACTAAATTAATTAACGGCGCCGGCGGCTTCCGCAGTACAAGCATGCAATTGCTTGTTCATTCCAAAGAGGAGGTGGGATGTGGGTAGGTGGGGTGGGCAGGTTGGATAGGTAGGGTAGGTGGGGTAGGTAGGGGGGTGGGTAGGGTAGGAGGTGGAGTAGGTGAAGAGTAGGGACAAGCTCAGTCAAGCCCAATCAAACCAGCAATTCATGCGCTTCCGCAGTGAAAGTGTCAAATCACTAGTTCATTCCGAGAGTAGGGGTAAAGAGAATGGGGTAGGGGGAAAGAGTAAGGGTGCGTGCCAGTAGAAAATGGTATAAGTAGGCGCTGGACGTATCAAGGCTCACTGCGCGTTGTGCGTACAGCGGCAGCTGCACCGAGCAGCGTCTGTTTTTGGTCTCGCCATGAAGTTGGTGCATCTAATACGTGGTCCAGCCCTAAAATCGAGCCTTTTCTCGACAAAATTGCTTTTACCGCGTTTACTGCGTAGACTGCATGATGAATGTCTACGGTTGCACATATTTATCCCGTTCAAGAAGGGAATATCTTTCGTAGGGATAAGTACCGTCAACTCTCGAAAAAAGTTGAATTTTTCTACACTTTCGCGTAAACTATGCGTCGTGTGCAAAACACCATCTCTGTCCATCCACCATCGCGCAAAGCAATGGCTCTTACTTTTTTGACGAACCATTGCAACAACCGGATTTAGTAGCGGAGCTGCTTATGGACACTTTTTTTAATTGCGAGAGATTGCCCTGTGGTATAAGAGGAAGTTCTAAAGGTACAACATTGCACCTCTTTCGCGCAAAAATCCAAGAAGAGACGGGTGCTGGGGTCCCCATATTAAACGCTTAAGAGGTGGGGGTCTCCCAGCATGGATTCCTGTGCCTCGGAGGTGTTGCAATCGCGCGTTTCTAAGACCTGAGCATGTCGAAAACAGAGGTGAAATGTCAGCTGCTGACGCAGGAGTCGCTCAGAAGGGGCAGGTGTTCGCGAACGGGGCGTAATATCGGGCATGCTGGGAACTGCTGGGAATGACCCCACCCAAACTCAAAGCCTCCGCAGCGGGACCTTCTCCCAGCGAGCGAGCCCACTTGGGAGGGAAGTTCCACGCGGTGGAAATAAAGCACGCGTAGTGTGGCGGAGGGTCTCCTTTTATAGCAACAGTTCTTGCACAGTGGGTGCTGGAAGAAGTGGTACTGGCCGTGGCAGGTCTGTTATGTGGCAGGCGCGATCTGCGGTGTGTTGGCAAGGAGCATGTCCCGGCAAATCCATCAAATCCGGTGATGCTTGTCACGCCAGGCAAGTGTGTTGTCCATCACGCCGGGTAAGGTACGTTGCTGTGCCTACATACGGCGCCACCACCTCGACGGCTGTCCAGTGCAAGATGTCGGCACGTGGCCCACGTGCCTCGCGAATTGTCTATGCATTGATAAAGTATCAGACCTCCGTGAGTAAGCTTTGAGTACGTGCATCACGCGGCGGATGGCGTTGTGAGCTACCCTTAGTTGGGTGGCTGCGAGAGTGCGGAAGTCACTTCCGGTGTTTGAGGTGATTTCCCAGGTGTGAACTGGCTTTAATATTTTACTCTGCGACCTTGAACCCATCCCGCGTCGAGGGCAGCTTGCTGTCTGTGTAGCACGCCAACCCAAACTTCTCGACCAAGGACAACAGCAGTCAGGTCGCATCGGACTGTCAGACGCCCACTTTGAAATGTTCCCCCCCACGAGAACAGGCATGCCAGTGGTGATCGCGTGAATCCTGGGTACGGGTGTAATCCCCCTCCAGAATGCACGCATAAAAATGTCAGGGAGGGGAGAGAGACAACGCGCGGGTGAGCAGCACACACCATTGGTGGTGGCTGTGGTTCGCGACAGGAAAAGGAAAGTAAATGCACTGGGGATATTTTGAGCTCGGCAGGGAGCTCACCTGCATACAACTCAGTGCAGGGGAAGGGAAGTAGAGGGAGTGATAGGATAAAGTAGATAGAGAGAGAGAAAGGTGTAAAGAGAGCTGTCAGTCCTCGGACAAGAGGTGGTGGCGATGAATAGTATAGTTGTGCTGGAACCTTGCTCCCTCAGTATATCACAATGCTTCTCTGTGCAACACACAGTGTGGGAAAGCGACATTACAAATACCAAGTCCACACCGATCCCCTTAATAGTCGGTTTCCCCTCTAAACATAAATTAACTGCTGGGAACACATTTTCTCAGGGCCCACATCAGGCATGACATAATGTAGAAGCCCTAGCACCTGGGATTATTGCTTTAATTAATCTCTCCAGTTGCTCAACACATGTCCGGAGTTTTCGTTTCTTACGGATGCGAGAACAGGGCTGGGATCGGGGATATATATGAGGCGTTTATTTTTTAAATAAGCCATATTCACCTAACGAGAATTTCAGAAACAAGCGGATGTTAGTTACTAAATCTAAATGCAATGCCGTGAAAGCTATTAAATGATACATTTTTCATGCCAGCTAGGGGAAGTTTATGGCAACAAGAAATTAAAAATTGTGCAGTGAATACCAGCAATATTTGCTGATAAGCTTGTATTTGTCAAATATTGAATTGAAATTTAGTCAAGCTGGAGCTGCATCCGTATGAAAACTTTATTTCAATTGACTTTCAAGCATGGTGCGATGGAGTTCTGGTGAAAAGGGCATTAAAATATGCAACAGGTTTCAAGAACAGTATAACTATACATGGAGAGCAGGTGAGTCCTCTTGGCAACATTAGCAGCTCTTTTCGAATTTTTCCCTAGGATAATTTTCTTTGGCAGGCCTGAAGGCACTCACGAAGTAAGCAAGCTCTTCAAGGCTTCGACCTGAATTTTCAAAACGCTTCACAAGCTGCTCATATTTCTTCTTCAGCTTACTCAATTGGTTCGTACTCTCAGAGGTGGGGGAGTATGAGAGGAAGGGGAGATTTGCCAGGGCTTGTAAGCGGCGGCTGTTTCGTTAAGTAGCAACTCTTAAATTTGGGAGTAAAAAAATAAATATAACCAGAGTTATTTCGTATAGTAGGGTGCGAAAAAATGCCATAATTGTTTCATTTCATTTCGGTCTCAGTTTCATTTCGTTAACTTCGTCTTCTGTTCAATTTGAAGTGGAAATTTGGGGTAGATCTTTCACTGATATCCCAGTTGCCATCGGAATTCATAATAAGCCAGCACCGAAAAGCAAAAAAAAAGAACCTTTCCGAAAAACCCCGCGACACAGTCTGAACAGTCAAGCGAAAAGCAAACGCCGATTTGGCAAATGAATTTGGCTCATTTTGATCCGTGAAACAGCAGGATTTGGCTGATTTCCGATACGAACTACGATCTGCGTGCGGGTTTTCATGGCGTTATTGCACCTGTTTACTTGTTACCCATTTTTAGGAGAAAGTCCTCGATTTTTTTTTTGCCTCCGCAGTTTTATCTGACCTAGTGTAGGTTTCTGGATCCCGCTTATTTAGAAAAGAAACGCCTTATGTAAAGCGCGCTGTAGAAACGCCGAAGCATTTAACAGGAGACTGCCTTGGGCCGGCCACAGGAATCGCGCTGCTGGCGTGGCATGACGAGAACCACGGAACTCGGGACTGACTCTCTCCATACCTGGAAACTGTCGTGTCGACATCACTTAGCTATAATCAAAACCGTCTGTGCTTGGTGGCCTTGGTCAGAAACCAGCTGGCCTGCTTCCTGATTGGAGCCATGCATACATCCCGATGAGAGATGAAATGAAAGTTAGAAAATTGGGGCTGGTCGTTGTGTCTTTACGAACACGATGCATGAACGCTGTCTTAGAGAAAAGATGGAAAATGGTGTGCAATTCTACCCATCTTTGTAACCAGATCAAGGTGAAAATTAGGGCGAGTCAGAACACGTTCATACAGCGTAAAAGGACCGAAAACTAGTAAGTAGTAGACACCACGAACGTTGTCTCTCGATGAAGTTTTATTGGAAAGACACACACATAAAAACCTAGGCGTGCCAACCTACGCGTGCATAACGCAACACAATAAAAAAAAACCATTAAAATTAGGACTTCGCTCGAACCCTGAACGCACAACAACGCAACACCGCACGGAATACCTTCCGTCACTTATCGCGCATGAACAGCCTCAAGATAATCTACATCTTTCTTGCATAGTGAAATTGACGGGTGGCTGACGCATCCATGGTCTGTTTAGGTTATGCGTAGTGCTTCACTTATTTATCTCGTTAGCTGTTTTCTGTGTCTTTCAATTACTGCAGTGCTCTTAAGCCTCGGCGTACACGCACATTCCGCAGTGCAGGATGTGCGTCTCGACGGCATGCAAAGCTAATAAATTTGCCTGCAATAGACGAAGTAGCTAAGACGCGATTAGCTTCTCTGCGGAACTCCCTTTTCCACTGCCCCCCTTGCCTCAATTTATCCTGGAGGCGGATACAAAGAAATTCTTACAAAAGAGTGTGGTACCAGGGTTCTTGCACCCGGCCGCGGTTCCCAAGAAAGACACTGAGCCCCCTCGATCACACCTGTACTGGGAGTCCCGCTCCGCCAAGGTCCACTGCTCAGCCGATCCGGCTGCACACACGTAGCCCAGCCGAGTCCGCATGTTCCATCCTATCTCATCTCGCGCCACATCTTCATACTCCGCCGGAACATGTCCATCGCGCGGGATTGTCCACCGCCACTATTGCCGCATTACCACACTCTCCCCCCCTCCGACGAAAAGGCCGACGCACAGTCCTCGAGCCAACCGACAGTTAAAGAGTAACTCGAAGCATCCGCATCGGAGCCCCAAGATGACGTCACAGTCCACGAAAGAGATGTCTACAGCAATATTGGAACTCGGGACATCCTCCGGGACAGCAGCCACAGGATCAAATCAGCCCAGGAACAGCCATGGACGCCGCTGGATCGCTGGCGCCACTGGAGGAATCCCATGAACCGATGACGGTCTGTTCAACAGTACCAAAGGTAGCAGATAGGGCCTCCCGGCGAGAGGTACGCAGCACCGGAGTGGAACCGAGAGCACCACCCAAACTTCCGGTTCAAGATCCACAGCACACACGCCAAGGTAGCACAGTGGAGAGTAGAGAGCAGGCACGGCCCGGAGCAAGAGCCGTGGAACCAAGAAGGTAGCCCCAAGGCCAGGGAGTCAGGAACTCAGGATGCCACCGGGTCATGCACCACGCACATGTGGATGTGGCAGTGGGGAAAGTCCTCCACACGGGTCGGCGGTGAATGCGGGCGCAGCAGGAGCGAATGCAAAAATGGATTCTGGACGCGAAAGAAGCAAAAATTAACGCCCGGAAAGAAACACAATTCTAGCAGGGGGAAAAATAAAAAAATAAAGAAGCGCATCACGTGGTACTGATCAATCATCAAATTCAGGACCAGGAATAGGTAATCCGAAACAAAAAAAATGCCTAAAAAGGATACTCTAGATACATCCCATAGAAAGTTAACATGACGGGTGCGCAGACGCCATTGAGAAACAAGAGGCGTTGCGGCCAAAAGCAGATCAGTCCACGTGGTACTGTTTAAGGTCTGCTATATTAACCGGGCCTGCATGTTCACCTGTGCGGCTGTGGCGTAAAAGATACGTTATGGAAGACAGCTTTTCGCTTACGGTAAAAGAGCCCTCCCATTTAGGGGCTAGCGACGCGGCAAACTTGCGTGAGGCATCGCTCAGTGGATGAGTGCGCCGGAGAACCATGTCGCCAACCGCAAACTGAACATCTCGACGACACCGGTTGTACTGCTCCACCTGCTGGAGACGAGCAACGTCAAGCTGCTCCCGGGCAGCCTGTATCGCGTCGCGCAGGCGCTGGCGGACGGCCACAGCATGGGGCGACAGACCAGAACCCGCCTCCGTTTCTGGAAGTGTCCTGTCAAGAGGAAATGGCATTTCCCGACCGTAGTTCAAATAAGCCGGCGTAAACCCGGTTGAGCGATTCACCGTGGTGCGAGTGGCAAATGCAATCTCAGGCAGCTTAGCATCCCAATCCTTGTGTTGCTCCGTATGAGCAATTAGCATCGCCTTGAGATTGCGATTCACACGCTCAGTTATGTTTGCCTGAGGGTGATAGGTGGTCGTACGATTGTGTTTTACGCCTACAGCTCGGCAGTTGTCCTCAAACAATTTGCTCGTAAAATACGTAGCATTATCCGTCATGAGCTGTGCGGGGAACCCAAAGCGCGAAAACACTTCCATTAGGCACCTCCATACATTCGGTGTATTGACGGTACGTAGCGGGAACAGCTCTACCCACTTCGTGAAATGGTCCGTCACCACAAACAAATAACAATTCCCACGCGGGCTGCGGGGGTAAGGGCCAATGATATCGCAAGCAACGATTTGCCAGGGGCTCTTACTCTCAACAGACTGCATCAATCCGGGCGGGCAACCGACGCGGGGTTTCGCTGTCTGACACACGTGACAGCTCCTGGCGTACCGCAGCACATCCTCCCTCATTCCCGGCCACGTGACAGTCCGACATAACTTCTCATAAGTTTTGCTGCCAGAGCTGTGTCCAGCCAGAGCTGAATCATGAAAGTAACGGATGAAAGCCATCCGAAGCTTACGCGGTACAACAGCGCGGAATGGGGAATTAGCTTCGTCATCGTCCTGCGGGATATACCGTAGCAGGAGACCGTCTTCAGCCAACACATATGTATCAAACTCACCGCTGTTGCTGGTGGGAGCTGTGCCCTGTGCCCCGACGTGCTCAATGATCTTACGGCAGAGTCCGTCGGCACGTTGCGCCGGGAGAAGATCTGCCCTGCTCACCAGCGTACCCCAGCGTGCGTCAGCATCCACTGCAGCCACCAGCGCCGGCGCTTCCGCGTCCGAAGATGGCGGCAGGGGCGCGCGCGATAGCGCGTCAGCGACTTGGTTCTGCGAACCCTTCCTGTGCTGGATAGTAAAATCGTAGCGCTGAAGCGCAAGCACCCAGCGCGCAAGACGACCAGCAGGGTTCTGCAAACGCTGCAGCCACGTTAATGCCATGTGGTCTGTCTGAATGGTGAAAGAGGCACCGTCAAGATACATGTCAAATTTCTTTAGTGCAAACACAATTGCTAGACACTCACGTTCTGTGACCGTGTAATTGCGCTCAGCCGGAGTGAGCGTATGGCTAGCAAATGCTACCGGACGGAGAACGCCCTCAAACTCCTGCATCAGCACTGCGCCCAGTCCATAGTCGCTAGCATCGGTCTGCAAGACAAATTGTTTGTTAAGGTCCGGTATCCTTAACGCCGCTGTTGCCGCGATTGCGCGAGACAGTGCTTCAAAAGCTTGCTGTTCAGCCTCTTCCCATTGCCATTTCACGCCTTTCCGTAGTAGCTGGTTTAGCGGACGTGATGATGATGATGATGGTTGCATTTTATTGGCGCAAGGCCAGCTGGGGCAAAGAGCGCCAAAAACAGATGGTTAGCTACAACAGATTAAATGTGTATACTAAAATTGAATAGCAACAGAGGTAAAAAGAAAGACAATGGAGATGGCTGGTGTAGAGGGCCAGGTTGTGATTATGCATGATATGATATGAGTTTCAGAAATTGAACTTCTGATAAATACTTAAAAACACGTTTGACTGTAAACATTGGTTCATCGCCTAAGAAGTACGATGGGTGGAGTGGGATTTGTTGTCTGTAGATTTCTGGAAAGTGTTTGCGTCGTGTGGTGTGGAGTGCCTTGCATGTGATTAGTATGTGAACTACGGATAGGCCTTCTCCACACCTGCTGCACACGGGTCTCTGAGACCCAGTGAGCAAGTGTGAATGTGTTACATAAGTGTGGCCTATCCGTAGCCTGGCTAAGGCTACTTCCGTGTATCTGTCTTGTTTGTCTGTTATGTATCTACCTAGGTGTGGCTTTATAGTGTAGAGTTTGTTGTCTGTTTGTGTGTCCCATAATTCCTGCCAAGATTTGCGCAAGGCTGTCCATACCAGTGGCTTCAGGTCGAGGTAGGGAACACACGGTACATCTATGCTACTGCGTAGAGCAGCCACAGCGGCACCCTAGTCAGCAATTTCGTTCCCCCGAATGCCACTGTGACCTGGAACCCAGCAAACAATTATTTTTAGTTTTGCGTGATCAGCAAAAGTTAGAGCTTTAATTATATGGTGGAGCACAATGTTTTTCGTAGGTCTGAAGCAATGCACGGCTGTTACCACACTTAGAGAGTCTAAAGATAATGGAGTGTTCTGTTCTGGTTTGTGTAATGTGTTGTACTGCTAATAGGATACCATGCGCTTCTGCCGTAAAAATGCTGCTATTCCTGTGTAATGTCTTCGTACTGGTAAAGTTGGGGCCATATGCAGCACATGCGACGGCCGAAGAAGACTTTGAAGCATCGGTGTAGAAGGCGGTGTGCGGGTATTTGTGTTGTAACTGTAGGAAGTGCTGTAGTATAAGTTCTCTGGGCGCATTTCGTTTGTCGATGTGTTTGAAAGAAATATCACACGAAATTGCTGACCTCTCCCAAGGCGAAACGAGGTCAGCAATGGAAGACTTTATGCTCTCCTCAAATGAAATCCCTAGTTCCTCAGCGAGGGCTCTCACTCGTTTAGAGAAAGGAACGGGTATCGACGGCCGTGCTGCAAACAACGGATCGGATGAAATGTTGTTTATGATAAAGCTACATGGGTGATTTTTTACAGAAGTCGCCTTAATAGCATACAGCAAGGAAGTGTAAGAACGCTGGTGTTCAAGGCTCCACCTATCACACTCTGCATACAGGCTTTCAATGGGACTCGTCCGGAACGCTCCAGATGCAAGACGGAGACCCAAGTGCAGGACTGGGTCCAACATTTCAGAGCAGTTTTACAGGCGGACCCATAGACGACGCTCCCGTAGTCCAACCGTGAGCCAATAAGGCTGGTAAAAACGCGGAGGAGTATTTGTTTGTCCGCTCCGTAGGAGCAATGCGAGAGGACCTTCAGGATATTCATGGTTTTCAGGCATTTCTGTTTCAGCTGTTTTATATGCGGAATGAATGTCAGTTTTTCATCAAGTACCACGCCTAAAAATTTTTGTTTCTTTTTGAGAGGGATTGAGACACCTTTAAGCTTAATATCAGGATCAGCATGAATTCCTCGCCTCCTTGAAAATAGAAGAGAAGTACACTTTTCTGGATTCAGCTTAAATCCATTCCTGTCTGCCCAGTCAGCGACTTTGTTGACCCCAAGCTGGACTTGCCTCTCGCAAACCGACAGATTACAGGATTTGAAGGAGATTTGAACATCATCTACATAGAGAGAGTAAGAAATGGTTGGTGGCAAGCCTTTCCCAAGAGAATTTATTTTTATAATACACAGCGTGCAGCTCAAAACACCCCCTTGAGGCACACCGTTTTCCTGAACGTGAGCTCGAGAACATGTATTGCCCACTCTCACACGAAAAGTTCTTTCTGACATGTAACTTGCAAGCGTATTTAACATGTTGCCTGACACACCAAAAGACTTAAGGTCGCTAAGAATTCCATAGCGCCATACAGTATCATACGCTTTTTCAATATCGAAAAATACTGTCATACAATACTGTTTATGAATAAATGCATCTTTGACGTAGGATTCTAAGGCAACAAGTTGATCATTTGTAGATCGACCTGCCCTGAAGCCTGCCTGGCAGCTCTCGAGAAGTCCGTTGTACTCCAAAAAGTACACAAGCCTTCTGTTAATCATCTTCTCGAGAAGCTTACACAGGCAGCTTGTCAGGGCGATAGGGCGATAACTGGCGGGGGAGGATGGGTCCTTCCCCTCCTTCAGAAAAGCAATAACTATAGCCTCCCTCCAAGACCTCGGGATGTGCCCCGAGAGCCATATTTTGTTGTATAGGTGAAGGAGTGTAACAAGAGTGTCTGTGTGCAGGTGTTGTATCATTGTATATGTTATGTTGTCTGGGCCTGGAGCTGAAGGCTTACAGCCGCTCAGAGCAGCCCTTAGTTCATGAAGCGAGAACTCGGAGTTATATGAAGTGGCTGATCTGTTGTTATCACATAATGGCTTCATTTCAGCGGCCGTTTTATGTTTCAGGAAAGTGTTTGTGTAATGTGCGGAACTGGACACGTCTTGGAAATGTTGTGCGAGTGTGTTAGCCTGGTCTTCGAGCGTGTCTCCTGTTGGGCTAACCAGGTGCTGGCTGTGTGTCTGTTGCGCTTTAAGTTTCCGTATTCTTGTCCAGACTTTGTGGGTGTCAGTGTACGAGTTTATGGATGTGAGGAAGGCACGCCAACTCTCCCTCTTAGCCTCATGGCGCACGCGCTTCCCCCGGGCCTTCGCTCGTTTGAAAGATATCAGGTTATCTGAAGTAGGGTATCGACGAAGGATACCCCACGCCTTGTTCTGGGCCTCTCGTGCCTGCCTACAGTCCTGGTTCCACCAGGGCCTCCTTTGGTTGCGTGGGGCACTGGAGACCTGGGGAATGGACTTTTCAGCGGCGTCAAGAATGTGCGCCGTGACCAGTTGGGTTGCTTCCTCTATGTGTAGGTGTGTTATGGATGTGTGGTGTAGTTTAGATGTTTCTGTGAATGTGTTCCAATTAGCTCTCACTTCATTGAATTTCTTGTGGGAAGCGGAACTGTTTCGGCCTATATATGACAGGGAGGTAGGGAAGTGGTCACTACCGTACGGGTTGGTGTCCACCTCCCATTCTAGGGAAGGGAAGAAAACTGCTGAGCCGATAGCTAAGTCTAGGTGTGAATAAGTGTTGTGTGCTATGTTATGGTATGTAGGCTGTTTCTTGTTAAATAGGCATGCTCCTGATGATGTTAAGAACCTTTCAATGAGGCGCCCCCGCGCATCTGTTCGAGAAGAGCCCCAGAGTGAGTTGTGTGCATTCAGGTCACCTAATAGTAGATAAGGTTCAGGTAACTGATCTATCAGAGTTTCGAAATCAGAACTTGTTAGCCGATGATCAGGAGGGATGTATATGGAGCATATTGTTACTAGCCTGTGAAAGATTATCGTTCGGATAGCAACAGCCTCGAGGTTAGTGCTCAGAATGATCGGATGACATGCTAAGGATTTTTGTGCGATTATAGCCACACCACCAGAAGAGGTTGGGCACCCATCTCTGTCCTTTCTGAAAACCAGATAATTGTTGAGGAAGTTGGGATGTTTTCTGTTTAAATGTGTTTCTTCTATGCACATGACACTTGTTTGGTTAGCATGCAGTAACTCGTATACATCATCAAGATTTTTAAGAAGGCCTCTACAGTTCCATTGGATGATATTTTGTCTTCCCATTACAGCCATTTAAGAGCAACTGGAGTTGTGTATGAGTGTGTATTCATGTGTTATCTCTCGGGGCTTGTACTCTTGGGAGGGGCTTTTTGGGCCTGTCTGTTGGCTTGGACGTCGAAGGCCGTTCTTTGCGCTGCGATGCAGGCAGATACGGCCCGACGTCCATCTCATCTCCAGATGTCCTGGGTGTGCCCGACAGACTGGGCTCCCTGGACCTGGATGTAGCACCCTTTAGGGCGGTTTTCTCTTCAACCACCACTGCCAAGGGCGTAGTGGGCGCCACGCGCGGGACAGGTGGTGGGGCGAGATTTGGGGAGGGTGTGGTTTCCTCCGTGTCCATTTCCACAGGGCTCTCGGGTGTGCTCGAGACCTGTGAGGCAGGAACAGGAGCGACTACGCTCCCATCAGCATGAGTGGCCACCTCAACCACTGCTGGTCCAGCAAGTGGCGTGCTGACCGGGGCGGCTGCCACAGGCAGCCTTGTGGGGGGCGGAGGCGGGAGCAAGTCAGCTGAGCTGTATTGCGTCGCCGCCGAAACCAGGCGCCGCTGCGCCCCCCGGCGAGCAGTGTCGGCGTACCTTCCGGAGCTGAAGAGTGCAAACCTCTTCCGGGCCTCCGGAAAGCTGATGTTTTCATTGACCTTCAATGTGATGATTTGTTTTTCTTGTTTGAATGTTTCACACGATCGTGAATATGCTGCGTGAGGTCCATGGCAGTTAGGGCAGGTGAAGTTGCTTGCGTCGCAGTTGTCTGTGGGAGGGTCAGGTTGACCACACTTTGCACATTTTGGTCTCCCCCGGCAAGAGTTCGTACCGTGCCCATACCGCTGGCATTTGTAGCAGCGGCGTGGGTTTGGCACATACGGGCGCGTGGGACATCGCAAGTAACCTGCCGTCACGAATTCTGGTAGTGGGGTTCTGTCAAAAGTCAAAATTACGTGCTTTGTTTTAATCTCTTTGCTATCTCGTCGTATTGTGATGCGCCGGACTGCTGTGACCCCTTGGTCACGCAGTCCTTCAAGGATGTCGGTTTCGGTTTCGTTGATTAGATCGAGTTCGGAGATGACGCCTTGAGAAGATTTTAAGGTTCTGTGAGGTGTGATCGTAATTTCTAGACCATCGATGTTAGTTTGTTGAAGGAGCTTATTGGCCTGCTCTTTGTGGCTGACTTCAATGAGCACATCACCAGAAGTAAGTTTTTTCGCCTTGTAGTTTTTTCCAGCAACACTTTCAAGAAACTTTGCAACAAGGAAGACTGATTTTCCACTTACAGGGGTTTCTTTGTCACGAGATTGCATAATGAGGAAGCGAGGAAAGATGTCATTGCTTCGGAGGTCAATGTTCAGAAGAGGTTTGGAAGTTACTTCGGTGCGGGCCCTTTTGAGGACCCGATCATTTGGTTTGGGGGGTTTAGATAATACCATAAGCTATAGTATAAAAGCAGGGGACGGGGGTACTTTCTTCGCTCGGGTTACCCTGATACCGAGAGAGGTCCCGGAGCTCCCTGCCTGGTAAACAGACAGGGAGCCCATCCGCCGGAGCTTGACCTTGGCTCCGACGGCCACCGTTTGAGGCTTCTACCCTTCACCTTTAAACACATCACCACGGTAGGTTACAGTTTATGTTGGGGGCACAGGGTCCGCGGTATCGCCAGTACCGTCACCAAGATTGCTCAAGGTGCCCCGTGCGGGGTTCAGCGGACGTGATAGCTCCGCACAATGAGGGATGAAGCTGCGGTAAAAGGCTATCATGCCCAAGAAGCGCTGCAAGCTCTTAACGTCACGCGGGCACGGATACTCTGTAATTGCTTTCAGTTTGGCATCGTTAGGACGAAGCTCTCCCTTGTCCACGACAAAGCCGAGCAAGTCAACTTTGCTTGTCGCGAGTTGGACCTTTTTAGGATTGATGGTGAGACCGGCGCGTTTCATGCGGTCAAGCACATCTCTGAGATGTGCGAGATGCTCCTCAAAGGTGCGCGAAAAGACGACGACGTCATCCATATAGGCCATCGCGTACTTATTACGTACATCGTCAAGGACGATGTCTATTAATCTTTGAAACGAGCTCGGGGAGTTCTTCAGCCCAAACGGCATGCGCACAAACTCGAAAAGACCCCTGTAGCATGTGAAAGCTGTTTTAGGAATATCATCAGGGTGCATTTCAATTTGCAAAAAGCCGCGTGAGCAATCTAGAGTGGTAAACACGCGGGCACCACCAAGCGAGGAAATGATGGATTCTACGCCAGGAAAAGGATATGCGTCTCTTACAGTTACGTCGTTGAGACGACGGTAGTCCACGCAGAGACGCACACTGCCGTCCTTTTTTGGCGCCAACACGACTGGAGATGCATGGGCACTCTGCGACGGCCGCACAACCCCCGTGTTCAGCATCTCGTCAAGGGCGACATCCAGTTTCGCCTTCTTCTGGATGCTGAGCGGCCGTGGATTGCAGCTCCAAGGAGGGGCGTCTCCCGTGTCAATGCGATGTTGAAGGACTGTTGTCCGCCCAGGGGCCTCCGTGAACATTTCAGCAAACGGCTCCAGCACATAGGCGAGCTGCTCCCTCTCATAGTCACTGCAAGGACACTCCTCAAGCAACTGCCTGATTCGCTCAGGCAACACGGATTTCGTTGCGACTGCGGCTGACCTTGGCACGGTACAGATATGCGTTGACGCCAGAAAAGGTATCAATTCTGCGTCATTGCCCAATCTGTAACCACCTCCCGCCAAGTCCAGCAGTAGGCCCTCGCGAATAATGAAATCCCGGCCCAAAATCATGGGTACTGCCAAGCCAGGGCAGTACGTAAAGCGCTGCCGACACCTTCTGCTTGCATAAGAAATGTGCAAACGCACAGCCCCACGCGCTTCAACCACAGCACCATTGGCCACTTGCAACCGGGTGCTGCATTGGCGCAACATAAAACCACGTGCTCGGCAAAGTTCAAAGACAGTATCACCAATGAGCGACAAACTGCCGCCGGTATCAACCAATGCAGAAACATCCATTCCAAGAACGTGAACAGAAAGATGTGGTGCTATGGGCTGTGTGCGTGCTTCAACACGGCAAGCAGTGGGTAATAGGAACCAGTCCTCGCCACCAGCCAATTTTGGGCCACTCAGTGATGGGTTAGTCACCATCATTGCCTCGGGCTGCATTCCTTCATCTCGATGGCTATTTGTATTTCGGCGACCAGCCATCACACGCGGACACTCACGACGGATGTGTCCTGGCTGTCCACATTGGTAACAGCCGCCAGCTTGATTTCCATTGGGCGTGTAGCCCCGCGACCCTCCCGTCTCGACGACCGGACGAGAAGGACCTCTGGAGTTCAGAGGATTTCGTTGCCGACCCCCAAGGGAGAGACTCGGGTCGGGGAGCGGTGAGCCTGCCAGTAAAGAGGGCCTGTTTTCCCAACGCAGGAACCCTGGCTCTAACCGCTGCGGGGAGTTCCCGCCGTGGGCTGCACCATCTAGTGGTCTTCCGCGCTCCAACTGCCTGTCGCCAAGGGCAGAAGGACCTCGTGCGCGGGGGGAATTCAAGCCCGCCGCTGCCGTACGCGGCTGTGGACTTCGCTGTGGCGAAGTCTCATAGGTGTCTCTCCATGCGCAAGCTGGCTCAAGTGCCTCCCCTACTGGCGGAGGGGGTACATAACTCAGCTCTGATATCAGAGCGTCCTCGATTGCTCGAGCTGATCGCGCCATCTCCTCCAAACTGGAGTAATCACGACCGTGCAGGAAAGGTCGGAAGCGCGGATGGCAACGCCGCAAGACGTGCTTTATCATTTCCGCGTCAGACGCACCCGGGATAGCTCGCTTGAAGAGCTCCTAGATAGCTCGAATGTATTCGAGCAAGCCTTCGCGCGGGTGCTGCGTACGTGCCTCCAGCTCACGGCGGATGCGGTAGTCGTAGTCGGGAGGCAAGAACTCCTCGCGGAAGCGTGCCTCGAAGTCAGCCCAGGACGCGAACGGGGTCTGGAGGCGCCACCAACGACCAGCCGATGCCTCCAGGGCAACCGGCAGGACACGGGTCAACACGAACTCGTCCGAAGCACCCGACGCCGTCTTGTAAACATTGAGATCGCTCAGGAAGTCCGCCACGGTCTTGCGGTCATCGTAGCACGTGAACCGTGGCACCGAAATGCTCGGCTGGAACGATGACCCATGCTCGGACCCACCGCCTTCTAGCCCGAGACCCGCCAGCCGGTTCGTGAGGTTCTCGCAGAGGTCCATGATCGGGCGGAGCACGCCGACGAGCCCAGTGGCGTCCACATCCCTTGCGGGCTCACGCGAAGCAACCAAGGGGCGCCGACGGGTAGAAGCTCCACGGGCAGGCATGTCCCTGGGAAGAAATGCTCTCGCGAGCCGCGAAGCGAACACGGGAAGAAAAAATGGTTATAAACAACAGAAGCCACTACAAAGGCGCCTCAAATCACGAGGAGGGCTACCGAAAAATCCCGAGAGCCACTCAAAAACGCCAACGTAATTCGCCCCGCAAAATGCCCACCGCGGAACACCAAAACAAGGAAGAAGACCACAATGCCCTTCCCAGGAACCACGGCCGGCCCCACGTTGGGCGCCAAATGTGGTACCGGGGTTCTTGCACCCGGCCGCGGTTCCCAAGAAAGACACTGAGCCCCCTCGATCACACCTTTACTGGGAGTCCCGCTCCGCCAAGGTCCACTGCTCAGCCGATCCGGCTGCACACACGTAGCCCAGCCGAGTCCGCCATGTTCCATCCTATCTCATCTCGCGCCACATCTTCATACTCCGCCGGAACATGTTCATCGCGCGGGATTGTCCACCGCCACTATTGCCGGATTACCACAAGAGCGAACAGCCTCGACTACAAGAGGCGTCACCTGGCTGCCAATTTCGAAAGCTACGCGCATGAGCTTGTCTTTCACACACACAGACAACCTTCAATTAGATGGGATGTTGGAGCGGTGAACTGGTGCTGAGCATTTTCTTAGTTATGCCTTTGACCGTTACTGCGCAGCTGAGAGAGCAAGCCTAAAGTAGAGCTTTTGCAATCATCAGAAAGCAAGTTGCTCGCCCGACCGTTCGAATCTGACAATGTTCATTTTGTTTACAGTGGTAGACAGGATTGCCTCGCCGCCATCGATTAGAGCCTTTCATTCATTATGGCGAGCTGATAAACCTTAAATCAAAAGCGGAATGTATGATGATTCTATTCTTATTTAACAATTACGTTACAAAATACTAAATTAAAAAGTATACTTCTCGTTCCATGCGTACTGCAGACTGAAAGCGTTTCTGTGCAGCGGTGCAAAAATGAGGAAACCATATTAATTACCCGCGCCACTTCTGACCAGGATGTCGCGGCTTAAGTGTAGGCTGTATTCTCGGATATTGGTAAAAAAATCTGCTCATGATCGGAACTTCCGAATCTGCCAGCGAGATAGAGCATCATCCATCGAAAAATGTGCGCTGCTTTGATAGTGTTTATTTCTATCGCTACGTGAGCGTTCCTTAAGCTAAAACAGACAAGACACGAACGCTGTAATCATTTACGACCACATGATCACCAGAATATGTTTTCATGCACCGTCACAGTGTTCAAATGCAACGGTGTGCAGCTATTCATAAAAAAAGACGACATGCGCCTATCAAAGTACAGCTGATTACAGTTTTTCCGTTTAGCTGTCGAGAGCATGTTGGCGGTTTTTTCACATGAACCACGTGAAAAAGAAGGCAAAATTGTGATCACCTCGAAAACTGAGCTTTTCGTTGTAATCGAGCTTTTCGAGGCTTAATTCGAGTCATCAGTAAACCAAGAAACGAGAATAAAGAGCCGAGAATGCGTTTATTTTCGTAAAACACGACTGTGAACGTTGTCCCCGCTAAAAACGGCGAGTTTAGCACGTCTGTACGCGCAAATTGTTCTTTGGCACAGCGACCCCCAATAAAAGCATGTGCCTGAAAGTTCGAAAAGAAAGGAGACAGGTGCAACTCTTCGCTTCGGTAACTGCAGTTAGTGACGGCCTGCTTGTCCCCACATTCGAGCAGGCACACTCATCTGAATCCTGGCCACTGCTTCAGTCTTGTCCACAGAAGCATGATCACTCACTCGTTCAACCAATCTAAGGCTGCATTTAACGCGTTCGATGGCCGCTGTGCAATGATCCGTCTGGACATTGCAGTCCACAAAATGCGCAGCGCACGTGACCAGCCCTCTGTTACGGATCATGACGTCCTGGACGATAAATTGGTCTTCGGTAGTCTCTTCCTCGACCGGCGACGAGGTGTGAAGGCGCAGAAGGGCGTAGTTGGCCGCAATCCCCGGAACAAGGAAGGGAATGAAGCTGTGGCTCTCACTATCTTCAAGGGGCAAAAAGTAGAATTCGCTTAGAGCGCCACTATTTCGCACCGATTCGGCGAGGAATCGCAGGTTTTCTTCGCCGAACACAAATCGACTGACATGCAGTACAGTGACGCTCTTGCTCCAGAACAACGCTTCCAGAAACGAGCTCTGAGGTTTGGCCGATGAGGAGGTTCCGACGCTCAAGTCCGCTTCGTCACAGTCAAACGTCCACAAATCCTGCAGTGCGGTCGTTTCGCCCAGGTACATTGTGATGGCTTTTACGGTGGCGTTATCAAGTGTGTCTTCGGTCAACAGAAGCCAGAGTGTGGTCACATGCTTCCAGGCGGGTATCCGGCAAATCGCCACGTGGAAAAGGTCCCTCCTTATGGCGCGGGTGTCGACAATGACATTGGTAAGAGATGGACATTGTTCAAGTGCGCCCAAGACCACGGGGCAAATGCTGTATTGATGCTCAAACGATACCCGACATGACAGGCCGGCATCATGAACAGCTAGACCATGGGCACGCACGTCCTCTTCAGCTATACCTTTAATGGCTACCTTTTGGAGGGATTTGGCTTCAGACAAAACCGACAAAAGCGCTCGGATCACATATGAGGGGAAATCTCCGAGGTACAGAGCGAGGAACTTGAGGCATTTGTTAAAGGGACAGACAACCGATTTTTGTCGCGTATATGTTCTCTAGCTCATATGAAAGCCAGCGTTTTATTTAGCCCGGTAACCACAAGCAATTTCTAAACAAACTGGCGGAAATAATTTTAATTTGGCAGAAAACTTCTTGAAAACGGAAGGGTGGCGGTTCGTAGTGTCGAAACTTGGCACTACAATATGTGTCCCTGTCACGTGACCTGCAAACCTAGCCGCTACTGTAACTGCCTAAATGTTTATTTATGTATTGGAAACCTTTTAACACATGTATTTCTACAAGCCTAAATTGTATTTGTATTTTTTAGCATTATTTTGAAATTTTTTGAGACACGCCGCCCGCCGCCGCTGGGTTGCTCTCAGTGTGGCTAACTGAGCCTCCATGCCCAGAATCAACGGCAGCGTTCAGTAAACAGACCCAGTGAAGGATCTTTGACGATTCTACCTGAGGCAGAGGCGTTTTGTCTGCCACAAAATTTGACTTCAGTTTCCAAATACGCAAACGGCAGCTTAAAAAAACGTCGCGCCCGGGGAGAATCGAACTTCACGCCTCCACAACGTGAAGCCAGATTCTACCTATCGTCTATCCCAACAGATGGCGCATTCGTGCAAAATAAACCGTTGCATTAAAAAACACTTAAAGCAACAGGAAAGCCTGCGATTGAAACGTTGTTAGCTGGGAACAAGTTTTTAAATATTGTTAATTATTTCGCATACAGACAAAAGTATGTTGCCGAGCTACTCTATGTCATGGTTGCCAGAATTGGTTTTGGGAGGGACACATACGGCTCCTAGATCAAAAAATTCTATTTAAAAAGTTCTAGGGCGTTAACAGCAAAACCGTTTCTCGTGAAGGTGCTTTCAGTGATGCCCTTTCATTTGGGATAGAGAATATATACTCGACAAAAATCGGTTGTCTGTCCCTTCAAGGCTGAAAGCTCGTATAAATGCGATAAAGTAAGTGGACAAGTCTTGTTTCCTCTGCTCACCTTCAATAAGAGAGGGCTCCGTTTCATTGTACGACGACCTATGAAGTATCCAATAGCAACTACCGATGTTCAGACGCTCGACAGACACCGTGGACCACTAGCTGCGCCAAGAAACCAGCGCAACGCCCGTCCTGCTGGAAATCGACCAAGTTCAAATTGGAAATTGTCTGAGTCACCAGCAGCGGTTCAATGATTCCCCTTAAATCCTCTTGTGACGTGTCTGTCGTGGAACCACATACAGTGAGGGAGGCGATCCAGGGAGCCATCTTCAAGTATTGCGAGAAATCGGCTGCACCGCTGCCCGAGCACGCGATCAAGATGCTCGTGTGAACGGAAAGCGCTCTCACCGAGCGGTGCCTCTTCAGCGACGCCGACAGCCACTTCAAGCCAGTGTCTCCCACGACCAGTTCCGATATGTCGAGAGTCTTGAGGGCGGTCGACTGCAATATGAGGCTTACAAGTGCGTCGATGACAAGCCGGGGATCTTCGCTCTCGCCCTATGCGTAACTCTTGCAGACGTACCATTTCGGCGAGTACCGTCTAGATGTCGGCTCGGATGATGTTGCAATCGGGTAAGGTGTTGATGTTTAGGATACGGAGACTCTTGTTTTTACGAATAGCCCTCACGGCCAGTTCACGGATCTCGTTCAGGGTTCCCCCTTCGAAGACGGCGTCAGACAGGTCGACGCGGGTGACACAGTGGTGCGACGCAAGTAGGACGTGGTCATTGTTCCTGCTGCCAGCCGATGCCGTCGTGGCTCACTCGCACCAGTGAAAGTTTGCCGGGGGCGTCGACCTCTTGCAGCTGCATGCTGATGTGCCACAGGACGCGGTTCCAGGAAGGAAGCCGGTGGAACAGCTCACACAAAGGAGCGTTGTCATCCGCGCTGTCGGTACAGGGCAGGGTGTGGGCGGCACCGGTACGAAGTTCTGGTTTGTCCGCTGCGGTCTGCTGACGTTGATGCTCCTGTTCAAGTTGAGGGACTGGCTGTATACTCTCCGCTTCGGGAATGGTGACAGCGGGAGGGGGACGTTTATCCATGGACGAAGATTACCCCCCGGAGGAAAATGCACGTCGAAGAAAAGATGACTTGATTTGTTAAAGAAATGCAAGGCACGGACTGCGCCCGGCCTATTGTCTGGTGGAAGCACTTGGTTACAAAACCGATCTCTGAGCGTTTCATCCCTTTACGCACCCCTAAATATTCTTGGTGGCTACTAACAGCGCATGCGCAAATACTGCCCAGATGACAATTAACGGCTTGACTGCTGATATTTTTCTTAGTGTCGTAGCGGGAGGTTGCCTTTTCTACTAACCTAGATGTGTTTATGGTATTTCTCTTGCTACTTTGATTGAAGTCTTCTAGCAACGCTGACAACTGAACCTGCCCGAATTGAAACTTCAATGTTTTCGCGGTATGTTTTGAAGGCAAGGCTGTATCCGCCGAAGAAGTGCTGGAATCGAGTTTCAGATTGACAATTTTTGCAACATGCCCCAAAACCCGGAAATAAAAAAGTTGCAGATCACATCTGCGGTTAGTTGTTATTATGCGTGACGCGATAGTGTTACTCCGTCGTGGAGGGAGGGGAAGCGGATTGCAGTTCGTGCATTTACCATTAGTTTTTTCCAAGCGTTGCAGCGACGATTTGATTGATTGTAGTGTTTAACACGCCGATGCAACGCAGGGGATGCGGCGTGCCGTAGTGGAGGGCTTTGGACTAATTTTGACCAGCTTTGGATCTTTAACGTGCGCCGAAATCTCGTACACAAGAACGCTGCAGCGACTAGAGCTAGACTAGGCGATTTTTAATCACTACTGCAGAGAAAGGCAGACGCCATTTACGCTTGTGCGACTTGAGATTTTCGGCGACTGTGCACAGGTGGCTGCGCCGATTCAGGCTACGGTGCAGGTAGTTTGTTTACATTTGTTCTTTTGGCGGTAAACCAAAAAAAACACCTATCGAGGTGATTGCTTTGCCAAACTATCGGAACAGCTCTACGATAACGCGAGTATGGCGTTTATTGGCCGCTTTGCCGCAGAAGTTCACAAGATTTGTGATTATATTTAACTATGAAGTTAACTAAGAGTATTAGAAAGCATTTATTTCGTACACATCGTAGCCTGGCTATAGAAGCATTAAAATACCAGGGAATGGAGGAGACCGACATAGGACTTTTGGAAGAGATATTTAAGGAATGCACAGGCAAGATAACCTCCAACAGCAAAGCCATAAATTCCCGATCCGGAAGGGAGTAAGGAAGGGAGATACCATCTCCACAAAGCTATTCACAGCATGTCTGGAGGTTGTATTGAGAAAGCTAGGCTGGGAAAACACAGGATTAAGGGTGAACTGGGAATACATAAGACATTTGAGATTTGCGGGTGGGAGGGCTGAAGGTTCTCTAACGCGTAAATTCCCGACAGTGCCAAATTAGGTGCTAATTGAAGCCATAGACTTCCTGATGTTCGACTTTCACTCCTCCGTCCTCTCACAGCTACGCATCTGACGGACTCATTAGAAGCGTAAAAGATTATATAAAGCCCCATGTAGACCAGTACCATCGCCAACTGAATCCTTCCATCGTCCTGCACTGGACCTTAGTCGGTGAATGCAGAACGCCTGCAAACAATGCTTAAGGAAATACAACAACAAAGTCCGGCTGTTGCGCTAAAATACATAAGAATAAGTGCAAAGTAATGGGGAATGAGTCTGCCAAAAGCGTCCTCTTCAGCTTAAGAAACCAAATGCTAAATGAAGTAAAATATAACTACCTTGGACACATGGTTAGTGCTGCCCCCAGCTTCGAGAGAGAAATCCGGCGCAGGATTGGTATGGGCTGGAGAGCACTCGGCAAGCACCCTGGGATAATGAAAAGTAAGCTCCCTCATCACTCTAAATGAAAATTTACAGCGAGTGCGCACTGCTGGTGGTGGCGTACGGAGCTGAAACTTTGCGCCTTACTAAACAATTAGAAATCGAACATTTCTGCTCAACGGGCCATGGAAAAAATAATGTTAGGTTTAACACACCGGGACAGGAAATGAGCTACAGGGATGCGAAAACAAAATAGAGTAGGAGATGTCATAGTTAAAAAAAAAGCAAGCGCCCACCTCCCCTCGCGGGAACTCTGGTGTGATGCGACGCTGAGGGGGGTTCAAGCGCAAGCGGAGAGCAACCGTCGACCGAAAGGCCGCCGGAGAGCGGCACACTGGTTATATGCGCAGCGCGCCTGAAGGAGAGGAGACCGCGGAGAGAGAGAGTACTGCACATGCGCAGCACTGCGCCCAGCGCCACCCACCGGTGGAGTGAGAGCGCGTTGGGCCGCACACGCTCTCACCTGCGCACGCGCCGGCGCCACTACGTCTGGCGCGGCTATGACGCAACACAATCCAACACAATCCACTTTAATCCAATCCAAATCCAATCCAATCGAAGCCGAATCAATCCAATCGAATCCAATCCAATGCCCCTCGCGAGATAGTGTTCGCTATCGAAGAGGAGAGCGGGAGAGTGGCTGCGGACAACAACGGATGCCCGCGGACAACAACAGACGCACGCAGGAAGGACAGGGCCGCCGACAAGAGATGCTCTGAGCGTCGCATCTGAAAAAACACCGGGGCACTCGTTTACGCCTCGCCCTAGGGAGCTTCGGGCTTTGAATACAAGAGACTTACCGGAAAGCTGCATACCTCTATCCCCCAACGTTTTTGTCCCCGTTGGAGAAAACGCCCAGGTGCCAAGAATACACATACACACTACTTTCTTCGCCCCTCCCCAGCTTTCACGTTAATGAAGACGGCCCGGAATTTTTCTTAGTGGGAGGCTTCTATGTATACCAGATGAATCGGTGACCTAACCATCATGTCGCCCAGCTGTATCCTGTATGGAGTAACGGGATACATTTGATCTATATGGATGCTCCCATTGCTAGGGGGGATGCCCCTAAGGTTGTTTGGTGGTCGGCACCAGATTTCGTCGTCGTTGTAACCGTCGTCTCATGTAGTCATGGTAATAAAACAAAAGGACAGTTGTTTCCGCCTCGCGCTAAAATGCAACGCGTACTAAAAAACTACCGGGAATCTCTACGCCCCGCGCTGGTGCGCTTCGTAACGCGTACTAAAAAATTAAAGCCGTTCGACTCAGTGTGAAAACTGTAAAAAATGCATAGCAATGATTCGCCATAATGGGCTGCAGCTTTCCGCTTTCCGCTTTCCGCTTACTGCTGGCACCCAATGAATTTCAAAGTTCCCGCCTTCGCAGTGTTTGCGCGCCCCCTGCCTGAAGCAGCGGGAGCTCTGTTCTTTTTGTGCTTGCTTGAATTTTGTATGGTGGAGCTGTTTTGCGGCATTTCAAACGCGTATTTTTTTTTTGCGCGCCTGGAGCCTTTCTGCATCATTTCGAACGCGCCATTTTTTTCTTGTGCGGCTGAAGCCGTTCTGCTGCATTTCGAACGCGGTATTTTTTTTTTGCGTGGCTGGAGCCTTTCTGCCTCATTTCGAACGCGCCATTTTTTTATGTGCCGCTGCTTTTTACGCTTACTATCATGAAAACCAACCCAACGAGTGTTCTTAACTAAATGAACGCGGAGGCTGGCGGTTATAAACACAGATGTTCCCTGAAATGTACCAGCAGTATTCTTTTCGCTAAACAACGGGGAAATGACTGACAAGCGCAAGAGGTACGCGAGGTTCGAAGGGTTTTGATTATATAAACCGCGTGGTTTTCGAAGCCTCAGCATGACTCCCTGACGACGGTACCGAAAGGCTCTGTTTTGTCCTTTATCTCGCCGCGCCGCCTGATTCCGGCAGTCGCATCGACCATTAGCCAGCTACGACGACAAGCCGAGCCCATAAAGTGCACTGCAATTAAAAACACAGGCACACTCGTCTACGACTCGCGCTAGAAGCTTAGTGCTTCTAGGACACGGGATTTTTACAGCAAAGCTGTAACCTTTACGCTGGAACGGTTTCATTTCCGTTGGCAAAGAAGCCAAGGCGCCAAGAATACACTTAACTCTGCATGCTTACCCATCCCCCCCCCCCGCCCCCTTCAGGTTGCGCCTTAAGTGGAGACAGCTCACAATTCTTCCCCGGAGGGTAAAAAAAAACGCCAGAGAAAAACAAGCTACGCAAGAGGAGAGCCAAAGCACAAGGACAGTCATTGGACTAACAACAAAATTTTATCGAAAGAATGCGGTCAGCTTAGGAACATTGACTCAAAGCAAACTCAGCGATCGAGCCTTGTTGTTGACGGCCTAGACAAACGCATACGGCGCAATAACCTTATTTTTAAGGGCCTTCCTGAGACCAGTCCGGAAAAGTGGGCAGAGACTGAAGAAACGATTACCAAGTTTATTAGCGAAAACTTAGACATACACGTCAGTGAGATCGAGCGGGCACACAGAATAGGTGAACGGAAAGAACGAACTGTCTGCCCTGTAGTTGTCAAATTTCTCAACTATAAAGACAAACATAACAACCTAAAGAATGCATCGAAGCTGAAAGACGAATTGTCGCCACGTGTATGGATCGACGAACACTTTTCTCCAAGAGTGCAATTAATCAGAAAACAGCTCAGAGACTTTGGCCATGCGACGAAGCAACCAGGTGAAAAATACAAGGTACTTTCTGATAAACTACTCCTCAATGGCCGACTTTACCACCTCGACCCGGTAACTATTAATGTCGTGCCCTTGCCGAGGCGCGGAACCCTTGCTCCGGAACAGGCTGAGACACTTTTGGAGGAGTCAAGCGCCACGGCTGCTAAAGAAAAGTGACTGAAAAATCGTCCGTCTTCAATGCTGTCAATCCTGCTGGCAAAGTTTCGCAGCCTATTTAACAAACAGGACCTCCTATGCTCGTTCACTGAATCATGTTCGGCGGATATTGTGCTTGGAACTGAAACGTGGTTTTCCTCTGGTGTTAGTGATTGCGAGTTGTCATTGGCTAAACACATTTCTGTATTTAGGAAAGCTAGAACAGTGTCTCGTGATGGTGGTGTTATTGTGGCCGTTAAAAAGAATTTGCAAGCCCATTTAGTCGATACAATTTCATGTATAGAGATCCTAGTGGTGTTATTGTGGCCGTTAAAAAGAATTTGCAAGCCGATTTAGTCGATACAATTTCATGTATAGAGATCCTATTGGTGATAGTACGCGTATCTGCCTCTGTGCGTTGAGCTGTCGGGTTCTTCTACCGTCCGCCATATTCTTCCCTCTCATTTATTGAGCATTTAAACGAATCGCTGTGCTTTATACAAAACAGGTACTCAAAATACCCAATAATTCTTGCTGGAGACTTCAATTACAGAGGGATTGATTGGCGGTCAGGCATACCACATGGCAGCACAAAAAGGCATGAATGTCAAGAATTTCTCGATGTGTTGTATGCCTTTAGTTTGAATCAAATTGTCAGATTGCCTACACGTGTCGACAGAATTTTAGATCTTGTGATGACCACAGAACCAAGCAATATGCTCGTACATGTTTTTGATAACTCAGCGATCACAACGTAGTGCATTGTGAGGTAACATTAGAAAGCTGCAAAACCGAAAATAAAAAGAAAACAATTTTAAATGCAGAGCATTTCTTTAACTCACGATGTCACCCGGCGTTGTCGGCGCGCCTCGGCGTCCGCAACATCCGTTCCAGGTGCGCGCTCTCCCCCACTCCTCCTCTCCCGCATCACGCTACCCTCCTCGCTCTCAACAACAGGTCCGCAACCCTCCCCCTACACTATATAAACAATAATACTTACAGGCGCCTGGTTTCAATCCCACGACCCAGCGGGCGGAGCGCAAGGTACATGATGCTCTTCCCACTGCGCCACAAAACCGACATAGAATGAAAGGTTACGAACGCGCCTTATATCCTTGACTCATTCAAACTACGTCAAGAAGCTGCTGATACAACGCATTCACTACCACCAACTCCCCAAACACTAAACGTTAACGCACTACACCCACCTTTTATGCGATATATATATTCATAGATTTCGCCAAGGCCTTCGAAAAGGTCCCTCACATCCGTCTAATGGAAAACCTTTCTGCTCTTAATATCAAAACTAAGGTTAACAGGTGGATTAAGAACTTCCTAACCCATCGGTTTTAGTCAGTAACCATTAATGATCATTCCTCCTCTTTAGCTCAACTAACTTCCGGTGTGCCACAGGGCTCAGTCTTGGGTCCTATCTTATTTTTAACATTACCACTAATATCTCTTCTACTATTCCATTATTTCCACATGACTGCGTCATTTATAAGCAAATTAAAAACCCCAAAGATTTCTTATCCTTGCAAGCAGACCTTAATCAAATGACGAAACGGTGTAGGAATTGGCAGATGGAAGTAAATGTATCCAAAACTAACGCCATAACGTTTACAAAAACTAGCGCGTCTTCGCCCCGTCACTATTTTCTCAATCGTATGCCTGTACAAACCGTAACGATGGTAAAATACTTGGGGGTCCACATAACGTCTGATCTAACCTGGAATCACCATATCGATACAATAACCAGCAAAGCTTCTAAATCACTCGGATTGATTAGGCGCAATCTGCATTCAGCTACCACATCCACACAGTTTCTGGCCTACCAAACACTTGTCCGATCAAAGATTGAATATGCAGCGCTAATCTGGAACCGCCATCAGTCGTATCTCGTAAATAAACTTGAGGCACTCCAAAATAAAGCTGCCCGATTCATTCTCAGGAACTACTCACGAGCATCAAGTATAACAGAAATGAAACAATCCTTGAACTTACCGCCTCTACAACAACGCCGGCTTCATAGTATTTTATCGATTTTTCATAGGCTATACCACAGCCAGTCTTCTTTTGCTGACTGGCACATAAGACCCGCTGATCGCGTTTTCCCCCGTTTACATCATGCATTCAAAGTTCAACCAATATCCCCGCGTACCAACCTATTTTTCTTCTCGCCACTCTTACTTGCTATTCGCCACTGGATTCAGCTCCCAGGTAACATCGTCAAACTCAGTAATCACGACTCATTTATCAAAGAGTTAAAGTTGTTCCTCAATGTATAAATCATTTTTCAGTGTTTGTGTCATTTTTGAACCTCTTATATTGGTTCAATGTTCGATGTTTGTGTTTTTTTGAAGCTGGATCATTTTTTAACCCTCGCATTTTAGGTATTGGGTAACTGTTGTGCGCCGATTGTGTACCATTTTTTTGAACTAAGCATATCGACATGAATGTATTCGTATTCGCATTTTTATGGGTGTTGCTGTTTTTAATGTTACAGTGTGTTTTTTTTTCATTGCGACCCCTATGTAACGCCCGTAAGTGCCATTAGGGTAAATGAATAAAAAAAATATGGCTTGCAGTCGGTGCCATTTCTGTGATTGGCTGAGAAGATGTCACATATGTAAGCGTTTGGTTAGTGCATATATATTACACACTGGCAACCACGGAGCAAGATATAAAGAGCAGCGCCGACTGTGGCCCAGAAAAACTCTTTTGCTCGGGCCGATAATGTCCACTCACCGCCGGCCGCCCAGCTTTCCCTTTGCTCTCTTCCTCCTTCGTTTGCCCTCTCGTCGCTGTGCCTCTGTACATGTCTCTTCCCTTCTTCGCTCTCCCCAGAGGCGTCGTTTCTTTCGCAACGACGCCTGTCGTATGCCTGTCCTACTATGCAGGAGGAATGACTGCACGCGCGGAATTTAAACACCCGTGCGCAGCCGGAATAGACGGCGCAGATAATCGCACGCCACCGCATACATGGCGATCGCTTATTCCCTATCGGGGAGCGTTTATTCTGACATTATGCAGACCCGCTAAAAATATTGTACTAACCCAGCAGATGTAAGACGCAACTGAACGACGACGACTTCATAATCACCAAAAAATGAGCAAGAGTAATATGAAACGCCACAACATGCAGTCTAGCGTGATTCTGCTTACGACAAACCGATGCAGCGCACAAATTACCCTCTGTTATTGGCCCGCTCTCCGGCCGCCTGCTTAATTATTTATGCCGCGTCTGCGCACGAACAATGCTTACAAGGGTCGCCCGGAGTCTCCATCGGCAAACGGCAATGAGACACATTTCTGTGCCAATGACTGAATTGGACGGCTGCCCTGTTGTAATAAGTGTACAAAAACACTGTCATCTTGATAAGGCACCCAAGAATATCAAACGCAACCTTCATTGTAACCCATACCGCAACTTACCGCCCGATGTTCACTGTCGCTCTACGGTCGTGTTATCTCCAAATAAAATGCTGCGATTTGTATGGCTGCAATTTTGGGCCTACTAGAGTTCCCGGTTTTTTTTTCTTTAAGCGGCTGACCAGCAAAACAACCGGCTCGTCAAACCTTTTCTTTTGGGGAGTCATCACCACAGAGATATAGGGTCTGGACGAATTCAAATATCGCGAAATGAAGGCTTGTGAAAAGACCGCACTGTCAGGGCCTCAATCTTGAGCAGATTGCTACGTCGCGCGCAGTCGCGGGTGATGTTATCGCGTTTCTGTTATTTTCTGATGAGCGTGTGAGTGCCGGTCCGTGTTCTAGGCACACTCTGTTTTGGACGTAAGTTGGAGAACGGCGAGAAAGCTGAGGCAACTTTTATAATCGCTAGTGATCAGAACCAGTTGCTCCTTTCGCCTTTAGTAAAACCTGTTAAAACACAGCCGAATTGGTGTTCACAAATTTACAAAACGGAGTCATATTTTCGGCAAGCACTGCGCAAAAGGTAGTGTTTGTATAGCAGCCATATGCCTATATGTGCGCCCTACATTTTGTTTTCGCGCCATGCAAACCAATCCTTAAAGGAGCCATGAAGAGAAAACACAAGTTTGGTTTATTCAAAAGATTGTCTCGTTAGAATCATACTGACACCACTTTTAACGTAAACTTCGCTCAAATAAGCTACATAATTAGGAAAAACGGGAATGGTCATGCGACCCACCAGCTCATTTCCCGCAACAGAACCTGTGATGTCACATGAGCTAAGCTCTGCGATTGGCGGAGGCTGGCAGAAGCAGACGCAAATTAGGTAGAGCTTACAAACTAGACGAACGAGCGATTTGCGCTTAAATTTAGGGCACATTCTTTACAAAGCAATAAGAATGATGGGACAAACAGTGGAAGTTACGAAAGCACATGTAAACATAGAAGTACTGATGCGTTCTGCTGTTCGTACTGCGCACAGCATGATTGGTTTAGCTGCACAGCACTACGAGGCTTGGGGTTGTCTCAGACGACACTGGCCGATTGATGCAAGCAACGGTGTCTTACGTGATTCCATTTGTCGAGCGAGCACTGTTTCAGGGAACGAATATTTTCTCCCAGAACAAAAACAAGCCAGGTTTAAATGCGGGCAAAAACAAACCAAACGCTTGCCACGGTATGGTGGCGCCATCTAGGTTACGGAACGTAAGGAAACGCGGGAACAAACACCGCTGTACAGGGTGGAGACAACCTTTGAAGGGTCCCGTGCCGCCGCAATTAAGCCAACGGGCTCAACGCGTTATTCTTTTCGTTTCCCACGAGACCTAGCAACGCGAAACAGACAATATGATTCAAACTTCTTCAGTAAACCGCGTTGCGGCGATAATTTTAGCGCGGTTTTGACACAATGACTTCCTTCGGCGGCGAGCGAGCAACCGAAAATGGCGGCGCCAGCGTATACGTGTCTCTACCCTGTACGGCGGATGCGTGAATGAAGGTACTCTAGGCTGCAGAGCGGTCGGTTCCTGTGATGTCACTTGGGACCACGAAAACGCACGATTGAGCGGGAAAATCAAAATTTTAACCTAAATTGTGTAATTTCTCAGTGAATAAAGCACCGTTTGTATCCGGACAAGCGCTGGGGGCACTATAAAACACGAAATCTTTCGAATAAAACCAACTTGCATTTTCTCTTCATGGCTCCTTTAACGCATCTTTGCCGGGCCGTGCGACCACTCAATTCCTTCGGGTTCGGGTTACCCAGAAGGTGCTGTCGAACAAGTTAATCAAGCCGTGCGAAGGAGGAGTGCAATGAACGCGAAGCGGCGCCAACGCAGGCCCAAAGCACTCCGTGCCCAAAACTACCGTCGCCGAAGCAGACGACCAAAGCCGACGGAATGCGTTCCGCCAACGCGCCCGCCGGCGCACGGGGAACGCCGGCCGCTTAGCCGCCGGACCATTCGCTGCGCCATCTACATTGCGCTCCGCGAGTGATGGACATTAAGAGCCCGCAGGAGAGAGCGAAGTCGGCGCTCCTGTTTATCTTGCTCCCTGCTGGCAACTAACGCGTGAGGAAAAGTCACCCGATTTTACGTAACGGCTTGCAAATCGCGGCCGCCATTGATACAAACTCGTGCAATCAATTTCACGGACTTTCATCGCCGCGAAGTCCCTACAAAATTGTAAAAGGCAGAGCTATGAACGAGACACAGTATAAACTGTGTGATTCCGAAAGAAATTAACATTTTCGTTGTTTGCGATTCAGGGATAACAGAGCATCAAATCAGAGCATCAGAGCTTGACGAATAAGTGAAGCTTTGGCATCAGTACGCTCTGCTATCATGAGGCGTAGCGTATCGCTGACCTACCCGCCGCGGTGGCTCAGTGGCTAAGGCGTTGCGCTGCTGAGCACGAGGTCGCGGGTTCGATTCCCGGTCGCGGTGGCCGCTTTTCTGATGGAGGCGAAAAGCAAAAACGCCCGTGTGTACGAGATTTCGGCGCACGTTAAAGATCCCCAGGTGGTCAAAATTAATCCGGAGCCCTCCACTACGGCGCGCCTCATCGCCTGTGTTGCGTCGGCGCGTTAAACCCTACAATCAATCAATCAATCGCTGACCTTGCCGTATCCAACACTTATGGTCACGACCGTAATTTTCAGTGGTCATGCCATAAACTGGTGACAATAGCTTTGCGGGGTGACTAGGATGGTGACCAAGACGGCAATAACCCCAGGAACAGCTTGCAAGTTGACATTGAAGCAAAGACCTCAATAGCATTATTCAAGGGAATATCAGCGAAACAATAGGTACGCGGAAAAGACTGTGTGATGTCATTTAGCTTATATTTATCTTTTGTCTCAGCTGCAGTCTTAATTGTTAAATTATGTAGCAGGTCTTTCTATTTTTAGTGCACAATATCTGATAGCGTCATAGTCATCTTCGGAAGCCTTGACTCAAAGTACACTTAACTCGGCCAGAGCTTTACGCGTATGCATTACGGAATGCGTAAGGTTTCCCTACAAAAAAAAAGTAAATTCAGTGAGACACCAGAACGTCGAGGCTTCCAAGCCATCGAAAGAGATAAAAGAAATAAAACCTCCTTAGTGGATTGGTGGCTGAATTCGAGAAAGAAACTTTTCGCTTGTGACACTCGGAGGTAACAACGTAGATGGCTGCGAAGAGAGGACAAAGAAGGCCGGATACCACGGAAACAGGGGATATTTACAATTATTTAGGAACGTTATTTTCAAAATAAATGACAGAACATTGCTGTCTTAGTGCTCGCCTGTACTCCTCCGCTACACACTTGCACTTCTTTTTCGGTGATCAGCTTTTCCACCAATACGCTGTACACCACAATTATTTACGTGGACTTTGTACGTGCGCAAGCCAGCTTGGATAGCTACAGCCATGTCTGCCCCCCCTCCTTCTCCGCTTTGTGCGGGAGTTAGCCCTTCGCGTCCACTTTGTGCAGCGCAGCCTCCCTCAGTATTCAGATAAACTTTCAAGCTAACCAAAGCCGGACCCAGGTGCCACCCCAGCGGTTTCCCGACCCTCTTCTCCTCTCCCACACGCAGCGGTTGAAGGAAAAATTCTCCCGCACTTCCCCGAGGGGGATTGTGGGGATGCAGAAATGCGAACGTCGAACGCAACGTCCTCGGGTACCATGCGAGAAAGGCACCGCACAACCTTCGATACGTCGATGGGCACGTTCACCGCCTGAACCTTGATTCCAAACTGCCCGTTGCCTCGAGTCAGCCGCCTGATGCTCATGAAGGGGAGTCGAGGCGCGATGAGCCGCTCTTCGACCGGGTTCAGATCGGGAAGATGCGCCGGCCGAGGAGGATAATGGTAGCCAAAACTCACGCAGCCCTCCTCTTCGCAGCTTTGTCTTCTTCTCCTTCTTCTTCTTCAGCGGTTCCCCTACGGGAAGATGACGATGGTGTTGAACGCGAAGCTATCTCGTGAAGGATTGTTTGGTTGGCCAATCCTTAGGAGCATCATGCCACAATCATCATCAGACGCGCTGCGCCGCTCTTCGACCGGGTTCAGATCGGGAAGATGCGCCGGCCGAGGAGGATAACGGTAGCCAAAACTCACGCAGCCCTCCTCTTCGCAGCTTTGTCTTCTTCTCCTTCTTCTTCAGCGGTTCCCCTACGGGAAGATGACGATGGTGGTTGAACGCGAAGCTATCTCGTGATGGATTGTTTGGTTGGACAATCCCTAGGGGCATCATGCCACAATCATCATCAAACGCGCTGCGCACGCCGGCCAAGGGACGCACGACAACCCCCGACTATAATGCATTTCTGCATAAAACACTTCGCTAAGTCCAGGAATGTTTGCCACGGCCCGGGAAGGTCTCAGACGCCGTTTTACCCACAAGTGTCGCTGCCCTTCTCGAACTGCATGCCAAGCACAGAGCAATTCAGGCAGGCGTTTTGGCGCTCCCAAGTGTGCGTACACCAAGACATCCCTTGAAGAATAAAGCTTTCTTCTTCCCACGCGCGAACGTCATCCCGAGGCATATGCGACGGAAGCCGCGTTCTCTGGAATGCCATTGATGATGGTTGAATTTTTATTATGCAAGGGCAACTGGGGCGAACAGCGCCAAAACAAACATAATATATAAGAACAGAAGACATAAACACTAAAATTGCTGAGCAAGAACACACCTTCAAGTTATTCTGTTCTACAATCTGTTCACAGATTGTGGTTTAGGTATAGAGTTCACCAACAGCGTACGCCAAGATAATAAGCTACAGTTCCTTGACATCCAGTTAGAAGTGAAACCAGATCTGGTGTGTTGGGTTAAAGCTCTCGTTCTGAGAAGCCGCTCCTCAACTCTCATTCAGGACACTCGAAACAGATTAGGAACGGCATTCCTGTCTCTTGTTTGCGGTCGGCACTCTTAAAGTCCTGTGATGAAGCGATTGGCACGAGTTTTTCTAAGCAGCTACAAATGTTAATAGATGCCTGGTTTCCAAGTGACGTCATTCATCTTACGGTACAGAAGCTGACAAAACGAGTAAAAATGGGAGCACGAGCCATCAGTGGCGATCAAGCAAATGGTGGAAAAAACATTTTCTTGGTACTCCCTATATTAACAGATTGTCGCACGGTTTGAAGAATGTTGCGGGTCACTTTCGTATAAAGGTTGTCTTTTCAGCACCCAATAAACTTAGCAAAATTTGTGGATCTGTTGATAGAAAGCTCAAAGGCATGTCGCGTCGTGCCGAAAAGGATTGCGGGATGAGGCATGTGTCTCCTTTTTGAACCATGCAAAAAGTGTTGTTTACCGTATACCATTTCCATGTGGTCATTTGTATATTGGAAAATTGGACAGACAAGTAGGTGTATTAATGTTAGGTTGTTAGAACATGAAAGGTGTTTAGGAGGATGCACCTATCACATGTGGCTCAGCACATTTCAGAGTGCAAATGCGAGCCTGTGGTCCAGGAAACCATGATACTATCTGTGCACTGGGACAAGTTGACCAGCGAGATTATCGGGGCATATAATATAAAAAAGGGGGTGTGGTGCCTTCGATTCATTTACATGAAAGAGTGCTTGTATTTTAAATCGCTCTCCAGCGTAAATATAAAACACGCGGCTTGATCCACACAGTTTGTTTGTGCCTGTCACGTTTTGGAAACAACACGATGGATTTCGACGCATGTATGATGTGTGGTCACATGGGTTTAGGTTGCATTAATAAATGTGTGTCTGTTCCAATAAAAAATCAGTTGTGAGTCAGCGCTGTGGTTGGTCGCCTCTTTCTTAGTGTCCGTTTGTAAGTGCGCTACAATTAGGATGTCCCAAAGATCTCATTCCAGTCAGCGCGCCGGCTAGTTTCCCGCACAGGGGACGCTAAGTGCCGCCGAGGTGATTGAAAACGGCGCTGGTGCCCGTCGGATAGTGTTACGCTGCTTTTGTTGGGGGCTCGAAAAACGTTGCGCGGCGAACTTGATTCAGAATTGTTGGCAGAAGACGGGATCTGCGACCAGTGAGTTTTGACGCTGCTGGTGGAAGTTCCGGAGCAAGTGTATACGGAATGCTGTGTTAGCAGTTTGCGACGGCGACTGAAAAACCTTAAAATGGGGCTCGTGACTCTGCAACGGTAGCACACAGCATGCGGGAGAGTGTTGTCGTGTTGAATGAATATGGCGGTGGTGTTGGAGGTTTGTAGGGGCGTGGACCAACACTGTAATATCCGTCATCACTGCAACGTTGTGATTACACACCTCATGGTGTGGACAAGGCATTCGTTTCCGCCGGATTGAATGAGTACCGGTGGTTATCAGAGGTAGCTGAGTTAGGAGAGAAGCGGAACTCAGTAGGGGCCGATGCAAGTCGGGGTGCATCGTCTCGCTTCGGGTAGTAGCCGACCGATGCATGAAAGATCTGGGTATTGTTTAGCGCTTGGCAGTCGCAAGTGGTGCGGATGCGTCCACAGATTCTTCATGTCGACACAGTCCTTCTTGAACTACTACTCTTATCATTAATGGAATGTCTACGGTCTGGGTGTCGTCTACGGTGGCTATAGTGGCTCCATTAGGGTAATGGCAAAACTTCAAAGTTATGGGACGAGTCTTCAGGGCTGCGAATGTCTGGAAATGTCAAATAATGTCTGCTACTGTGTTCAGGATATCTTACTAATGAGAGAAGCATACACATCTCCGGAAATTCCAGTAATAATGTGTCCAGCTCGGTTGTCCTCAGACAATGCGGGATTCGCAATCCGGCACAATATTAATATTTCCTCGATGTAAGTTACACATGACTCTTTGGACACTTGTGCACTTTGATGTAGCGTCTTCCCTGCTCGACGTTTTGCTGTATAATCACCAAAACACTTTCTCATTTCCTCTACTACTCAGTCTCAAGTTGTTATTGATTTCTCGTGGTTTTCGAACCATGTCAAAGGTGCTTCCGATATGAACAACACAATATTTGCCAGATTGGTGGCCGCATCCAAGTCGTTAAATGTGGTCACGAGATGGTACCTAATGATTCATTCGTCTATCTCGTCCCCGTCGTTCTCTGGGAACGACGGGGACGCGATAGTGAGGTGGCCATAGGCATGCGGTCGTCAGACTCCAGCCGGACTAAAGCTACCGGAAATTCTGTCGTGCTACGAGCATTGTAGTTCAGCCACAGTACGTTAACTGTACTGAGGCCGATGGACGACCACTGCATGCAGCGCAAGCAGATGACTCAATCGCGCTGTACAACAGCACAAACACACCATTTTGGGTCCACTGCACCCACATCAATGTCAGCATGCGCGCAACCACCAGCCGTCCAGCCTTCAGCGCAGCTTGGCTTAATTATCAGCGTCAGCTTACAACAAAATGAATTTATTCAACAGTGCTCACAAATGGTCGTTCCTTTAATTGCTGTGCCTCTTTTACTGTCGAATAGAGCAAACATTGATTTCTTTGCAGAGCTGGAATAGATGTATTGTCCAGGTCCTGATATCTTCTGTGGGGCGGCTTACCTGTAATAAACAAGGAAGGATTGGGGGGGGGGGGGGGGGGGGAAGGCGGAAGGCTCATACTTTAGTGGGTTGAATTTCACAAAGATGAAAGTGCCGCTTTTAGGCAATTTCTTTTAAGGCAACACTTTCATGCTCTGACTAAGTCAACTATTTTTACAACAGTTGCTTGACCTGTTTTTTGTATATAAAACTGGTGCGAATGCTTTTAAGAAGCGGCTCGGTACTCCACAAAACAGTCAGCAGCATTCAATATAATTTACTTCACACAAAAATTATGTCCAGTATTTGCCCATTTTTCTTGCAAAGAAATTTTCTACTCGATCAACTTTTCTGATGATCTTTCACAGGGCTGGTCTTAGAAGAGAGCAAAGAAGTACTTTCAGTTTCAAAATAACTTTATGTTGTTTTCATGAGTTACGTGCCCACTCCTTAATAGTGCAAATAAACTTAATTTTCATCTAAAGTCGTTCTGCGTTAAGAAAATTCTAGACGTGTTGCGAATTACGCCCATCTTCAGATGGCTGCAGTTGTATCCCTCTGTGTCCACGCAACGCAAGGCGTAAGACAGGAGTTTCATATTTTCCTTCAAACAAATAACTTAGCAATTGTAATATTCATACAGCAAACCTTGCATACTGCAACGAATAAAGCAATAAATATTTCATTGATCAAGTTTGAATGCGTAGGGTTCTCAACCCATCGGAGGCGAACTTGCGGCGCCGCAAGTTTATTTATTTATTTATTCATTTGTTCAGGAATTAATTAATTTATTTATTTGTTTATTTTTTTTTGATACCTGCTTGACCTTGCATGCATTACAGCAGGGAGATACATAACACTAAGCATCAAATATGAGACCACACAACAAAACAATTCTACAAAGTGCGGCGAAAATCGTCCTTATAAACAGTGGATAAAATCATCCGTGGAAGATGATTACACTCTCATCTTTATCTAAAATTAAATGAATCGCGCAATGCGTCACCTTAAAGGAAAGTTAATAATTTGCTTCAAGCTAGCGATCCCACTTTGGGATATGTAGAATGGCGCTTGGATATAATTCTCCCCTCCTATTCCAGTTTTTGAATGATAGATAATACGAAAAATTTTAACCTCAGGTTTCGTCTCTGATCTTTCCCGTCTTACAATTTAAGTTTACTTTTACTTTCCCTCATCCTCAGTTGACAGTGCCAATACCTAATACGAATCGCACTGCCCTATTCTGTATGTTTTCGAGCGTATCAACCAGCTCTTTGCTGTAGGGATCCCAGAAAACACATGCGTACTCCTACATTGAGTGCACATGAGTGAAGTACGGTTCTTCTGTTAAGTTAGGTGGAGGTTCGCTGAAATATTATCTACGAAAGCCAAAAACACGTGTAGCCGTGACTTTTATGTTGTGGACGTGTCTATTTCTCTAACAACTCGTTAAATAAACTCCTCGTTATTTATATTCCCCGGCCGTTCTTAAAGCAGTGTAATTTACTTATACGCATTCAATTGGAATGCAGGTTTTCTCGTAAAGTTGACGTTAACACACTTTTTAAGATTCAACGACTTTTCTGAATCAGCACACCAGGATGTTATTAATTTGAATCATGCTGCAAGTATTTTGAATCACGTTCATTCGCTATATTCCTGTAAATTACACAGTCATTCGCGAATATTTTTAACACAGATTTGAGGCCACATAAACAAAAGAGGGCCCGCAACTGAGCCTTGGAGATTCCTGAGGTCGTGGGAACATATCTGGACGAACAACAATTCAGAGCGACCAGCTGTTGTCTTAGAGAGACATACTCGGCTATCCATGCAACGGCCGATTCATTCAGTTTATTTTCCTCAATGTATTAACAAGAAGGTGATATGAAACACCGCCAAATGCTTTTTTGCCGCACAAGAAAATAGTCAGCTACTTTAAGCTTATCTATTGCTAGAGCCAAATCGTGCGCGAACTCAACAAGCAGCGTTGAGCAAGAAAAACCTGACAAAATCCGTGTTTGCTAAAATGCTGGCGATTATGTTTAACCAAATGAGTCATATCCCAAGTGTAGGTAATCTCAATTTCAAACTCCGCAACTAAATTAACATCCAGGCTTCGTCTTTCACAAGGCTGTGTTGTTATGGCAAATTCAAAATAACACTTGTTTCCAAATAGGCAGTCATAAAATCCCATGAAGTAACATAGTGCAGGGCACGAAGTTGAGCCTACCAATCCACGAGCTTAGCCTCTTCTACGTTTATCACAAACAATATAGTGTACATTGTTTTTCGCAGTATTATTGTGAGAAGAATGGCCGGAAACTTGCGCTTTTGCGCGCCCTTGCCTTTCTTTGGTGGAGAGTCCTTGACATGGCGCCGGTTGAGCTCCTGCGTGGTGGCCGCTTGCTCGACACCCTTTAAGGCCACTTAATTTGGTGAACCACCGCCATCTCGGGTCGGACATCGCTGCCGGGTCGATTTCTTCAATGGTCTTCATTTCTTGCGGGGGCGAATAGCCTCGAGCTGATGCGTTGGCGAAGCCGACGGGCGAGGCGTTGTAGCGGCTATGACTGGCGAGGCTTAGCTCACCCGTCGGTGTGGCGCAGTCTTCTTGTGGAAATAAATGGCATTTTGATGGCCTAAACGTTTCCCTGGTAATGTCCAGTGAGTCCTTGCACCTTGCCCGTTCACCTAGAACAATCATTACTGTTTGACAAACGTAGTTCGTTCATTTAAAACGTAGAAACACCGAGCGGATGAAAAACGTGTCTGCGCCATTCGACGCCCTAACGGCTCTTTGTTCACCCAGGGAAAAACCTGTCCTTCATCGGCGGGTCTTCTTTCAAGCACGTCTGTGCATGAATTCTCGGCGCCCAGACGCGCGCGGTTGTCGCATAATGACGTATAACCCGATACCTTATGAAGGCCGGTCTCGTCTTGAACACCGGTTGCCGAATATTCTGCGGCCGTTCGCTTGCCGTAATTCGGCCGAGGACCGCTAACCAAATGATAAACGTAAATTCTGAGGCCGTAAGTCGGCCGGTCTCCTTTATAACACCGGCTGCCCGAAGAAAACGAATATTCTTCCGCCGGACGCGCGGTTCACCGTTGAAAGAGCGGATGCGCGGCAGCCGCGCTACGGCCGGTCTCGTTTCGAACACCAACTGCCACAAGAATACGGATATCCTGTGGCCAGTCGCTCGCCGTGCTTCGGCTGAACACCGCTTCCCGAAGGAAAAACGGATGCCCTAAAGCCGTACTCCGGCCGATTTCTTTCTCAACATCGGCAGCCGAAAGGCAACTGAATATCTCGCAGCCGGGCAGCTGCCGTTGTGCGTATGAACATGGGCGGCCGGAGAAATACCGAAGCGCTGGTTGCCGAATGTTGGCCATTCTTCGTATGATCAGCGGCTGCCAGAACCTGGATGCTGGCCGGACATGCCAGAAACCGGCCATACGGGCCGGTCTTGGGAAACATTTTCTGTGCCGCCTGGGTGGTCATGGTGGATGACACAATAGGCCACTGGAAACCATTGGAGGTCTGCCAAGCCTCCACCGGGAGGCGGCGTGAACCTGATGGTTGCCGAGACCCCGAGGCGTAAATCCTGTGGTCCACACTCTGCTCATACAGTTTGTTTTAATAGTGGTAATTTTGGTTCCAGGTGTCATACGCACGAGATTTATTACACAGCCAAAAATCTAGCCTTAACTGGTCCGAGGTATCGCACACGATGGAACGTACAACACGCCGTCAGCAGTCGCACGTCATTAACATATATTCAAGAAAAAATAACGGTCCAAAGACGGAACCCTACGGGACACCTGAAAAGCGTCAAGACGGTCAAATTCCGTAAAGCTGTAGACTGGGCTAATTGGTAATTCATAGTGAACAAATGTAGCGCAGCAGAAACACAAATTCCGATTCGTTAATGGGTACGTACTGACTGCGGTTTGATAAATAAGCGGTTGCCCAAGATATTTTTGAGGAATTTGAGAATTTACTTCAGTTTTCCAATTACCTTCTTTGCGGAAATCGGTCAAAGGATTTATAGAAGTCAAAGATCGCATCAACAATTAATTGTAATTTATTGCTGAAGAAAATCATAAGTTATTTCAAGAAACTGAGTCATTGTGGACAAACTTTTCGAAAGCCGTGTTGTTATGGGTAAATCAGATTGGTTTCTTCTCAGTAAATTATTCTTGCTCTTTTGTGAATGGGTTGCGATAAGTTACACCAAGAACTGGTGGTTAGATTGGCCTGTACATTTCTGCCTGCAGTTTGTTGCCGCCTTTATGGATGGGAGTAATTTTGCACAACACCAATATTTGCTCCGGTTGGGCGTCATGACAGACGCCGTCAAGATTAAATACAACGACAGAACGAGCTGTTCAGCATATCTACTAAGAAAACATTTGATATATTGTTAAGACCAGCACTTGTTTTGACACCAATCTGCAAAAGCAAGTTTAGAATGCCCTACTCGTCCTTTTTTTCTTTTTTAGCGCTGTCTTTCAGGCACGCATGTGGAATTTTGGGGACCACCTCTGCCTAAAACTCTCGGTTTATTGCCTAATGATGCACAAGAGACTTGCGACTTCATAAATACCGTAAACCCACACCCACAAATTCATTCGCCTTCCAAACAGAGTTAGGCCAATACTTGTTAGCATTACTTTAAACATCCGTTCCAAATAACGTAACCAAGCGTGCTGTAACAAAAACTAAATCCAAGTGTAGACATAGTCATCAGTATTGAAGTTGTAGAGGAAGCCTACAGCCTAGGTGTACAGGTGGCTACCGCAGAAATGGCCTTTTCCTTTCTCTCCCATTGACCGCCACCTGTGGAGAAGGATGCTTCTTTTGTACGAGGCGCTTCTTAGCGACGCCGCCGCCTCTATCTGCGGTGTCGTTCCCTCTTCCTCTTCAACGTTCGCCTTTTGGGGGGACGCTTACCTTGTCCGGTGGACTTCAGGTGCCGCGTCCGCCTACTAGCTGAGGGGACTTTCCCTCACTGTCGGTTTTCTTGTCTCCGTCAACAGCCTACATCCCGAGCTGCTACAAAATTGGTGACCCGGACAACACTCTTATGAACCCGACCCGATGTGCTCCGATGAGCACACAGCTACCTCCACGCCAGCAGTATTCGCACAAAATAAAACAATTAAATGTTTGACCTGAAAACCTAAGGGTTTGGTTCATCCCAGGTGCGGCCTGCTTCCAGCTACGGCAGATCACGTCGCAGTCGACGAATACCTTGACGTCATCGCAACCCTGCCCCTGAAACCGCCGACGCTGTCGACGATCGGCGACGGTGCTAGATCGTCCGGAGGCGCCTGAAGAAAGCACACTCCAGCCGCTGTTATCCCCCGAAGAGCTTCGCGACCAACGACCATCCCAAATGTGGCATCGGAAGCGGGAACTACTCGGTATGCATGCCTGTCAGGACGGTCAGCTCCTAGCCTTTCGTGATCTTTTTCTGCTTCAGCTTCCCCAGTTAATGAGCGTGGTTCTCGTAAATTTAGATGAGATATCCCTTGATCGACCGGCACAACTTCCCGATCAGAAAACAGAGTACTGTGCTCCAAGATTCGTGCCCATTGCTGCTGCATTACTGTTGCACATTACTGCTTCATTACTGCATTACTGCTGCATTAGTACTTCATTAAAGGAGCCCCTTGAGGAGAAACTGGAAACACTTAAAGAGAACATGCACCACCTTTTGCTGTCTGAAACTCCCAAACACAGCGAGCAACGACGCAACCTATCCCCTCCAAGAGAGCCAAGCCCTTAACAGGAAAGCCAGCCAAAACATCTACAGCAGGGACCTTGCTTCTACCACCATCGTTTGTGCACGGGTGCTAGCCGCAGCGCTCAACCTTGCTTTTTCCAGGAAACGCTTCCGCGAGTCGATAACGGCGGCTTAAAACATCGGCCTTCCCCCCAACTGCCTGTTCTCCGTAGTTGAGCGCGTAAGCAATACGCCCCTGCTAATCGACCCGGAGCTGAAATCTCTGTTCTCCCGGCAACCCCCGAGTATCGGCAGCGTATCAAGAACATATTGTCGCTGCAGGCGTTGAAGAACGCTGCTATTAAAACGCACGGCTTCCGCTCGCTGACAATAGACGTCGGACTCAGGCACCAGTTTTGATGTGTCTTCGTGGTGGCGGAAGTTAATTTCGCAATACTGGGAGCATACTTCCTGAGTCACCTCAACCTGGACGTGAGTGTAAAAGACCGTTGCCTCAAGGATAACAACACATCCCTCATGGTGCGGGGTTTGGAGTCAAAAATCTGCTCATCTATCACTTAGGCCTTCTAGCTGGCATCTCCCTACCACCACGTCCTTTTGGAATTCCCATCATTCACCAGCCCCTCAACACGGAACCGCCTATGAAACATAACGTGACTCACCTTATCGTCACCAGCGGACCACCAGTCACCGCCCGGACACGGAAGCTGTCCAGCAGTAGGCATCAAGCTCTCCGCTGTTAGATCGAGCATATTCTGCGGCTGGTAGTCATTCGCCCTTCATCTAGCAAACATTCATCTCCGCTGCACATGGTTTCTAAACCAAATGGGGACGTGCGGCGGCCGTGCGGTAAATACCGAGCCTTGAATGCTACGATAACGCAGAACCAGTATCCCCTGCTACATATTATTGTCTTTTATGCGCGCCTGGCAGAGACGAATACATACAGCAAGATCGACCTTGTGCCCGCATACTCCGAGATCCCCGTCGAAGCCTAAGACATACAAACATGGCCTTCACAACTTCATTTGGCCTGTTTGAGTGTATCCCCATGCTCTACGGCCTGGAAAATGCTGGACAGACTTTTCAGAGGTTTATGGATGTGGTCACGCGGGGTCTTCCTTTCATCTTTGTCTGCCTGAATGACGTTGTGATGGCCAGCAGAACTCCAAGGGATCACGAAAAGCACTTCCGCCAGCTCATCCAGCTTATGAACATGCACGGCCTCCTGCTAAAACTATAGAAATGCGTATTTGGTGTCGAAGCTGTCGACTTCCTCGGTTCCCACATCACTGCCGAAGGCATTATGCCATCGCAATTGAGGCTGGAATCTATCAAAAAGTTTGCTGCTCCAACATCTATCCCCAAGCTGCGAGAGTTACCTGAGGTCATAAACTACGGGCGGCTCATGCTGCCTTGTGCTCGAGTACGCCAGCCACTGACCGACCTTCTGCGCCGAGACACCAAAAAGGCCCGAGAATTCCCCGGGTCTGATGAACACCAGAACGCTTTCATCCACATCGTCCACCCCGCAAACGCAACACATCAAAACATAACACAGTGTTACCGGTCCGACAGACTACCCTTTCCTCCCACTCACCCCTCACCCTTTCTTCCCCTTCACCCGTTTCTTTCTGCCGATTCACGGCCGGGCAACAGCGGTGGCGTCCACAGCTCTAGCCCGGGCGTGGCCGACGCTGCTGCGTTCGGGAAGGCGCCACTCGAAGTCGAAGTAACGACTCGCAGAATCTCTCGTTTCACTCTTTGCACAGCCACGTGTGTGAATTCAAGTGACGTCGCATGAGCAACGAAAACGGAGAGGAGCGTCTTTCGAAAGATGAGACAGCGGATCCTAGCCATCCTGATCTGCTAGCTCGGGGCTACACCACCACGTGACACAAGCGTGCACAGAGAGAGAGAGAGAGAAAACATCTTTATTTGTCCTGCAAACGCGACGCGGCCTCACGTCGTGTCAGCCGGCCAATCGGCTTCCGTCACCTACTCATGCCTACCCCCGGGTGGGGGTGACACTTTCGGGCGTTGAAGCTCGAGGGCGTCCGACACTTGCTGGATGGCCATGTGTCCCGGAGGTGTACCCCAGTGATGTGTGTGTGATGTGCAGGAAGGACAGGGCCACGGCGGCCCACATCCTGTGGGACTGCAGAAGACACCCGAGCGAGGCCAGTGCAGCAGAGACGTTCCCGCCGTACCTTGTCAGTGCGGCGGCGTGCAAAGACTACGTCATACAGCGTGCACAGAAACAATTCGGCATGCGAGCTTAGTGATTCCTATTGATACCGATTTAAACTAGTTGGTTTAGTCAGCTAGACAATTGCGAGAAAGCTGAGGGAAATTTTATAATCGATATTTTAGAGAATAAGTTGCTCCTTCTACCTTTTCTAATACCTCTTGAAACACAACCGAATTCATTAATTTAGAAAACGGCGTCCCTTTCGTGGCAAGCAGTGCGCAACAGGTAGCGTTTCTCCTGTGGCCAGATGTCTGTATTTGGTCTCTACATTTTGTTTTCCGGTCCTTCAAATCAATCCTTAAAGCACCTTTTTCGTACGACCACTTACCTCCGTCAGGTCCGGGTTACCCAGGAGGTGCTGTCGAACAAGTTAATCAATGTGTGCCAAAACAGGCCCAAAACAACCGCAGCTAAAGATGACAACAAAGACGTACCGCTGGCGTACCCGCCGACGAGCAGGCACCTCCGCGCGGGAAACGCTTTGTAACTTCTTTATGAAACGTCCCGATCGGCGAGGAGGGCGAGTAGCTATTCACGTAGAAGAAAACATGCACTGTGAATTAGTTTCAAAATTTTCAGTAGTCACAAATGACTACGAGATATTGGCACTGAAATACGGCAAAGACATCATGGTTCCTGTATACCGGCCACCACAAGGCAAAATCTCACAATTTCTGCATTTCTTCGAAAATACCTTAGACCATGCGTCCGACAATGGTTTCCGCCTGGTTTGTGCCGGTGACTTCAATATAAACGTCTTAGAAGATAGTGCAACAGTCACCAAATTTCGGAGTACACTTACTAGCTCAGTTGCATTTCTAAACCTAGTCAAAACACCTACACGCGTCACAGCAACTAGTTCGTCTGCCGTTGACCTGTTGATTACAAACGTTGAAACTGTAGTTTTTTTTGCCAGTACTATCGCATCAAGCCTAAGTGATCATTGTCCAGTTTTTATGATATATGATAACAAAACAAAAAACAAGAAGCATCACTCTGAGGCTATCAAGACCCAGGTTGTGTCCGCGGCGGGTTCAGAATCGTTTAAATGCGAAATAAGCGCTTGTTATTGGTCATTTGTATATAATATGAATTCGGCAAATGACGCCTATTCTGAGTTTATGTAAACGTTTCTCGCCATTTACAATAGGCACTTTCCGTTCACAACCTTCACGCAATCCAAGAAAATAAGAAATTCTTGGGTAACGCGAGATCACATTAAAACGATCAAGCGAAAAAACAAACTGTATCACGCATTCTTGCGAACAGGACGGCCGACGACGCTGCAGGAATTCAAGAACCAGCGTAATCTACTCAACAAAGAACTAAGACGAGCAAAGGCTGATTATTATCATTCCCTGTTCACAGATATTGATAACAGGCACCCGGATACTGCGTGGAAAGCTAGAAACCACGTTTTGGGGCGGGGACGGAACCATTTCACACCCGAAAAAATCCTGGTAACTGGTCGCGATGTAATCGCTAGTGACATTGCTAATCAATTTAACACGTGCTTTGTCAACACCACAATTCAGACACATGTTCGGCCGTTTATCGAAGAGTCCCAATGTGATCGATTGATTAATTGTAGGGTTTAACGCGCCGACGCAACGCAGGCGATGAGGCGCGCCGTAGTGGAGGGCTCCGGATTAATTTTGACCACCTGGGAATCTTTAACGTGCGCCGAAATCTCGTACGCACGGGCGTCTTCGCTTTTCGCCTCCATCAGAAAAGCGGAACCGCGGCCGGGAATCGAACCCGCGACTTCGTGCTCAGCAGCGCAACGCCTTAGCCACTGAGCCACCGCGGCGGGTGAGTCCGAATGTGTTCAGAACAATAATACTGGAAGCCTTTTTGTTCATCCAACCGATATAAATGAAATTTATTCAAGATTTATGAACCTGAACAATTGCAAATCTTTGGACATCAATGACATGCAGATCAAACAAGTTAAATACGTCATAGAACACATTGATCCCGCACTAGTTCATATTTATAATCTAGCCATAGAATTAGGTGTATTTCCCGCTGAGATGAAGAAAGCAAGGTGTCATGAAGTGGCCTGAGCGCGGGAAATACAAGAAGCAACGGCAGGGAAAAGGCACAGCAAGCGTGCGAGTGGCAGAGTGAAGAGAAAGAAGCGAAGATCGAAAAGGGGCTCGAGACAAGGTAGAAAGAAGAGGAACGAGGCTCAGGGGTTCGAGAAAGATCGAGAAGCGATCGAGGGCAACCAGCGGAGCGTCTACCCCGTGGTAGCCTGGCGGACCAGCGGCGTCGACCGGACTGCGGGTACGCCGATCCTGAGAAGATCCTGCGCTCCAGCGGCAGTCGCCCGGATTGCGGGAGCGCTACCCCAAGCACTGCTCGTGTTCCCGCCGACATGCTTCTCGGGCAGACCAACGGTAACGTCGTCATGGCGCCGTGACTGCGCTCGGATGCCGGGGCCACGGCGCGTCAACGACAACCGCCAGTGGTAGCCGCCTTCGACGGGAGCTTCTACTCGCCGCCGCTCCCGCCGCCGCCAAAAACTGTGAGGCCCTTGAGCAATTTCGCGCGGCTTGGACTCGGACCCTTCTGGCAGCGACAGCGTATTCGCGTGCTACGCCGGACTTCGCGGCATCTTTATTCATTTTTTCTCCTTCCTTTTATGCCTTTTATTTTTTTATAAATATTTCCCTTGTTTGAATTTGGTCACCTGCCTCGTCACTTGTGAGCCGCTCCCACTACGGCCCTGAACCTGCCATAACATCACAAGTGGCGTCCGCGACAGGACTCTTCTTAACATCTTGAAGAGCAGGACGTAGAACCGAGCGGAATTCACGAGTGAAGTGGCAGCATGGACCTCGAAAAGACTATCGCTCTAGGAAAGGAATTGGCTTACAAGGACTCGGAGCTTCGGGAATGGGTGAAGTCTGAGCAGGCTCGATCAAGGGAAGAACGGCTTGCAGAGCGTCGTGAGGCCGTGAGAGAAGCTGCAGAACGCATCCGAGCGGGAGCAGAAGACATTAGAGATGAAGATCCGCTTGCAAGAGCTCGCGAGGGATAGCGCGCAAGTTGATCGCTCTGCACCTGAACCAGTAGCCTCGGGACACGCAACGGCGGTCAGCCCTCACAAGCTTATCCCGCCTTTTGATGACAGGAGAGACGATCTCGACGCCTATCTTGTCAGGTTCGAAAGAATCGCGCTTTCGCAGAAGTGGCCTGAAAGTGAATGGGCAGTAGCTCTGAGTATGTGCCTCGCGGGTGAAGCGCTGACAGGGAAAGGGAGAATGACCCCAGAGTACTCCCTAGATTACAAAAAAGTGAAGCTGGCCCTGCTTCAACGATTCCGCTTCACTTCGCAGGGGTACAACGAAAAGTTCAGGAATGCGAAAGCCGAAGACGGTGAAAACGGCGTACAGTTCGTTTCTCGCCTTGCTGGCTATTTTGACAGGTGGCTAGAGACGTCCGGCGTCGCGAAAACTTTCGACGAACAGCGGGACAGGATGATTGGGGAACAATTCATGAAGTGCTGCCACACGCAACTAGCAGTCTTTATCGAGAAAAGGAACTGCAAGACAACTAAGGAGATGGCAGAAGCTTGCGACCACTTCATGGAAGCACAGGCCATCAAAAACTTGGGTAAGGCCCGAAATGAACCGAGACGGGACCAGAGTGCAGATCAGGCCCCAAAATTAAGGAAGACCCAAGGTTGCTTCATCTGCGGCAAACTAGGCCACCGTGCTAGTGACTGTACAATGTCAGAACGGCAAGGTAGCTGCGGCAAGTGTGGAAAACCTGGCCATAGAACTGAGAACTGCCGAGGCAAAGAGGGCGACGCAAAACAGGTTTCGGCTTGCACCGCAGCAAAGCGCCGACGTCTACAGAAGAGGACCCCCGAACAGCTAGAAAAAAGCGATTCAAGGATCAACAAGTTCTTGGTTGAAAACCTACCTGTGGTAACTGGGGAAATGTACGGGAAGCGGATATCGGTGCTAGGAGACTCCGGCAGTAATACCGTAATCGTGCGCCGTGATCTTGTGCCAGACTCTTGTCTGACGGGCCAAGCTTCCAGTGTGGTGTTCGTGGACAAAACTGCGCAGCAACTTCAAGAAGCGTACGTCAAGGTCCACACGCCCTACTTTTCAGGGATGCTTCTGGTGAAATGCATGCAGGATCCCTTGTATGATTTAGTACTAGGGAACATACCAGGAGCCAGACCACACAACGACCCTGACTGGAAATGGCATCCACACGTTGATGCAGCCAAGACAACCCCAGAAAGCTCCCAAGAACCAGCTCAGAGCCCGGGCAGCTCTAATACTGCGATGGACTCGCAGAAGCTCGTGGCTGTCGCAGAAATCGACAGGCTGCCTACAGGTAGCTTTAACATCGCGGAGGTCACGAGAGATGAGCTCAAGGAAAAACAAGAACAAGATGACAGCTTGAAAGACTGTTTTCGGAAGCGGGGGACAACTTTCACATCCAGGAGTTGCAACCACTACAAATATGTCGTAGACAGGGGATTGCTGTACCGGCAGTATCACCTTTTGTCTGGACGCTCATTCAAACAGGTGGTGGTACCCCAACCTTTGAGGAACGCAGTGCTACAGATGGCAGACGAAGGCATCATGGCCGGACACCAAGGCATCCACAAAACAACGGACATGATCCTTGACGAATTGTACTGGCTGGGCATGCGTGCCGACGTGAAGAGAGTCGTGAAGTCCTGTGACATCTGCCAAAGGACTGCACCGAAAGGAAGAGTAGGCGTCGCACCGTTAGGAAGTATGCCGCTCATCGACACTCCGTTCCGGAGAGTAGCAGTCGACCTAATCGGCCAGATCAGACCCGCTTCCGAGAAAGGAAACAAATATATCCTCACTATGATAGACTTCGCGACACGCTACGCTGACGCCGTCGCGCTACCGAGCGTTGACAGCGTTCACGTCGCAGAAGGGCGTATCGAAATGTTTTCTAGAGTGGGACTTCCAAAAGAAATCGTCACGAACCGAGGGCGAAGCTTCACCTCAGGGCTCATGCAAGAAGTCAACCGACTCTTGTCCATCAAGTCCCTCCATACAACACCTTATCATGCCATGAGCAATGGACTGGTAGAAAGGTACAACGGCATGCTGAAGACGATGCTCAGACGGATGTGCCAAGAAAAACCAAGATGCTGGGACCGTTACTTGCCACCGTTGCTTTTTGCGTACCGGGAAGTACCCCAAGCCAGTCTCGGATTCTCGCCTTTCGAACTGATATATGGCCGACATGTCCGCGTACCTATGACAGTCCTGAGAGAACTATGGACTGGCGAGGCCATGGAGGAAGACGTACGGACCACCTACACGTACCTCGTCGAGCTACGACACAGACACGAAGAGACGTGCAAAGCTTCCCAGGAAGAGCTGCAAAAAGCGAAGGTAACACGAAAGAAATGCTATGACCGGAAGGCCATTTCACGACAGCTTAAACCGGGAGATCGCGTCCTAGTTCTCCTTCCAAGTGAGGCTAACAAACTCACGATGCACTGGAAGGGTCCCTTCACGGTTGTTCGAAAGCGTGACGACGTCGACTACGAAGTCGACTTGGGCAAGAAGACTGCCCTCTTTCACGTGAACATGCTCAAGAAATACGAAGAACGACAGCCGACGTCTTCGAGTGTAGCGGCCATCAACACTATAGAGGATGGCATTGAAGTCGAAGAAATACCCTTCCTGCCCCTTCAACAACAGCAATCGTTCAAGGACGTGTGCATTTCAAACAGCCTATCGTCGTCGCAAACTCAGGAGGCGCAACAAATATGTGAAGACTATCGAGAGATCTTCAGTGATTTTCCAGGCAAGACCGATCTGGTAGAATGTCGATTGGAACTGACAAGCACTACGCCAGTTCATGTACGGCAGTACCCCCTACCATTTGCCTTAGAGGAGGTCATCGAAGCAGAGGTGCAAGACATGCTTCGCTTGGGAGTGATCGAGAGATCACAGTCTCCATACAACGCGCCCCTCCTTCCTGTAAAGAAACCCGACAACACCATTCGTCCTTGCGTGGATTACAGGGAACTGAACAAACTACTGGTTTCCGACAGCGAACCGATGCCTCGCATTGACGTCCTCCTAGCTCGCGTAAGGCCAAAGACGTTTTTCTCGAAATTCGACTTCACTAAAGGTTACTGGCAGGTACCCATGGCACGTGACAGTCGGGAAAAGACTGCGTTCTCAACCAAGTCCGGGCTGTACCAGTTCCAGTACATGCCTTTTGGCATCAAGACCGCCCCAGCGGTCTACGCTAGACTGATGCGGAGAGTTTTTGAAGGCGTGGAAAACGTATATCACTACTTCGATGACGTCCTGGTCGCAACTGAAACGTCGATAACATCATTGCATTGAAAGAAGTCTTCCAGCGGTTCCGGGCCGCAAGGTTGACTGTGAAACCTAAAAAGAGCGAATAGGGCCACAGACTGTCACCTTTCTGGGTCACAAGGTAGGAGATGGAATGGTGCAACCAATGGATAAGACGTTGGACAAAATATTAGGCTCAAAAAGACCTCAAACCAAAATGGAAGTCCACTTCTTCCTGGGCCTCACAGGCTACTACCGAGACTTCATCCCGGACTACGCTAAAATAGCGAAACCACTGACAGAGTTGACGCGCAAAGGAGCTAAAAACGTGATTGACTGGAACGACAACAATGAGAGAGCTTTCTGCACTCTGAAGCAAAACTTGTCGTCGTTATGTATCTGTACTGCATAAAGGCGGGGATAAATCAAGAGTATCAACAGTGTCGGACTACAGGCCAATATCTGTTCTTCCAGTTTTTTTCTAAGGGCCTAGAAAAAGTGATCTATCATCGCATGGAAAATTTCTTTTCTGACAAAAATATTCCCCGCATTTCCCCGAGGGGAAGAATGTGAAAGTGCGAATGCACGAGTTGAATTTGCGCAGTTCGGTAATGTTCGCGAAAGAGAGATCACAGACACACACACACAACTACAAAGAAAGAAAGATGCATTTATTCACAGACACCTATTTGTGTTGTCGTTGTACTTGATTGCTAGAGCGGATCTCAGCTTTGAAATTTCGTGTCAGTACTCCTTTAAGCGGGTGCATTAGCCCTTCTCACGCCCGATTCCTGGCCAATCCCCCACGTGGGTATGTGCCATGTTAGCGGCCAGGCAGCGCGCGCCCATCTCCCCCCGTTGCTAGGGAAGACGAGGAGCGCGCGCACCCGCAGCTGTTGCTATGCGGACTACGGCGGCGGACGATTCAGGCTCGCTTAAGAAGTGCATGCGCACTTAAAATATTCTATCTGATGCACAATTTGGTTTTCGCAGTGGTCGATCAACGGGAACCGCACTACTCACACTTAACGAACACATAATAGATAACTTTGAGAAAAAACTATACACTGTAGGTCTCTTTATTGACTTCAGTCGAGCCTTTGATTGCCTGGACCATGATATGTTAATAAAAAAATTATCTGCATGTGGTATTCGGGGAAAGGCTTCGGACTTTCTAAACTCATACTTGCACAAGCGTCAGCAATGCGTGTACCTAGACATCCACAAGTCAACGTTTCTTTCTATTGCAAAAGGCGTACCGCAAGGAAGCATTTTGGGACCCTTTCTCTTTAACGTGTATGTCAACGATATGACAAAAATAGATACAACTGCAAAATTTATTATGTACGCAGACTACAGCACTATACTTATTTCCGGTACTGATGTCAACGATTTGATTGCAAAATGTAACGATGTGCTCCGGAAGCTATCCGTTTGGTTGGTCGCAGTCGAATCAAATTAGCATTAAGTCCAATAAGACCAATGTAGTTATCTTCAGGTCTAAAAATCAAGCACTTAACCTGTAAATTGACATAATTTATGAGGATAAAGTTATTGACATGTATACAAGACTCTAGGCGTTACATTTTCTGCACACCTAGGTTGGGACACACACATAGTTAACCTTTGTAACAAACTGTCCTCAGTCACCGGAGTATTATCGCGATGCCGGGATTTCCTCCCTGCACAGGTCAAACTGCAAATTTACAACGCATTATTTGCATCGCATGTTAACTATTGTAGTCTTGTGTGGGCTACCACAAATAAAACAAATGAAATAAAAATTCTGAGGTTGCAAAAGAGAATAATATCGCCAATATTCCTTATTTGCCACCAACACAAAATGCTTTCCCAAAATACAACATTATCAAAGTAAACCACTTGTACAGGTTTCGTATTTGAAGTTCATTTGTTTCTGCATCGAACGCACTAAAAAGCGTTTTAATATCACTCTCATCCCTAACAGCAAGGGATGCCGATTCATGCACACGCAGCACAGAACAATGGGTAGTGCCGCGATTTCCGCACTAATTATAAATAGCAGGCTCTGCACTTCAACATTCCCACCATTCCAAATGAACATATACAGTCAAACCCGGCTATAACGAACCCGGATACAGCGAATTATGCTATATATCGAACAAAAATAATTCAGTCACGGAAATACATGGGAAACATATTCCTTATAACGAAGTTCACATCCGATATATCGAACTCTGCGAGCCTAGAATGGCCGCCGAAATGCGTGGTCGCGTAGTGGAGATTGAGATGTGGAAGTGGCCGTGACAACGGAGCAAGAGTTGCGACTTAGACATTGCGCCTCGCACGGAGCGGCATGCCGCCCGACACTTTCCGTAACTGTTTCCGACTCGCGGGACTCACGACGGAACCCGCGCAGTAAGCGAGTCCGGACCAAGACAGCAGCATCGGTGAACTGTGGGAAGAGCTCCCCCACATTCCCGATGATGTTGCGAGTGAAAGCCGTCCGACGCTTATAATGAAGCGCTTTCGGCAGTCAATGTGCTCCGCCAATGCTTCTTAGATTTTGGAGGACGCGGACTCGAACTGGTGCTAATAATGTTTCGTGTAGAAAATGCTATGCTAGTTGAAGCCGCCAAACAAAAGTGAAAACAAAAATCACCGCTTTTTTCTTTGCAAAGTAGGCAGTTCTGGCGGAAAGTAGGTTTAATACTTGCAATAAATGGATTATTTTGGGTATGGTCACGGCTACTTTACTGTGTTCGTTTTTGCATGCGGGGATGCTGGAGTTGAGGAGGGGGAGGTGGACTCCCGCGGATTGCGAACTTGTAACGATAAGTTCGTTATAGTCGGGTTCGGCTATATCGAACTATTGGTAATATCGAACTAATCGCGGTGAATATTGCAAATCGCTATAAACGGGTTTGACTGTATACACATTGCTTTTCCCGCAAATAGTTGCGGCAATACTTCGTAAACTTGAAGTTTCCATCATTGTTACAATCCTTGCTGGTGTTTTGTATTTATGTGCTATTGCTGTTGTTTCGTGTCTTCCTGTGTATAGAACTGTCTTTTTGTGTTAATTTGTACGAATTGCGAATTTTGAAACCATAATTCTTGTATAACTTTTCAAATTTAGCTTATTATTAACTAACCCGCCGCGGTGGCTTAGTGGCTAAGGCGTGGCGCTGCTGAGCACGAGGTCGCGGGTTCGATTCCCGGCCGCGGCGGCCGCTTTTGTGATGGAGGCTAAAAGCAAAAACGCCCGTGTGTACGAGATTTCGGCGCACGTTAAAGATCCCCAGGGGGTCAAAATTAATCCGGAGCCCTCCACTACGGCGCGCCTCATCGCCTGCGTTGCGTCGGCGCGTTAAACCCTACAATCAAATCAATTATTATTAACTACGTACGAAGGATGTACTCTTTCAATTGCTTTCGTTATGAGTGATTTTTTTCCCTTTCTTGAACCCTGCCAAGTGAGGGTTTCCGGGCCACTGTCAAGCTGTCTTTAGCAGCTTTTAGCCCGACGACCTTCCAGTTTCTTCTGAAGAAATAAACATGATCTTATCTTATCTCAAATTCGCCACGCCATATACAGTGTGCTCCGTGAGTGAAATCCCCTCACCCCCCCTTGCCACCGCATACGCCTCTTTGTGAGTTTTAGGGAGGCGAAGCTAAAGTTTGCGGGGCAAGGGCAGCGACGCACTCTCCGCTCTGCGGGAGTACGCGAGCACTGCTCCCGCTTTGGCACATGCTTTTTTCGCTGCGCGCGTGCTGCATTTTTCGCTCCAGGAAGAGGGCTGGGTAAAATTATTTTTTTTTACTTATGAAACCATACGCGTCAGCACGTGTCCAGCAAGTTCGGTTTAAACGTAGAGTAGTTACTGAGTTCATTTTTATCGACGTTTGTCTTGTCGTCTGCTACAGACGCGCCGCCTGCTACCCGCCGCTCGACCGGCAGACTACCCCGACGATTTTAAGTGGGGAAACGCGTTGTTCTGCGGCCTTCGGTTGCTTGTCACAGCGTACTTTTCTCTTGTTTGTTACTACATTCGCGTGCTCGCGCTTCGGACATCCGGATTTTCTGGAGTGCAGCAACACTGATGCTTGCAAGAAATGTAAGATAAACGTGATTGATTATGGTTAATAGGTTATTTCTTACTCTTGAAACAATCAGCTGCATCTTATAAAAACGCATTAGAAAGGCACGCGCTAATTAAGGGGTGCGCTGACAGCGCCGCATTTTCATTTTACTTGTCCTTGAAGAAATTTTTGTTCGCAATGTTTGTCATTCGCTCCGAGTAGAAGTATGTGTTAGCGTGACAGCTCGGGGGAAAAACAGAACAGCTTGTGGCGTATAACTTTTAATTACTTTAATATATCGAATTTCGTGTATACCTCTTTTAATTTCCAGTATTCCTAAATGTGGGAAAAAACAAACAAACAAAAAAACGAACAACGCAGCAATCCCGCCCAGAACACTAGTCACAATGTCAAGACGGACCAGAGCTACTACAGCCAGGTAAATTGCTAGAAACTATTTTTTTTCATCCATGCAAAATTTCAACCTATTGTGTTATATATGGACGATATCGAACGGCACCGGCTAAACAACTCCGAAGTTCATTTATTATAGCGGAAAACAATCATTGGCCGCATGCATTATAAAAAGTTTAGAGGGGAGGACTCGGTTGGAACTCTAGTTCGCATTTTCGAAGCCGGGTAATGTAAACTGAAAATACACAGATACAAACTAAAATGAGCCAACTTATTTCACCTTTCAAACCGCAGTGATCCATACTTACCGTCTATCCTTTTGGTGTGCTTTCGCGGGGAATTTGCAGAATTTAACGAATGGATCCTCTTCATTCGCCTTGTTACTGTCGTGGCAGCTGACCATGCAACAATATGGGGGGTTTGCTTCGCTTTCAGTTTCATCTTTTTATTTCAGGGGAGTGAGGTGTGTTCCCGCCGCTCTTTGTACGTGCTGGCTTAGTGGCTCGCGCCGCCGGCAGTTGTTTTGTTCGCATTCGTGAGTAGGGGGCTGGATGCCTCAGGCGGTGCGGGAGGACAGAATTGGGTCCGGAAGTGCGACAGCGTCTACCCCGAGCTGCACGTACACTTTCCAGACGCGGAGGAGCGGGCCGGGGGGCGTCTGCTTAGGGCGCTGAAAAGCCGTTCACCAGACGCAGTCGTTTCGGGATGACTGAGGTGGTTACACCCAACGTTACTAGAATAACTTTCTAGTAACGTTGGTTACACCAGCCAAGGGTCGCCCACAAGAGCACTCTTTATCCCGTGAAACCGCCGGGGCGCTCGGCCGTTCGACTGGCGCGTAGCAGACGACAAGGCAAGCACCGGCAAAAATGGCCCCAGTAGCTACTCTACGTGTAAACTGAACTTGCTGAACACATGCTAACGTGTATGCTTTCATAAGTCGAAAGAAAATTTTCCCCGGACCTCACCGTAGCGCGATAAATGCAGCACGCGCGCAGCGAAAAAAGCACGTGCCGAAGCGGCGGCAGCCCCGGCGTACTCCCGCGTAGGGGAGAGTGCAGCGCCACCTGGCGATCGTTCCGGAGCCTATCGCCGCGAAAGAACCGTTGGCTGGTAGAGGAGGCCGTATAGGCCTCCGTCACACACATAGATGAGTGTAGTCACGCACGCGAGGTTCTGATTGGCAAAAATGTAATCATATGAACGGACATAACACCTGGTGGTGGTGGTTGATGTTTAATGCCGCAATCCCCACTGCGGCGAACAGATCTGTCAGGTATATATTTTCAGTGGTTTAACCGTCTACTAAAGTCTGTAAATAAAAACAAAACTGAGATGAAACAATGGGAAATGGTAATGGATGAGGTTGCCAATATGCATAAGAAATGAGGTGCAACAATTTAACATCAGCATACGGGCCAGGTTTCCCAGTTGTCCGGAAAAGTCCCTAACTCTAATGGTTTTGTGCGATTACACGACCTAACCAAATATGTCCAAAAACGCACCCGTGTTTGGCCAACTCTTCCTCCTAGTCTGACCACATTGCGGCGGAGCTTCCTAACAACTAATTCAATCCTACACTAATTGACAATTTTATCAGTGTATCAGGGAGGTGCCTAAACGAGCCATGAGGAGAAAACACAATGTTCGGTTCATTCGAAAGATTGCCTCGATAGAATCATACTTACACCACCGTTAACGCACGCTTCACTCAAATAAGTTACATAACTAGGAAAAATTACGCCCACCTCCCCTCGCGGGAACCCTGGTGTGATGCGACGCTGAAGGGGGTTCTATTGTGCGTTTCCGTTGGGTCGATAACTCGAATTGCGTGAGCAATCGTCGGGTATAGCGAGAGAGAGAGAGAGACCAAGCGTAGCGCGGACGACCGTCGATTGAGAGACCGGCCGGAGCGCGACACTCTGCCTAATGCGCAGCGCGCCCGAAGGAGAGGAGACAGCGGAGAGAGAGGGCGCCGCCCCCCGGCGGAGTGAGAGAGCGCGCCGCACTGCGCGCGCCACAGATGTTGGCGGAGAGGGCGCGCTATCACGGCGAGAAGAAAGGGGGTGAGCGGAGGAGAGACGCAGCTGTGCGGACCCGGACGCGGACGACGACGACAACGGACGCAGGACAGGGCCGCCGGCAAGAGATGCTCCTGTCAGTGCCGCATGTAAAAAACGGAATGGCCATGCGACGCACTAGCTCAATTCCCGCAAGAGAACCTATGATATCACATGAGCTCAGCTGTGCGATTTGCTGGGGACGGAAAAAGCAAATGCAAATTAGGCACGGCTTATGGGCTTTCCGAATGAACTATTTGCGCTTAAGTATGATGCATATTCATTTTACTGCAGTAGGAATGGTGCGGTAAACAATGAACGTTACGAAAACGCACGTAAGCATAGAAGTATCGATGCGCACTGCTGTTGGTACTGGGCGCACTATGCTTGCTTTAGCTGCACAGCACTCCGCCGCTTTGAAGTTGTTTTACAAGACACTGGCCGGTTGGCGTAAGCGGCGTTGTCTTACGTGACCCTTTTTATCGATGGTACCCCAGGTTTCATGACGATCACTTTTTACAGTAACAAAAACAAGCCAGGTGCAAATACGCTCAAAAAAAAGCAACGGCGGACAACCGTCCGTGGATGACTAGCAGCGACATCTGGCAGGGCTGACGGACAGCAAGGCCGCAAACACGAATGACGCAGTGGAAGTTCGCATGAATACACGCACTTCTGACGTCATTGCTGCCATTACGAAAACGTACGATTTGGCGGGAGAATCAAAATTTTAACCTAAATTGATGAATTTCTCAGTGAATATTGCATCATTTGCTTCCGGACAAGCGCTGGGGGCACTATAAAAGACGAAATCTTTCGAATAAAACAAACTTGTATTCTTTCTTGTATCCCCGGGTTATGAAAGGGCGCTAACAAATGACGGAGGCGACCGGCGGTGGAAAAGGAGAAAGAAGAAGACCACCGGAACGCGGCGATCGACGAGCTCGAGAGGGGTGTGTGCCAGCGGTGCTATCGGCCTGATAGAGCTAGAAGAACGGGCGCAAAGATTGCGCTCGGGAGGTGGTTAGAGCTTAAACCATGGGCGTGTTTGCGTCGAGGGCCCGGAAACGTCCAGGACCAGCCGCTGCCAGCCTGTTTCCCCGTGGGCCTGCTCCCGAGGCGTGTTCCGAGCCAAGGTTCGGTGCCGAGGCCTAGACCGGCCAGGCACGAGCGTGCGCGTCGACGTTCCGAGCTGTGGCCACTGCATTTCAATGGGCACCTCGCTTTATTTTTTTTTGAGCTCTTATTTGGACTTATGGCTTTTTCCGTTGGGCATGTATAGTCAGTTTCACTGAAGTTTGTTTGTTTCACCAGTTCCCTTGTGTTAGTGTGTTATGAAGCAACCTAAGGTTGCTTCATCTGCGGCAAGCTAGGCCACCGCGCTAGTGACTGTTGAATGTCAGGATGACAAGGCAGCCGCGGCAAGGGCGAAAACCTAACCATAAAACCGAGAACTGTCGAGGCAAAGAGGGCGACGCAAAACAGGTTTCGGCTTGCACCGTATCAAAGCGCCGACGTCTACAGCAGACGACCCCCGAACAGCTAGAAAAAAGTATGGTCGGAAAGACTACCAAAGCCAGCGATTTGGAGATCAAGTTCTTGGTTGAGGACCAACCTGTCGGGACTGGGGAAATGTACGGGAGGCCGATGTCGGTGTTACGAGACTCCGGCAGTAATAACGTAATGGTTCGCTGTGATCTTGTTCAGACTTTTGTTTGATGGGCCAAGCTTCCTGTGTGGTGTTCGTGGGCGAAACTTAAAAAACCATACGCCGAATTCCACACGCCCTACTTTTCAGGGAGGCTTCTGGCAAAATACATGCGTATCCTCTGTATGATTTAGTACTGAGGAACATACCAGGAGCCAGTCCTCCCATAACTCACTGGTAATGGCAAGCACAAGTTTCTGGAGCCAGCACAACCCAGAAAACTCTCAAGAACCAGTTAAAAGCCCGAGCTGCTCTAATAGTGTGATGGACTTCCAGAAGCTCGTGTCTGTCGCCGAAACCAAGCAAGAGGCTGCCTACAAGTTGCTTTACCATCGCTAACGTCACGAGCGATCAGCTGAGGAACAAACGGGAGCAAGATGACAGCTTAAAAGCCTGTTTACGGAAGCGGGGGACAACATTCCCATCCAGATGTGGCGACCACTAGAAATACGCCGTAGAAAGGCGATTTTTCTACGGGCCGTATCACCTTTCGTCTGGGCGGTCATTCAAGCAGGTAGTGGTACCCTAACCTTTCATGAACGCATTGCGACAGATTGCACGTGGAGGCATTATGGCCGGACACCAAGGCCTACGCAAAACAACGGACAAGGTCCTTGACGAATTTTACTGGCCTAACATGCATGATAACATAAACGATTCGTAAAGTCCTGTGATCTGCCAAAGGACTGCACCGAAGAAAAGAGTAGGCGCCGCACCGTTAGGAAGCACGCCGCTCATCTACACTCCGTTTTGAAGAGCAGCAGTCGATAAAATCGCTTCGATAATCGGTTCGATCGGTTCGATAAATTCTCAGAAGAATATTCCTGGCCTCGTGCGTGAGAAAACTCTACGCGTAAATAGTGAAAGTTTGCATGGAAGAGTTCCTACAGACGAACGACATGCTACCACACAACCAAACCAGTTTCACACCACGTCTCTCCTGTCAGAACGCTGTCAATCTAACACGGCGTGCTGAACCACCCACCGAAAAAGCACCACCGGGCAATATGAGCAATTGAGCTTCGTAAAACTTTTATAACGTCTCGCACGACGCAATACTCGCCGAAATATGCGCACTGTGTCTTGGAGCAATAACATTCGCCAACATTAAGTGCTTTCTCCAGCCCCGTACCGCCAGTATACACCTAGGTATGTCTCACGCGCAAATATTTTAGCTGCCAGTGAGACTAATCTCGGCTTTTCTGCCCCACCTCGCAATCCGATGAATCGCCTGTCCACTCTACAGCATACCAAAACTAATATTAACAACATTCTCAGACGATTATCACCCTCTAAGTCGACCGGCGCAGGGACGCAAACGTCCAGCCCAACGAAACGCGTCGAAATAGTCGCTGAACTCGCAACTAAGGCCGGGCATGACCTAGTTCACTGCGAAAAGCAATCTATATATCCTTCAACCCCCAAAAACAAAACCGGCAGCCCAACCGCCCTTAAATGTAGACATAAGAGGGCAAAATATATTCCCCTTTTCAGGCTTATGAATACTGGGAATAAGGATACAGGCCAAAGCAGCACGACCCGCACAGTACGCGTCCTAATGTTACACACATTACAAACAGAGAGAGAGAGAGATAGAGAGAGAAACAACTTTTATTTTGCCCACTTCAGGTGACGCTCGCAGGGTTCAGATGGGATGGAACGCTATTCACGAGTCCCATACGAGTCCAATAGCTCCTGGCCCCTGGACACGAGCTCTTTCTGCGTCGACAGGCCGGGTCTGGACATCAAGGGCTCCCATTGCTCGGATAGGGGGGAAAAGAGAGGGCTACGGAAGGCAGGGGATTCTAGAGCTGAGTGCACTCCACCAGTATGTTCGGCAGAGTGCCTTCAGTCATTTTGGAGACCGGCAGATGAGGTCACGTTCCGCTGGGAACATCTTGTGCAATAAAGCTGGGATCGCCCAGTGAGCCGCTTGCGTGCGGCGCACGACTGTGAGTTGTCTGCGTTCCTGTTGCGGGTGCCAACTCAAACGCGAGAAAAGTAACCTCGAGGCAACACGACCTTACAGGGGCGGTGGAAGAGGAATAAACATTTATTCAACAGTAAGCGTTCCGTTGTGGGAGGCCTCCTTAGTCCAGGAAGCCTTGGTCTTTGGCTGTCCGGCGGGCCCTGTCCACTGGTCATTGCTGGTCTTGAGGACGTGAGCTGGACAGCTTGTCCTCCCACTGCTCCAGTGTTGGGTTCGGTAGGGGGTTAATGATGTTGAATGTCGGCACTCCCAGACCATATGGTACAGAGGAGATTCAGTTATCACATGCCAATTGTGAACCTAACAAAATCAAAATATGCTTCGCTCGATTGTTTACTTCGGTGAGCCCATCGCTCGTCCTTCACATTACCCACTCCTGCTTCAATGACAATACTTGTAAACCTGGAAATTCCCAACACCGACCCCTACTCTCCAGGCTGAAGCGCGAGTTAAAACCTTGGACGATCTTGTCAACAGCGTTCGTCAGACCGCAAGCACAAACTCAGTTTTCTTGCTGAGGAAGCGACGTTAGCTAATTACATAGGTCATGCTTAACCACAAAAACAAATGCATTCCTACTGCCCTCATTAAATCAGATTCCAACTGCCAATGGTTTAACAAACAGCTAAAATTACTCTGTAACCGAAAGAAACGCTTGTACAGAACGGCCCGCCTAAGCCAAAGTTCAACTGCGTGGGAGCGCTACCGCGCATGCGCTAATCAGTAGTTCACCGAACTAAAAGCTGCAAAAATCAAATTATTTTCCTATGACCTACTATCAATTCTTCAATAAAACCCCAGCAAATTTTGGCGCATGCTGTCCCCTGAGTCACAATCTAACCGAATAAACCTCAGTAACGCTGACGGCGAACCAATAGACGCTGACCAGTGCGCTTCTGCTCTAAATGACCACTTTACATCTGTGTTTTCTTCTACCAACACCACTGATACGGTAACACTGCCCGAACCTGCAGCTGTAGCGATGTCATAAATTGAAATTACCCCAGAAGGAATATTCCAACTCATTAACAATCTTAAAGTTTCATCCTAGGCGGGCTGTAACAGTATTAACAGTAAATTACTAAAAAGTACCGTTTAGGTCTCAAGCCAGATACTTTGCCTAATCTTCACACAATCATTACAAACAGGAAACGTCCCAGACGATTGAAAGAAGGCTCAGTTTATTCCCATTTTTAAATCAGGCAACCGCGCAATCCCAGCTAACTACCGACCTATTTCCTTAACCAGCATCCCATCGAAAATGCTCGAACATATCATAGCTTCAAACCTAATGACATATCTGGAATCCATCAAATTTTTCTTCGATCATCAACATGGTTTCCGGAAACTACTATCATGCGAAACACAACTGGCATGATTCACACATGATATACTTCACTTCATGGATGAAAATCTTCAAACTGACGCCATCTTTTTAGATTTCTCTAAAGCATGCGACCGTGTTCCTCATAACCTATTACTCTCTAAACTATGCAGCCTGGGAATCCCTCCCAACATAATTTTCTGGACAGAAAATTTTCTAAAAAACCGTAAGCAGTTCACCAGCGCAAATGACCACGACTCACCTTTCTCCGACGTAACGTCAGGCGTCCCCCAAGGTGCCTGTCTCTCCCTGCTTCTCTTTATAATATACATAAATGACTTACCCACCAATGTGCTAACCAAATTAAGACTTTTTGCGGATGATTGCGTTTTATACTCTCCAATCTGTACACCAGTCGACAGCGCTAAACTTCAACATGATTTAGATTTATTTGTAACTTGGTGTGGTAAATCACTAATGCCATTAAACTTGACTAAATGTAAAATGATGTCATTCACCCGCAAAATGAGCCCAGGAAAATTTACCTATAGCATAAAGTCTGTTCCCATTAGCCCTACACAATCATACAAATACCTCGGAGTGCGCCTGTCATCGTCGCTATTATGGTCAACGCATATTCAAATCATCTGTTCAGAAGCTTCACGCACTCTCGGATACCTGCGCTGCAACCTAAAATTAGCCTCGCCAGACATTAAAAAGTTAGCTTATGAAACTTACGTCCGACCGAAACTAGAATACGCTTGCTCAATTTGGCACCCCTCACAAATATATCTAACTGATGATTTAGAAACGATTTAAAACCGCGCTGCCCGTTTTATTTGCTCCCAATACACTAACAATATAAGCGTTACTGCACTAAAAGAATCATCGAAACTGCCGTCACTTGAATCTCGTAGTATCATTTCTCGATTGTGTCTAATGCATGCTTTCTATTATCACCCTCAATCACGGCACGTCCTCCTTCAACCATCGCACAGAACTTCATCCCGCATAAACTACAGTCACCCTATCGCACCAATAAACGGACACACCTCTGCAATGATTACTTCCTTCTTTCCCAATGGGATAACACTGTGGAACAAACTACCTGATAATATAGTCACGGGCAATAACCGCCAAATTTTCCGCAGTAAACTAAAATGTCACGTGCCGCAATCTAACTGATTGTGCTGTTTTTCCTGCCAATGTTTAAATACTTTTTAACTACTGCATAAACTGCTTCCACTTTTCTCTGGAAGCTTACCTTTGTACCTTTACTTTTGATTTGCATTTGGTAATATTGACGTTTTGCTTTGCTTATTGTACCTTTTTTTTCATTGATCTCTGAATGTTTACGCTTGGAACCCTTTGAGTTTTGTTGAGTTATTCATCATACCTTGTACTCCGCCCCCCCCCCCCCTTATGTAATGCCTTTGGGCCTTTAAGGTGGAATAAATGAAATGAAATAAAATGAAATTCCCTACCCACATGCCCATTCTGCGTCGTAACCAGGCGAAAGTGGCAAAAGGGACTTGGCAGCTGGACGGCTGGCGCCACCACTCGGTGCTCCCATCATTAGTAGATTGAGCCGGTACATTGGACTACGCAGCCTCCCGTTGTTTTTGTCGTGTTTGCTTCGGTGCTTTGAATGTTTTGGGGGTGTTGTGAGGAGATATGTGCGGTGAAACGAAGTCTAAACAGATGTGTCGGGATCGTAGATGCAGTAATGGCTACGTAACCTTGTCGGACGCTTCTAAAGTTGGGTACGGCCTACAGTAACATGGGGGCTTTCTGCAGCGATCAGCGCTTGGCTCCAGCTGATCAGAGTACTAATGAAACTGCTATTATTAGTACTTATTTCTTGTTAGTTTCACTAACGGCTGCGTACACTTGTTGGGCACTTGTAAGATTGGGTATGGGCAACATTGACATGATCGCTTTTCGCGAGGCTCTCTGCCTGGCTCCGCGCTATATGGGTATGTAAGGTGAAGCGCTCAGTCGGCGGGGACGACGACGACGACGACGTCGCGGACACATGCCCGTGAAGGGATTATCCTCGTTTCGGCACGGCCGAAAAAGACGAAGTGGCAGGTCACACGAGCCGATGACGGTGAACGCGAGGGCCCTATGAGAGCCGGCCACGACGGAGGGGTGACGAGGCCAGACGGGAACGAGGAAGGACGGCCATTCGAGTGGAGGAGTTCCCAGAGGACGGTTCGAGGAGAGCGGCGTCCACGCGCAGATCGAGAGCTCATCGGTCTCGGGGACCCAAGCTCAAAGGGATCTACCTGACGCCAAGGCCTCCCCTGACCAGCGTCCTATTCCCCAGTGTCTTGGCCCGTGGCAGGCACACGCGCTGCGTCGTGCCCCGGTCCTGAACGACCACGGCTTGGAGATCGTCTACCGGCGGCTACCGGATGCCGGCTGCCCGCGGCCTTCCCTGACGTGGCGCCTGGTGGTGACCAGGTTCCGGCCACGACCGCTCCTGCAAGTGCCGTTCGTGGAAGAGCTGCGACGGAGTTGCATCGGCAACGGGCCAGCACGCGAGACTTCCGACGCGACCCTCAGCGCAACACAACGCGACGCCCCGACGCCCGAGTACTACGCCACGTAACGGTGAACTGTTTATGAACTTTTCTGTTGCTCTTTTCTGGTGTTTAGATTTATAGGCTTTTCTGTAGATTAGTTAGCGTTTCGGTTTCTTCATGTCGCATTTGCAAACTAGTTATTCCTTTTGGGTTTTTGTTAGCTCTCTGGTAGTCTGTCTGCATCGTGCTTTGTTCTAAAATACATGTTGTCTTCGTAACCTCACAAAGCGCCCTCGTCTGATTAACTGGCGACTGTGGCTAGCCCCACTCGCCACCGAACACACCCTACTCAAGAACCTGCAGAGGGGGTTTTCCTTCCCCTCCTCACAGGGTACGAATAAAACTATTAACATTAGTAATAATTCCTAACACTTTAAATAATCTTCACTGGTTTCAATGACTACGGTTTTCACTCCAGCCGAAACGATGGGATATCTCGATACGTACGATTCAAATAGAAAGGCACTTAAGTACGAGATCAATTACTGTGTGGCCGTAGTAACGTCGTGCTAGCAGCGGCCCCCCACGCCAGACAGTTTCGGGCACTTTTCATGCATCTTTCCCCCCAACCCTAAAACCTCACAACATAGCATAGCAGTTTACACTTTCTTTCTTAACCGTGCGCTTCGTAACTTCGGTTTAGGTAAGCGACACCGTGACAGTATGGGAGCCTGGGAGCGGAAGCGAACCTCCCACGTTTGTCGGGGTCATGTTATCAGGAGCAAAGTTATTCAACCACCCAACAGCCCAAGCTAAAAACCATCCCCCTGCTCTTCCCATTTTACATATGCGTGGAATAGATTCTGCCACCGACAGTTAAAAATGCAGCAGTTTTAACACCAGCCCGGTGTTCTTTAACACTTAAATATTCCTTGCTGAGTACCTAAAAAATTGTGTAATGTCTTGAGGGGAAACCTAAAACCCGAGACTAGGTTTCTCAAATAGAGGTGCATCAGCCCGAGGCCTCCTGCACAGACGCATTTCCGACACGCTGGAAGCAGTTAGGTTGTGGAAAGGGGTGCATGCACGCGAAAAATTAAACAGAAAAATCATCCAGCGCTCCGTACAGCGACGACGATGGTTGAACGCGAAGCTTTGTTCGTGCAAAATACGATGGGAAAGCGTCAAATTCCAAGACACTGCGATTAAAAGACCAAACTGCGTGCTGGTCAAATTCAAAGCTCAACAAGTCAAAGTTTAATTCAAAAAGGCGATCAAGGGAGCCCACACGAATAAGTTTTGCGATAAACCACCATCGTCGTTAGATGGATGAGTGCATGATTTTTCAAGCGTAGGTGGCAGCTTGTAAACTCGACCGCTGAATTCAGTTGGGAAACTGAGGGAAAGTTCTTTGTACCCTCCTGTCTCCCGTCCTTTACCCAAGCAGGAATTGTTTTTTTAAAACCAGTTACCAACTAGCCAGCAACCATTGCAAGTCTTGTAGAGCAATGCTTTTTCACAACCAACAATAACGTTCTACTGTCATGTGGTATTTATTCTGTAAACGATTCCCGATTACTGTAGTAAGCATAGTTCTGAAAAATTGCAGACGTTTCTAGAGAAGTTAGTAAAGTTACGGAGCGTCGACCATCACGATTTCTGTTTGGGGCACAATCTTAGAAGGCACCCTCCACTTTGTCTTTCGCTTATGCATGACGCCGTTTTGCCATCAAATCCCAAGGGCAGCGCCGCTGCAGTAATGCATCGTCTGCACATGTGCACACCGGCTTTGTAGAAGCATTTAGCTGTAGTATCTTTTTCGTTATGCGAAACTGCACGCAGGCACGAAAAATGTGCGCGTAGGAACAGACAATTTTTCATCTTGACTTCCAGCTTGGCGCATTGAGCGTCGACTGCTATTTGTTAATTACTCAATATGGGAGTAAATAACACACATAGCATGCCTGGTAAAGGTCGCATCTACTTTCAAGATTTACCGATCTGAAAAAAAGTTCTTGTGGTTTTTTACACTTTGCAAGCCGCGCCGCAGCAGAACAACAGGCCATGCACAAGTACGCTGCGCTGACTTGCAACGGCATTCCACTGACGAGGGGTTCCCCAAGGGCGGCGCTGTTCAGTGAAGCGACGATGGGGCCTACAACGGCCGCTGGTTCCTAATCCCTCAGGTGACTAAAAACAGGCCGCTGACGCGACTCCTTAATAGATCGCTCAGAAGTGCAGACACGCTTTTTCCGATGGCATAAGTTTTGGCAGCTGAGTCCCAACCCTAGGCGGTAAAGACATTTGTGGACTCTAGGGCCGAGGTCCGCATTTTGACTACACTGCTCTTAAGTCCCGCCTACCCAGAGACCAGTCAAACTTGGATCTCTGAAACACGTCACGCCCTGCGAGCTCATAGTCATCCGGAACGGCTCACAAGGGCTGACTTCGGCTCCTCACGAGAATGAATGCATATGCTCCTTCCACTCTCAAGATCGGACACCGCGATGCCGCCTCGTTATTTTCAACATGTGAATACCATGAATATAATGTTTACACTGAACTTTAAAAAACCCCGACTTTACATTCAGGATCCCCTACTCCAGCACCGTCTTCCATGTGGGCTGATCTCGATCGCAGTCAACTTTGTTCTGCCGACTGTGGTTTGGAGTCGCCTTTAGAAAAGTTTACTGCTTCATCGCCATGATTGCAAACAATGACCACTGCGATGTGTGTGGGATAGAAGAGACAAATAAGCATCCCCCAAATTTTCCCTAAGATAAACGTGCTAGCCACGAGTACTCAGCTGGTTGGACAGTCGGCCGTCACGGTGAAGACAATTCTAGGAAATCAGTGCCTACTGTCTAATTCCCAGAACGCGACAACAGCCCTTCTTTGTTTTTGTTCATTGGGGCCAATATAACCGACTATGACTTCCAGCGTTCTCGTGTCTATCTCCTGCTTCCCTCCTTCCCCAATTTTATCCCCTTCACATCTTGTATACCTAATGATGAGCAACAAACAGGGCTCTACACCCTGTTAACTTCCCTGTTCTTCCGTTTGTTTTATATTATCCATGCTGTGCACTGACCGTGATGCCGCTGCATACCTTTTTTTTTTGGAAAAACACGATAATTTACGCCGTTATTTATATCAAAGCTCTCATGAAAATTATGGCTCGTTTTGTATGATGCGGCCTGCTGGCAATTTCGTTCTGCTAGTCTCTTGGGACACGAAAAAAAAGATTGTTCATTTTTACAATCGTATTACGTATTGTGTTACCGTTGGCTGAAATTTTCACGGCTAAAGCATTTTGACAGAAGCAATTCGAACCATCAATGAAGGGAAATATCTGGTTTCTGGTTTGACTGCAAGCTGTGTCTGTCTTAGTAAGTTCTATAAAACCTCGTGTAATTGGGTAATAAATAGGAGCAGAGACGATCCAGTAAGCGTGTTCAAATATCATCATGCCGCAGCTATCGTTTCTTTCAGGAGCTTGCAGATGAGAAAGTTCGTCTGCTATCCCCACGCTCGCAGCACTCAACTGGTAAGCTGTCAGCGGGACGAACCACAGCAGCAATACAGAACATAACTGGAATAGTTCTGCAAAAAACAATGGCAGTTATTCTGTACAATGAGCCTATTTCAGTTGTATAGTAGCAAGGAACTCAGTGTGGTGGATGTTTACTATTGCTTTCAGTCTCCTCAAAAGTTGTGGTTTCGATAAATGAGCGCAGTTTATTGGCCACATGCCTAATGTCGGTTGTGAGCGTGTGTATATGCCCCCGTCTCTCATGAATCCCTTTGAATGCGATTTGTAGTACTTTGGATGCTTCGAATTTTAGCAGCACATCATGTTCTGCAGCATGCGTTTGGTGGCCCACTTACCGTGCTGCCTGACTTTTACGTGAATATTTTTTCTCCGTAGCGCCAGACAACCTTCACTCTGCTGGCAGTTGCCCCGGAGAGGTGGGCTGGCATTGAAGCTGTGGTTCGCGGGCTGATTGAGCTCCGACCATACTTGTTGCTGCTCGGCACGGACTTCTTGAAGTTCAAGTGGAAGCTGTTGCCATCCTGTACGGTAACGTTAGTTGCTGGATTTGCTAGTTGCTAGGTCCCAGGAGTCACATCTTCACAGAATCTCGACTTCAGCCTCAGGAGCTCTTGCGTCTTGGAGAGGTTGGTGTAAATTGCTTGCTCTTCGAATGCCTTAGAATGAATCGTTTATCGGTTGCGGATGCCAGACATCGGTTGTCGGGCTCAATAGGCATTGAGGGCGTTCCCTTTGAAATTCGTTACTCTCCTATAGTTGTCTTCTAACCATAGTCCTGGCAACGAACCAGCGAGTACACTTTATTTTTGGGCATGAATCTCCATTTTTCAGAACTGCTGAACAGCGGCGGCAACAGATGGACATGAAAGGCAATAGAGGCAATGGCTGCACACCGCCCGTTGCTGTGCGCACCATAGTTTATAGTAAGTGCGGCATGCTGGAGGATAAGCGTGTAATAGATATCCATGGCTTCAAAGGCGCCTTGCCTTCCTTTGTCGGTATGCTCTAAACGGAAAGAAAAAATGGGCTATCTTCACTAACAAGAAACATGGGGTAGGGGCGAAGCATGCATTGTAGCAGCCTATTCAAAGATTGTAAGTCTCTTTCTTCCCACACGGCGCGCCCTGATTGGGCACCAGAGAAACGCCGGTGGGAGGAGCAATCGCACGCTTGATGATGCGGTGGCGCCCTCTCTTGCGCTGAACCGGATTTAAGCAGTTGCGTGCCCCATCCGCCCCAGTTTGGGTAGTGGCGGGGCTCAACAAGAGCGCAGTGCAATGCCCATGCCTCACCATCGGGGATTGTCCTCGGTGGTCAATAAGTCGCCGGAACCAGATGTGTATGCCGTTTCTTGCTTCGACCGACCACCCGACCCGATCACGCCTAGCGGCTAGAGCCAGTGGGTATTTCAGTGTAACACAAATTATAACCCTTCTACAAAGAGCTTGGGCTGGACGATGGCCGATGCGGACAGGGAGCGCTGCACAAATCTTTAAATCATGTTCGATTGTTTTGAACTGACTTTATACTTTATAGACTTTTTTTTATACGCGTATGTTCGTGCACTAGGTGTTGAAAACGAGTGTTCTGGTGTTTAGTACTGGGACTACAGGAGATGACGCCTGGAGACGCCGACAGCCCGAGCCCCTAAGGTGACTCACCTCTAAAATGAAAAACTCTAGAGATTGCAAGCCGATGTGTGGTGATGACTTCCATACTCTTATGAACTCATCAGTGACTACGTTAACAGTGCGGTATTACCCGCAGCTCTTTTTCTGTTTTGTATACCTGGGTGCTTGTTTGGTAGATCGTACTGCAAGAAACCAGTCTCTACAGTTTACATCTCTCATTACATATTGTAGTGTTGTATGTCCCTATAATGTGCTGGGAAAAGACGTCAACTTGAGAACATATGATGGTACCTCATAATAAATAGGTTTTTCGGAAACACCTTCTCAGAGTGCAGCGCATACTTGACCGTCGTTTTTGCGTTATGTATGACGAATTTCTTAAAAGATTTTTAAGAGATGTCCAGCTTATGGGACACATTTTTTCAAACATGCACCTTTCAGGACTATTTTGCCAGCAGGTGATTTGATTTTTATTATCATATACTGGTAAACCAGCTTGAAAAAGTATTTACTTATTGCTATATTTCAGCGGTACACTGCCTACATTTGCTCTCAAAGATACAGAAAAACGTTCAAAGTTAAAAAAAATTTATCGAAGAAAATAATAAAATTGTCTAGTCAAACAATTTTCTTTTTTGAGCGGGAGTTTATAAAAGCAGAGCCTAAAGTTCACGAAAACTCAACTTACTGATGTTTATACAGATACACGACAGCCGCGGCTTTTCCTTGACGTTTGCATCAAAAAGTTTTACAGAAATAGGAAAACGTGTTAAGCCATGTTTTCATATGGCTTGCTTAACATGTTTATATTAAAGAAGAGACCAGACAAATTGATGCGTCTATAACAGCTGAACGTAGCAGACTTCAATACAAACACAACATCCTGCCCTCATTGATGCCTCGGAGCCTTGAATTTTGCTGTTTTGCCTTGCAGCGCAAGTGTGGCGCGTTGCAGTGTAGGATATTAGACTATCCAGTAATCTACCGAACAGATTCCGCCTTAGAAATTGGAACAGATCGCACAGGTTCCCGCCTGCGTATATATCCGATGAAGTGAACATGGAAAACAATTTCAAGGAGTTCTTTAAAGCGACTTGTCGTATACACGCTTGAAGGCACACTGAAGTGAATTTGTCAGCTGCTGTTTTTGTTTGCTTTGCATAGACTAGCTGAAATAAAGACTCTTTTTATCACTTAGCGAGCAGATAAACCAGCATGTAATTTCTACAGCCTCAATGAAGAAAATATCCCTTGCGGCATTTGGGGCGGCCGTTACAACAAACAGAACTGAGACGTATTTGAGATGCGATTTGTTTGGCGATGTCCAATATTAGAATTCAAACCAGTTTTGGTATTAGTTGTGTCAAACAACATATTTTTCACCTGGCCCTTTTGTTGATTGGGTAGTCTCCATATTCAGGAATCGGCATACCACGCTTCCGCCATCTTGCTGGGAGTATAATCCGTCAGATACGTCTGCCACCACCGCATTCAAACGTTACGTTCACTATCCGTGCCGCTCGGTGGCTGAACACCCTTTATTCCTTTATTGAATCCGTGTTCCCTATATTAAAAAAACAAACAAAAAATTCGGGGAACGAAACTCGCTCCAGCCAAGCTATGGCAGGTTAACAGCCAATAAAAAAATAAAAAGGAGCGATAGCTCAAAGGTATTTTTTTATGTAGAAACCAATTTGTAGACGAGAAAATAAAAGATACTTAGCAACAAACCAAACTCTCCACGCTTACCCAAATCTCAGGCAGCAAGCTAATAGCGAACTGGTGGCGCACCAATGACAAAAAAAAAATCAGAATCAGTACAAATAAAACAGACACACTAAGGCAGCCCCGCACACTGCGAAAAGAAAAAAGTAAACAGTGCACATATTATGTGGCATCAAACAGTCCCGAAAAACGGTCTACAACGCTATATAGCTGACACCAGTCAACAAAAAAGTGGCACCTATGACTAGCTTGTAAAAGCATATCTCGCAACGTTTCAAAAGCGGAGAGAAACAGCATGCCACTACATCTTTGTGCACTGCATAAGAAAAAGACAGACAACAGTCACTGCATGTTGCGCTTGTACGAGAGAACTCCACTCCCACAGCGAATCAGGCTATGGTAGCTACGACAATGAGCTTAAATCACATTCTGCAGCCCCGCACACTGCACACACTATACTAGAAAATGCTGTTCATGTGGTATTGCAGCCTAGCACACTGCAAAGAACAAAAGCCAGTCACACTAACATGGAAAAAAAAACTGAGCACATCACTCGCGGAAAATTACCTCTTGGCTCGGGGTGCTGGATATCTGTCACACTTGAGGCAGTGCCTTTGAAATAAACTCAGAGTTCCGTTAAAATTTTAACTGCTACACAGTCCTTCAATACTGTCTGTAAATGGGGTGGTTCCAGAGCTTTTCTTTTTACATTGTGGAGTCGTCGAATGTACACAGCTGTTCTTGTACAATCTTGTAAATAGTGGGAAACGGAAGGTGAGTCTTGTCCAGACAAGCATCGATATGTTACCGTGAGTTGGAATCTATAAAAATAATGTGGGAACCATCCATGTCCAGTGGTCAACTGGGTTAGCTTTTTTGGTGGAGGGAATGAAAAGGAAATGTCCAATACATTGGGTATCCATCTGTACAGTTCTGTGTCGGTATTTTCTGTCGACCACCTTCGCTGCCATTGCAGGTGACCCTCTTTCGTTAATCGAGGTCTCATCATGCGTTTGGACAGTTTACCATGGGCATCTTCTCCTCTCGTAGCCGCACTTGCCGCCACCATGTCCGCCAGCTCGTTACCCCAAACACCTGAGTGCCCCGGTACGTGATCAAGATGAATAGAAACAACATTCGTGAGGGAAAGGATGGCTATTTTCAATTGGTGAACTACGGTGGATTGATTACACGGGTTATCAAGGGCGGTTAGGACAGAGAGGCTGTCGGTGTAGATGATAAGAATAAGGTGGATTATCAAGTAAAAACTGAAGTAGTTTGTTCAGGGCTAGTGATTCTACGTCGAACGGAGAGGTTAGGGTAACGAGCCGTTAATGGTGCACTGCTGTAATAGAATCAGGCCCAGACATGATAAAAAAGCCAGCACCAGCTGAATTAGAAGTATGCGAACCATCTGTGTAGACGTGTAGGCCAGGGATTCGTAATATTTGGTTAGCATCGGCAGCATTAAGCCTCCCGCTGCTAATTCGAATCCATCTGGCTGGATGAGTGAGAGGGTCAATGGGAAGGGCTACGTCGGATGGTTCGCAATTAGGCGAGTTTAACGTAATGGACTGCCGCTCAGAAAACAGGAGAAACATAAGTACTTGGATGTCTAGGTGTATGTCTAGAGGTAACGTATTAGCTATTACCTCTGGAGCAGCCGTTATTGTTGTCGGGTACGCTCCTGTGACCGCAAACAGTGTGGATCTGAGAAGCGAGCGTACTCTTGCCCGAAGCATGGAGTGTTGACTCGTATACCACCACGCAGGATCGGCGTACGAAACGGCCGGCGTCACAGTCAAATGATGTAATAGGAGAAGATGCTGTCTATTTAAAATGGTGTGCATACGACTGAAGCGTTTCATGGAGACTCCAAGGTTTTCGACGACGTTTCTGGGGTGATTAACGTGAGCAACAAAGGTTAAATGGTTGTAGAAAACAACCCCAAGGAGCCTCATCTAAGGCACATATCGTAACGACGTCCCGTAAAGTCTCACTGTGGGTTTTCGGCGCGCTCCTCGTTCTCCTCTGGAAACCAGTAAACAGGAACGTGTCATCGGATTAATCCGAAATTTGGCGTTGTTGCTCCAAGTGGTAATTCTCTCCAAGGCTTGGCGAGCTGCTGTCTCAAGCTGCCTTCGCGTATGCCCATGTATGACAACGATCGTGTCATCCGTGTATGCCTGAAGGTATACGTTATCAGGCATCGGAAGAGAGAGCAGACCATGTATATAAGCATTCCATAATAGCGGTCTTAAAGGTGAACCTTGCGGGCTTCCCTTTGTCGCTGCATGGGTAATACTCGCGGAGTGTGAAAGAAATTACATTGTTCGGCCCTCCAAAAAGGAATGCGATAGCCGGTATATATTGCTAGGGCACCGTTGCCACCGGAAGAAATATAGAAGCCCTGGATGCCAAATTGAGTCAAAGGCGCCGGCAAGGTCCAAAGATATGACCAAAGATAAATCTCCTTTATCCCTGCGTTCTTGCAGGGAGCGACGGAGATCCACCAAGGTAGGATGGAGGAGACCAGATTTCTAAAGAAAGAAGTATAAACGGGAATTTAGCATCCTCGCCAGCAGCCTCCTTAGTATAGATGTAACACAAATTGTTCGGTATGACGAGGGTTGATGTCGTGGCCTTCCAGGTTTTGAAAGGAACCTAACCCGGGGAATTTTCCACTGGCACGGTGAGTGTCCAAGCTGAAGGCAGGTGTTAAACAGATTGAGGAAAAATGGAGAAATGTGTGTAATTAATAGCTGAGTCACAAGAGTAGTAATACCGTCAAGTCCAGGGGCTGAATTAGGGTTCAGGCTGCGGGCGGCTGCTCCTAATTCGGTTTGGGTGAAGTAGACATCTTGGTGATCCGTCTGATATGGTGTGTGGGCAGCAAACGTGCGTAGCGCCATCTGAGCCAACGTATCAATCTCCCTCGTATCCTCTGGTATGAGCTTCTTTAAAAGAAGGTGGGCAGATTGTATGGTGCCAGTTGTAGAACTGCCGTCAGCTTGTAGAAGAGGAGGCAATACTGTTGGAACTGTATAGCGGCTAAATGCGGCTTCAAAGGGACGCCCCAATAAGCTTCTTCTTGTATCCCATGAACACGCCTGTCTTGCTGCAGTGACCTTCTCTCCTTCTATGTGAATCCTGTAGTCACTGAGGGCTTTGTAATAGGTAAACTTGAAATGTGCTCGTTGAAGCGCATCCTTGCGTCGCTGAAAATGCTGACATAAAAAAGGGACTGCAGACCTCTCCTTAGCAAGAAAATCGGTCCACCACATGTTTCTACTGTGTTTCTTTGTGACACTTTCGTACTTCTTTTTGACACGATCAAACTTCGTATCAAATGTATTAACTGCAGAATCGAGGGCTTTGGGCGTGGCAAAGCTTAGAGGCTCGATACCCTGTAACCAAGGATCACTTGTCAAGTGCTGAATCATGTGACGTGTAGCCACTTTTGTTAGGCGTCTCTTACGAAAAAACGTGACAGAGGGCTAAAAACTATTAAGCGATGGTCTGACAAAGAAGGCGTATCATAGACTTTCCAATGATGACCACCTTCCCAAACAGGGCCAAGCCCCATCGTCAGGTCAATCCACGACTCTGCCTACTGATTCAGAAATGTAGATAGTGACGTCGGATCATTCAGTAGCTGCAGTCCACTGGCAAACAGAAAAAGTGCTAACTGCTGCCCACAAGTGTTTATTGCGGTGCCACCCACAAGGGGTTCGGGAATTGAAATCCCCTGCCAGTACCATATTGACAGAATTGTAGCGCTCGGTATTATCATTCAGTAAAGTGAGTATTTAATATTCTGGAACGGACGGTGCAGCATATGTGGCAATCAAAAGCACAATAAAATCCTTTTGTTGTATTTTGATTGCAACCACGTAAGAAGCCAAATTAACAGGAAAGACATCAAAGTTTCGTCGGGGCAATAAAATCATACAATGAGGAGTCTCCTGATTGAAAAACGTGAGGTAATGGTGCGGCACTCCTGGTACGGTTGAGCCCGGGCGTATGGATCAGAGATAAAAGCCACGTCAATGTGATGCGCCTCGGTGAAGTCAACTAAATGAGAAGTTGCAGTGCGTGTGTGGTTGAGGTTAGCTTGCAGGAAATTTAGTGTAGCCATAGTAAATAAATGAAGTGAAAGGGCTTGTGGAAGTACCTTAGGCGGTGGATTGAACGCAGAGAGCGGGCGTAGAAGGCAGGTCGTAAGTAGTTTTCGCTTTTAGCCTAGAGATTCCAAACGCAACCGTGAAGCAACATGGCGCATTAAAAGCGTGTTTGAACCGCCGACCCGCTGCTCGACACTCCCTGCACACTACTTTTTCCTGATCAGTCACTGGGCACTCTGCCGACGCATGAGAATCCGCACAATAGGCACAGCAAAGAATCTCCGCATTGCATCTTGACGCTCAACGGCGAGGTGTTTGGAGCTTTCCTGGCTCGTGCCTGTTTTGTAAGAGGCGTGATCGCACCAGGCCGAGCGCCGGGTGATTCGGAACTGTGCCCGCAATCAGTCGAGACTTTAGTCAATACCACGCCTACAGACACTCGCCAGCGTCACTGTCAGCCCGCACGCTGTCTGCCATCTCGCGTGTGGAGCAATGAAGGCTGAAGCGCGAATTGATGAATTCAATATAGAAAACATTACATTCCGTACACAAAATCAACTCCAGAAAAAAAAGAACATGTTCAACCGGGACTCCAACTTCCTTTTTCGGACACTGTACCCAGTGCTTCAGACCACATGGGCAGAGCCCCAGCGCTGCTGGGAATGGGAATATAAACTATATTACGTCTAGCCTGTTTATATTTTTCTTTTAAATTCATAATTTTCAGCATCTTGCGTGACCAATTCTTGCATAACACCTTTCCCGTAAGCGTCCCCCAAATTGCCACGAATATCTTATCTCTAGCGACTGCGTCTCGTAGCCCGATCGCAAATGTGTGGTCGTCATACTGACCACTGGGCTAGTTCACGCAGAAATAAACGGGCTTCCTGAGACTTAGTTCTGCGCTTTCGAATACACTTTTCGTTTGTTTTTACTCGTAAGTAGCTCTGTTACCTTCGCTGCTTCTCCTCCCACCTTTAATTAGGCTTATATTTTCTACCTGCGTACCAGTCAGCAAAGCGTCATATGTCTGCTTTTGTGGAGCAACTTTCACTCAAGAAACTTTTCTAAGCCGGACACAACTTACATGTCAACCAACAAAAGGCACTGTAATGATTGGGTTGGAGATCACTTGACGGAAACGGAATCAACGCTCGTTGTGCATACGAGGGGACATTGTATTTACACAATAGCACAAAACACAGATTTGGACAAAAAAATTAGCCTCATCTTCCCGAAGGGAACGCTGAGTAGATGCGGAGCATCTCGGGGTTCCTTTGTGTTTCTGTTGTGTTCATAGTCGAATGTGGGGGACCCACTAACTGACGGGACTGTTGCTTCCATCACACTTCATCGGAAGAACGGAGTGAAGTGGAGTGAACCGCAGCAAGCGCTGAACTGAACACGCGCAGCCCGCTACCCGACTTACATTCAAGGTTGAAGGAGAGGAGACGAGAGGAGGAGAGATGCGCAAGTGGCGAGCATGCGCCGCGAAAGTAGAAGCGAAAACGCGGGAGAAGCGAAAGCGAAGTGCAAGCAGCTGGTACGAGAGAAGAAGTGGCGGGAGTATCGCGCAGCTGTGGGAGAGAGCGGAGGAGGAGAGTTGCGCATGCGCAGTGTGAGTGCGGACGCCGACGCGGGACATGCCCAGACTACAGGATGCTCCGCATCTAAAACGAAAGGTTGCACACTACGGACAGAGGAACGTTAGGCTAAAGGGAATAGCCGAAGCGGTCCGCTACAATGTCTACAACTAGCAGGTCGGCGAACCTCCCCGGAAACGTCTCGTGAAAGAACGAGCGTTAGGTCCGATGTGGAAGCAGATCGCCGATGTCGCCCTCGTAGCGATGATCGTGCAGACGGCGCAGACGCGTTGTCACAGGTTGCGACACCGGAGAGGAGGTCAGCATGGTCGGTGGAAGGGCTTGGCTCCGTCTCACGCCCGGTCATGCGCCGTTAAGCCCGCCGGAGCACGCTAGCAGGTAGCGCAGGCCGACTCAGTGCTGGCAACGATGCCCTGCGCCTTGTCGACGACGCCCGGAACAGTGGTGGTGGATGGCGACGACCTTGCCTCGCTGTGGGACATAAACCAGGACTCTTACGGCGTTTCCCACAGTGCCGTTCCCCGCTCCATCTGCCTTGCGTCTCCTTTCAAGCTCGGTCTCGCTCGCTCGCTGCCCACGGTGGTATGGTGCCAGAAGATATGGCTCATACCCACTCAGATGGATTGGCAGTAAAGAGGCACTCAGCAAGAGAAATTATATAGTAATTACAAAAACACATTTAAGGAATGAAATTAAAAAAAATTACACCATCTTCCCGCGAGGGTAACCATGGGGTAGATGCCACGCAGGGGGGGTTGCCTTTGCGTTTCCGTTATGTTAGCGATGTCAGCGTGTGGATCGCTGTTGTTGTGTATCCTATTTACGCATCATGTTCGCCCCCGATGCGTCGCATCTACCCCATGGTTCCCCTCGCGGGAAGATGGTGTAAATTTTTTAACCGAGCGCAAGCTGCGCGCTAACGCACAGCTGGCACGGCAACAGGAGCGTGCAGCCGAGCGCAAGCTGCGCGCTGACGGCGCTGACGCACAGATGGCGCTGCGGTGAAAGCGTCGGAGCGCGCAGCTGCCGCGGCCAGGAGAATGGGGGAGGGATGCGGACTACGCCGCGACAACGACGCGGGACAGGGCGAGTTAAAGAGATGTGTTGCATCTAATAGGCATTTAGGGGAACTATAAACAGAAAAAAAACTGCCCAACATGTGACGTAGCAAAAAAAGTGTTGAAAAGGAAACAAAATCCATACTTAAAAAAATAAAGGAACGAAAACATGAAAAGTATGTAGAGAAATAAAACAAGACGGGAAGTTGGTGAAGGAGAGGCAGTGGGCGGGAAGGCATTGGTAGCAGTGATCATACACGCTGGGATCTTTTTGAGGGAAGCCTGGCATGGCCTGGGGCTAGCACGGGAGACGGCCAGATTCCGAGATGAATAAGTGCACAGTGGAGCAAAAATCTGCGCGGCAAGAACTCAGTGCCCTCGCCCCGAACGGTAAGATTATACGAGCAGACAGTTGGAAGGCCAATTGGTTACAGCTGTTTTCGAAGTATCTTTCTCGTATGGAGGAGCACCGTGCCTTCTACCACACCTCTTTCTCTACCCCAGCAGCACCCGCTTGGTCCTGGGAGCTTCGTCTTCTTAGCGGAGCATGCGGGGCCATTCCCCTTCATGGGCATGTGCTATCACAGGCACATTCTTCCAGGCACAAATCCGGTCGTTGTGTAGTTTAACTCAGCGAATGCATTGCGACGACCCATTCGCGGCCGGGTGACTGACTGTGTCAGAGGGTGTTCGAGCAGTTAGTACCCCAGTAAAGCTAAGCCTGCTCGAGTAAGCGTCATACAAGACGGCATTGCAAATGGGCAAGAGAGATGCAGAGGCGAGGAAAACACTTTTGAATTGATGTTTTTACGAATTAAATCGTCGTGTAAACGCTCCGGGAGTGCCTCAACCACGGCCTAGGGGTTATGAACTACAATTTGCGCTAGTAATCCCACAATGTTTACAATTCATTCAGTGTCTCTTTAGGCCGCTCTTTAAGCGCTTTCCCGCATAACAATCTCGATAGGAGCGGAAATCTCCTTCCAATACTATTGCAGCTGAGAAATTTTCCGCAGTTAGATGATGTTGACGATGATGATGGTTGGATGTTTATGGCGCAAGGCCAACTAGGGCAAAGAGCGCCAAAGCAGTGGTTCGGTATGGAGGATGTAAACGTAAAGTATAAAATCGGTAAACAAAACCAAAGTAAAATCAGTAAAAGACAATGAAGATGTCAGGTGTAAAAGGCCAGGTTTTGATGGTGCGTGGCATGAATTAAACACTACGCGTGATAGGAAATGAGGTGTAAAAGCTTCATGTCGTTAAGAAATCTAACGGTGCCTTGTACAGGAATCATGGGATGATCCGCCAGAAAGAGTGCTGGGTGCAGTGGAATGTGTTGTCTGTAGAGTTGAGGAAGGTGTTTGCGTCTTGTTGTGTGGAGTGCTTTGCAGATAATGAGGATGTGAAGTACGGATAGGCCCTCCCCACACCTGCTACACAGGGATCTTGGAGATCCAGTGAGCAGATGAGAGTGTGTCGCGTGTGTGCGGCCTATCCGTAATTTAACTAGGGTAACCTCGATGAATCTGTTGTGTGAGTCGCTAGTGTATCGTCCTAAGTGCGGTTTTATTATGTGTACCTCGCTCTCTGTCCGTGTACTCCAGGCGGCTTGCCATTTTTAAATGCGGAGCATTTCTTAGGCTCGCCTGGTCCTCCGCCGTTGATGGCGGCGCCGTCCACACGCTCACTGCGCATGCGCAACTCTCCTCCTTACACCCACAGCTCCGCGATACTACACCATAAAAAAAAAAGAAATAGTTAGCAGCGCCCGGTTTCGATCCCACGACTCTCTGGCCGCAACGGGAGGTACGCGGTGCTCTTCCCACTACGCTACAAGTCCGGGACAGGGGCAAGTGCTACGAACGCGCCTTATGTCCTTGACTCATTCAAACTACGTCAAGAAGCTACTGATACAACGAACGCACGCGAAGCGGAACGTCAACGAAAATGACGAACTGAAAACTTTAGAGGGGGATGCTGAATTTCCCGTGGGAAAGCTGTGGCGGGAAGCGCCACGCGCCTTGCAGCTCAACCAGCCCCGTCCGCAGCGCCTCTGATGCTGATTATGGCAGGATGCCCCTAGAGATTGGCCAACCAAAGGGATTGGCCAACCCATCACGAGATAGGTTCGCGTTCAACCACCGTCGTCATCTTCCCTTAGGGAACCGCCGAAGAAGAAGAAGAACGAGAAGACAAAGCTGCGAAGAGGAGGGCGTGTACATTGCTCTCAGCCGGTGCAACAATGTCAACAACCTTTACCTCACCAAAGCTGACGGAGACTACCGATTCTACCACAGAGACAACATCGACAAGAACATGATGGACGAGTTTCGGCGCCTCGAGAACCACCGCCTACTCACCGTAACACAACAGCACTTGCGTGCCTTTGCCACCGGTGTGGACCCGGACGCGGAATTCCCTCTGGCTCTAGTAAAAACCAGATAACTCAACATAACGGCAATACAATGGAACCACACGGAACCGCCACGATGCTTTGCATCCTCATCAGGGTTCCCAACGGGAAGATGGTGTAATTTTATTCGTGAAGTTTTGTCTTATACGTGGGTTGAGGTCAGTGTAGGGTACTGTTGTTATGTCCAGTGCGTTTGCAAGTGCAGCAGCGACGGCCATTTGATCCGCGGTCTCATTCCCCGTGTTTTTCGCATGGCCTCGAACCCAGCACAGGATTAGTTTTAAAATGTTTAGCATATATAGACATTATGGCATGAAAGACAAAATTGACAATGTGGTTTTTTCTGGGTCTGTGTGAAGACAATGCACGCACAACATGAAAGAGTCTCTAAAGATGAGAGACATAGGAATTTGTTTTAAAGAATGTGCTGAACGGTGAGTAAAATGCCATTTGCTTCTGCGGAGAAGATAGTGGTGTGTACACTCATAGTTTTGCAAGAATTAAAATTAGGACCATGAGCAACGCACAACACCGCAGTTGAAGTTTTCGAGGCATCGCTATAAGATTCGGCATATTTATATTTATCCTGCAGGGACAAGAATTGCTGCAGAATTGCAGTTCTCGGAACCCTGTTTTTATTCACTTTTATAAAAGACAAACCACATGATACAAGCTGAAGTAGCCATGGAGGCAAAATGTCAGGAAATGATGATGTGTACAAATCTAAAAACCCAACAGAAAGACCTGAAGCTTCTGCTCTCACCCTCAGTGAAAAGGGAAAGGAAACAGATGGACGATTTGAGAAGAGCTGGGTTGTTGATGTATCATTGAGAACAGGTTTAAAAGGATGTTTATTCAATGATGAAACCTTAAACGCCTATATTAACAATATGTACATTCGTTGATGTTCCAGGCACCATTTGTTACATTCAACGTACCGACTCTGCGCTGGGCTAGTGCGGAACGCACCAGATGCAAGCCGAAGTTCCAAGGGGAGTACTGGATCAATCATTTGTAGTGCTGTTTTTGATGAGGACTCATACACGACACTGCCGTAGTCTAACCGAGACCTGACTAAGGCGGTAAAGACCCAGAGAAGAAGTTCTTTGTCTGCACCTAATGACTGGTGGGAGAGGACCTTGAGAATAATTAGTGTTTTGAGGCATTTGTTTCTAGGCTTGATGTGTGGGACGAACGAGAGTTTTTTATCAAATAAGACTCCTAATAACTTGCGCTGCCTTTTTACAGGAATAGATGCATGATTAAGGGTAATCCGAGGGTCCGCAGAAATCCAGCGCTTGCGGGAGAACACAACACAAGTACTTTTCCCGGGTTTAGTTTAAATCCGTTAAGGTCCGCCCATCCACCGAGCTGAACTTGACGTTCGCAAATTGACAGGTTACAGGATTTAAAACATTGTCTACATAGATGTAAGAGGAAATGGATGGCGGCAGTGCCTTTCGGAGGAAGTTCATCTCAACTATGAACGATTGCAGCTTAAAACTCCGCCTTGTGGCACACCATTTTTCTGCACATGTATCCCTGACAAGGATGACCCAACCTTACCACGAAATGTCCTCGTGGACATGTAACTAGAAATTGTGGTTAACATGTTACCTGACACGCCAAAGGACTTTAGTTCGCTAAGGATGCCGTATCACCAGGCTTTGTCATTAGCCTTTTCAAGATCAAAAAACACCCTAAGACAAAATTATTTATGCGCGAAGGCATAGTTTATATAGGATTCAAGAGCAACAAGTTGATCGTTGGTAGATCGCCCCACCCTGAAGCCTGCCTGGCAGCTTTCGGGAAGACCATTGTTCTCCAGAAAGTACACGGACCTCCGGTTTATCATCTTCTCGAGAAGGTTGCACAGGCAGCTAGTCAGGGCAATGAGTCGGTAGCTAGTTGGAGAGGAAGTGTTCTTCCCCTCTTTCAGGAAAACTACAACTATAGCCTCCTTCCAAAAGTTTGGAATGTGCCCCGAAAGCCATATTCTGTTGTAGAGGTGTAGGAATGTTTCAAATGTGTCTGTTTGTAGGTGTTTTGACATTAATCTTGTCTGAGACTGGAGCTGAGGATTTACACGTGTTCAGAGCAGCCCTCAGCTCATGTAGTGAAAACAGGGAATTGTAAGAAGTCTGTGAGTTGTTGTTGTCGCGTAGGGACTTTTCACAAGAGGCTTTCTGTTGCAGCAAAGTGTTTGTGTAGTGTGCAGAGCTGGACACGTGTTGAAAGTGTTGTGCAAGTGAGTTAGCCTGATCTTCTAGTGTGTCCCCTGTCGTGTTGACCAAGGGCAGGCTATGTGTTTGTTGTCCTTTAAGTTTACCTATTTGCGTCCATGCCTTGCGTGTTTCTGAGTATGAATTTCTGGATGTTATCAAGGAGCGCCAACTATCCGTTTTGCCTCACTACACACGCGCTTTCCCAAGAAAAGAAATTACGTTAGCTGATGTGGGGTACCTGCGAAGGACACCCCACGCCTTGTTCTGGGCCTGTCGCGCCCGCCTGCAGTCCTCATTCTACCATGGCCTTCTTGGGTTGTGCGGAGCACTGGAGGGCTGGGGAATGGACTTTTCGGCGGCGTGGAGGACATGCGCCGTGAGTAGTTGGGCAGCTTCTTCAATGTGTAGGTGTGGTGTGGATGTGTCGTGTGGTTTGGATGTTTCTGTAAATATCCTCCAGTTCGCTCTAGATGCATTGAACCTGTTAGCGGAAGGTGAACTGTTCGGGCCTTTACCTATGTATGTTAATATGGTTGGGAAGTGTCCACTACCGTATGAGTTAGTGCCAACATCCCATCCAAGAGATGGAAAGAGTACTGAAGAGCCAATAGCCAAGTCGAGCTGTGAATAAGTGTTGTGTCCTATATTATGGTATGTAGGCTTGTTTTAATTCAGTAGGCATGCTCCCGAAGATGTTAGATATTTTTTGATAAGTCGACCTCGGGCATCCGTGCGAGCAGAGCCCCAAAGAGAGTTATGTGTGTTAAGGTCGCCTAAAAGTATTAAAGGAGCGGGTAGCTGATCAACCAGGCCCTCGAAATCCGAGCTTAAGAGCTGGAAATTAGGAGGGTTGTAAATGGAGCATAGTGTTATTTGCCTACTAAAATTATGGTACGAATGGCGACACCCTCAAGTAGGGTCTGTAATTGGATACTGTGACACGCCAAGGACTTTCGGGCAATGATGGCCACACCCCTGAAGATGTACAACCACCATCCCTGTCCTTCCTAAATACCAGGTAAATATTGAAAAAAATTGTATGCTTCAAATTTAAATGTGTTTTTGTACACATAGGGCACTTGGCAGATTGGAGCGCAATATCTCCAACACATCGTCAAGACTTTTCAGAAGGCCTCTACAGTTTCATTGAAATGTGTTTTCTATTCCCAATATTTAGTGTGAGAGCTACTGGAGTGTGTGTGTTTATGAGTCGTCTTTATGGGCGGTGATTCTCGTCTTTTTGGGCTTGTCCAGAGGCCTTGGCGTCAGGACACGTTCCTTGCGGTGTACCGCAGACAAGAACGTCCGACATCCATTTCGCCGTCGGGTGTCCTCGGAGAGCCTGCACGATCAGGCTCCTTGGATCACGCACCCTTTTGGGCGCGCTTTGCCTGTCCCGCAACCGCCGAGGGCTTCTAGAACACCTCGAATGGCGCAGGCCGGGGAGCGAGGGTGGCAGCTGCCGCGGGTGGCTCCATCTCCATCTCCTTCGCGCCCTCGCATATGCTTTGGGCTGGTGGAAAGGAAACTGTGGATGCAGCAGCATCCCCAACCGACGTGGTTCCCACCACAACCGCTGCTGGCTCAACGAGCGGTGCGGAGGCGGGTTGGGCTTCCCGAGGCAACCCGGTGGTGGGCGGGGGTGGGACCAAGTCCGACTTGTGGTACTGGTTCCCTGCCGAAACCAGACGCCGCTCCTCCCCCTGCGAGCTGCGTCGGCGAAGCTCCCCTTAGGGACAGAGGCTAACCTCTTCCGCGCCTATGGGAAGGTGATGTCCTCTGTTACCTTGACATTAATTATATGCTTATCCTGCTTAAACCTTTTACCTTTTTGGCGAGTATACTGCATTGAGTCCCTGGCAGTTGGCACAGGTGAAGGTTTCAGATTCACTGTTTTCTGAGGGGTGGTCATGCTGGACGCACTTAGCGCAGGCAAGTCGGCCACGGCAAGAGTTTGTGCCATGCCCGAACCATGGGCACGTGAAGCAGCGCCATGGGATCGGGATGTACGGGTGGAGAGAACAATGTATACAACCGGCATTTATAGATTCTGGAAGGGTGGATCGATCGAAGGACAGGATAATGTGTTTAGTTGCTATCTGTTTGTCATCGCGGCGTATGAATATGTGCTTTACAGCCGTGACGCCCTGATCGCTTAAGCCTTCCAAAGGTCGGCATCGGATTCGGAGATCAGATCTGCCTCAGAGATCACACCCTGAGAGCTGTTGAGGCTGCGGTGGGGTGTGACCCGGATCTCCAGATCTGCCATGCGGGTTTGTTTCAGGAAGATTGTGAATTGCTGTTGAGTTTTTACTTCAACTAGCACTTCGCCTGTTCGTAGTTTTTTGCTTCGAAAGATTTGCGAATGATTCCTTCAAGGAACTTGGAGACTAGGAATACAGACTGGGGGGGAAACGGGTCTCGATTTATCGACTGATTCAAGGACCAAAAAACGGGGATAGTTGTCAAGCTTCGGAATGTTGATGGTTGGTAGGGATGGAAAAACAAACTTCGGTGCGGCCCCTTTTCAGGGACCGATCACGTTTTGAGGGGGTTTTTGATTCATCCATATGGCATAGGAAAAAGCAAGGGACGGGGTGCTTGCTTCGTCAGCCTTACCCTGATAGCTGAAGAGGTCCCGGAGCTCCCTGCCTGTTAAAGACAGGGAGCCCATCCGCCGGAGCTTCACCTAGGCTCCGAAGGCCACCGTTTGTGTTTTCTCGCCCTCCACCTATAAACACATCGCTACGGCTGGATGCAGCTTATGTTTGGGGGCTCGGGTCCGCGGTGTTGCCAATACCGTCACCAAGATTACTCAAGGTGCCCTGTGCGGGGATTAGATGATGTTCAAATCATTAATAGCTCTTGTTATTTCTTTTACGGGCGTATGGTCCTAATGCACTTTTGCGAAGGCCAGCCAGGCTATTTGGTTCGAGTGGGCTGCGATTGCATCGTCCCGATGGCGGGTGGCCTTACTCAAAGCAAAGTTTGTAAGAGGTAACAGCTCTTGTATTGTTGCAAGAGTGAAAAACTTTGGAGTAGAGTTACGTTGAACGATTCCTGAAAGATCTGGTAATCTCTGTGATACATCTGTTGTATGTAGTCTATGATTTCAGCTACAACAATAAAAGAAATTCTGGTAGGACCACCCAGTTTTAATTTCTTTCCTAAAATATTTTGTTGCTCAATGAATAGCGCAATAGTCACTGTAATTGACATGAATACCTTAAATACCGGTACTTTTCATTGCTGATTACAGGTCACACTTTTATATTCAGGAGTAACAATGGCAGTTAGCTTTAATGTTTGGTTTCAGCACTACCCGTTTTTGTTCGCGCCGAAAGTCACCGATCACATGAGCGCGAAAGCGTCAAGGATCTGCGTGGCCCATACAAATAATAATTGCGGGAGCATGAAATAAGCAATTACAAAATAATCAAGCGTCCGGGATCGGACTGAACAGTAATAGGTGCGACAGATTATTATTAAAATTGCTGGATGTAATGGGGAAAGGGCAAATGGGGCGAAGGGCACCAAGGGTGTGCTTAGATGATAGACATAGAAATGTATATAGTAAACTCGATGAGCAAGAACAAAAGTACAAAAGAACAACCAGCCTGCGTCATTAGTCATCATTACTCACTACGACGCTTTCGGGAGGCTCTTGCCATTTTTATGCGTTGAATTGCTCAACGCATATTTTTACTGCGAAGCTGTTAAGCAAATCGTAATTTTTCGTGTCCGCAGTTAAAAATACCAAGGAATTTCCTAGCGCCCTCACTTGCGCGAGCAGGTGATCGCGGGCCTTGTGGCGGCCACCCGGCAGTAACAAAACCACGAAAATGCCGAGCGCTTGTGTGTGCGTTAATCACGGTGACCACCCAGCGTCCCATGCACTTCCCCTGCGCACGTTTGTGAAGCCAAGCATATCCACTTAGGGAGATCGGCCCCACAAAACTGCAGGCTTTGCTGTAATCGTGGAAACACTTTCTCAGAACGAGAAATACTCCAGCGTTAGGCGTAATTATGGCAACACTTGCTGGAAACGGGAAAGACACCTCATAGCGCACGCCCTTCCAGTGTGATGTCCAATGATTAAGCCTTCCAAAATAAGACAGAAGGTCGCACTCATTGCAACAATTCTGGAGGAAAGGTCGTTGTGGCAGTGAACAGGAAGCAAATAGGCTGAAATAATGAACATCAGCATTCTTGTTGGTCATCCCGGTCGCGTAAAGTTTCGCTACCTTCAAGCCTTACGCATTATTGTGAGCTTCCTTCAATTTGTTTCGAGTTGTTCGCGTTACCTTTCATTGTATCGGATAAAATTTATGCCGATTTTTTGCACCAGTTTTTTCGCTGTGCATGAAGTGGTAATGATGGACTTTTGTTGGCGGTGCTCCATTCTCTGATTCTTTGTTATTACGTTATGTATTTTGCCAGCATTCTGGTTTTGGGACGTTTTTGAGTATTGAATGTATGTACTAAATTTGGTTTGTTTTTCAACTGTATATTTGCATTTTACTTGTCTGCTAAACCCACTACCCTCTATAGTCATGTATGCCCTGAGAATAGAAATAAATAAATAAATAAATAAATAAATAAATAAATAAATAAATAAATAAATAAATAAATAAATAAAAAATAAATAAATAAATGATATTGGCTGGTGTAGAAGGCCAGATTGTGATTAGGCATCGTATAAAACGAGGCCCAAAAAGTTACCCTTTTGATAAATAGTTGAACACGTGCTTGAGATAAAACTGTATCGTCGGACAAAAAGAGCGATGGGTGGAGTGGGGCTCTTTGTAGAGCTGGGGAAATAGTTTTTGTCGTGTCTGTCTAGCGCCTTAAATTGGATTAGAGTGTGCAGTGGATAACGAGTAAATTTTGTTCAGACCTGCTGGACGGGGTCTTGTTGAGCCAGTGAGCCGGTGGGAGCGTGTGGGAATCTAGCTAGCGCAACTTCGATGAATCTGTTGTGTAAGTCAGTAGTGTATTGTTCTACGCGTGGTTTTATTATTTAACTTGTCTGACTGTGTACTGCAGTCCGTTTTTGTTTTGCCAACGTGTCGCCTGACGTGTGCTTGAGTGTAGTTGAGGGTATTGTCATTATGTCCACTGTATTTGTAAGCGCAGCAGCAGCACACATTTTATCCACGATCTCATTCCCGGCGATCCCAGAGTGGCCTGGCACCCAATACGCAGTCAACCTACGCATACGCGAGGATAATGGTCTTAAGAACCACATTGATGTGGTGATTTCTAGATGCCTTTGCTGATGACAATGCACGCACCGTACACAAGGAGTCTACAAATTACAGACTTCCGTACTTGTTGTTTAACAATATGGCTTGCAAAAATAAAAATAAAATATACCTTCGTCGTAAAGATACTGTTGTGTGCATTCATGGTTCTACTTCGTTAAAGTTGCTACATGCGCAGTACAGGACACGGTGGAGGCAGTTTTGATGCGCCACTATAAAATTGAGCATAACGATATTTTTACTGTAAAAACAAAAGGTACTGCAGAGCTTCACTTGTTGGCACTGGATGGTTGTAAGTTGCTGCAACCGACACATTCCATGATACAGGGCAGAGCTGCCATGGAAAAGAGCTGCCATGGTATCTATACATGGCAGAGCAGCCATGAAGGAGAAACAGGATGTCTAACAGGTGTCTGAAAAAGAGAGAGCCAGTTCAGATGCTTGCTCTCTCACCCTGCATAAGAAAGGAGCAGAAATAAGGGGCAATTTTAAAAGAGCTGGCATACGAATGTATGATTAAAAACAGGTTTGCGGGAATAAAAATTCTATGGGTGAAGTTAAAAGGCCTATAACAAGTCCAAATAACTCCGCTGGTGTCCTAAGCACCATTTGTTCCACTCGACGTAAATACGGCGGACAGCGATCGTACGGAAAGAACCATAACAGAGGCGACGCCCGAAGTGCAGCAATGAGTCGAGAATTTGTGCGCCTGTTTTCATGACTGACCTATTCACAACACTGTTGTATTGCATCTAAGACCACACCAAGACCGTGTGAAGCCGGACAATGAGTTTTTTGCCTGCACCTAAGGAGTGTTTTGCGTTTTCTACATTTGTGTTTCTGTTGTTTAGTGTGCCAAACACTTGCGAGTTTTTTTTTAAGCGGGACACCCAAAAACTTGTGCTTATTTTCACCGGAATTCATATACCATGAAGGGTAGTCTCAGGGTCTCTATTTATCCCGCCAACCTCCCATCTATTCGTACTCCAATATACCATAACCTCTGAATAATTCGAATTCAAGGAAATCAATCGAAAACGCCAATTTTCTTCATTTCACACAGAAAGCATCGTCTTTCAGCCATCTTCTTTGTGAGATAAAAGGGGCTTAGATTATTTTTTGTTTCCTGGAGCCGTGTTTGCATACATCATGTGAAAGGCACCAATTAAAACAAGGTACACGCTTCCACACTCACCAAAGACATGCAACTATCTCGCAGAAGCCCGAAGAGCTAAGCCCTTCATAGGTATAAATTTGTTTTTCACGTAATAAATGAGCTGCGTGGGAAGCTACTCTGTACACTAGAATAAGAACACACAAGAGTGCTGTAGATATACCCAATTTTAAGGCAGTAAGCCTCAAGATATTAGCGGGCGCCTATACAAAAACCTCGTTTATCTTTTCTGCGACCACACCAAATACACTTCTCCACATGTGTACAATTTAATTCAACGAGACATCTTGATGGAGTGCTCGTTCTACCAAACTGCGTTCGATATAAAGGCATTTACGTGATGCGGTTTATTTCGGCGCGTGAACTAATTGTAGGGTTTCTTGTTTGAAACCACCGCAATTTTATTGATTGATTGATTGATTGATTGATTGATTGATTGATTGATTGATTGATTGATTGATTGATTGATTGATTGATTGATTGATTGATTGATTGATTGAGTTTATTGCGCCGGCGCAATGTAGGCGATGAGGCACGCCGTAGTGGTGGGCTCCGGATTTTTTTTAACCACCTGGGGGTCTTTAACGTGCGCCAAATCTCTTACACATTTTTGCTGTTCGTCTCCACAAAAAAAAAACAGCCACCACCACTTTGAATCAAACCCGCCTCCTCGTGCTCAGCACCACAAAGTTTTGGCCACTGAGCCACCGGTGCGGATAAACAACAGCTATAGTTTTATATACATGGTGGTAGGCTCTTGACTTGAATATCGGCTGCGCAGTAATATTTGCGTTACATTGAATAACTGCATTGTTTCCCGCAATGTCTCCGTTTATACTGTTTAGTTCGCAACCTGCTACACTGAATGTCATTTATAGAAGGTGGGAGCCAAAGATCTGATTGTTTTATTCGGAATCGCGGTCCTTTATATTCAGCCAATCATCAGTCACTATTTGATCATACTAGGATATGTGTATTTGCTTGATGTTTTTTTAGGGGAGAAGCCCTGTATGGGCTTGGGCCGTCTGCGTCTCCTGTCGTCGTGGTATCCTGTCATCGTCGTCGTTGTAGTCACGGTACCAAGACACCGGGACACTCATTTTCCAACGCCTCGCGCGCGAACGTCACGCGTACTAACAGAAAACCCCGGGACACTTGTTTTCTAACGCCTCGCATTGAAACGTTTCATCCGCGTGGGCAAAAACGCATACTACAAGTACATACGGGGACACTGGTTTTCCAACACATCATGCTACAACGCTTCGTGCTTCAAAGACGCGAGACTTTTACAGCAAAATTGAATACCTCTACCCCCAACTGTTTCATCCCTGTGGACAAAACCTCCAAGGCGCAATGAATACAGTTACACACTGCATGCTTCACCCCTCCCCAGGTTTCACGTTAGTGGAGATGGTCCGGGATCTTTTTCTTCTTTCGCAAACACTGTTCGCTATCATATTCCCATTGTGTTGACTGCCAGAACTTCTGCATTCTTCTATCCAGCGAATTTGATTTTTTAAACTTTTTACAAGGTACACATTCTCGGAAACATCCTGTTGTTTATATTATAAATATATAGGCACTGTATCAGTGCAAGCATGCCATGTATTGGTTCCTGGGCGTCAATCAAACTGCCTTTAGGGCTTTTTGCCTAGGAATACACGTAGGTCTTTTCGTAAACAGGTAGGTAGCTCGGTTAACTGGTTTTTTCAGAGCAAGTGTTGGAAGCCAGTAACCCCGGCTACTCCATTTCACTTAATGACGGGATATAGACGAGGTTAAAGAAATCACAAGTACACGACACAGTTGACGAGGTTTCTGAGTTCTAGTTGGTTCTTCTGGGTTCGTATTCATCTATTCTAGGTGAAGGGCCTACAACACCTGTTATTATTTTGAAAGGATAGCTGTTGAGTTAAAAAATGCATTTAAGGCACGGACAACCTTATACGGCCAGTGACAGGCCATATACTTAGCAGAGTTTTTTTACCCAACATAATATGGTTTGCTACAGCTATAGTTTGTGCTCCAGTTCACGCTTTAGGCGGTAGTTTATTGCGCAATTTAATAACATGCTGGAAACATCTTCCTTGTGCTATCCGCATGCGGAGGATTGTGAATCTTCAGAGTCATTTTAACAGCAGAGCTACTTAGGCCGAGCTTTGTCCGTCGGTCGCGCCAAAAAACCTCGAAGCCTCAGAAATAATTGCGTTCCCGGGATTCAAACCCCGGTCCGTAACGCCATGAAACCGCACCCTAACACCGCCACCTCAAAGGCCCGAGGGGTACGGTGGTAGCGGCGGTAGCGGTGGCGGTGAACAATAACACATGCAACCAATTGAAAGTAGAAAACGCTTCCTGTGGTCGAAATCGAACCTGGGTCCTGCGCGTTATGGAAACCGATTGAGCTCTCATCGCATTCCGGGTGTAGATCATTTTCGTTGGGTTTGTAGCGCCGGCGTTGCCTTTAGACTCGGCCATCGCTTCTAGCGCGAGCTATTTCGGTTCAGTTTGGGGGAGATGTGAAAACCTGCGGAAGAAACTTCCCCGGCCTGCCATTTTTGGAGAGCTTTCAGCGGCAAGTTCGGAAATAAATTGGAGGTGCAACCACCTGGTCTCTGAGAAAGGAGGGGTCCGCCATCTTTGCTTTTTCTCCTGCCTTGTACCAGTATTGGAAGCTGCGCCATTTTTAACAGAAATATTTGCGTAGGCAACGCCGACTCACATCACATACAAGAGCGCTTCCACATTTTGTGGCAGCTCCACATTCAATGGGATCATGGTCAACCAGCGGCCTAATATGAACCCCCCTTACTTTTTAAATGTTTCGTGCGGTTGAGAGTCGAGGCTTTCCAATTTAAGCTGCACAGTTGGATTCCTTGTGGAGGAGAGAGGTCAGCCCTGCTGAGTGTGGGTGTTTGCCCGACCACTTTTCTCTGGGCATGATATGCGTTGTAAATTATTAGTGCGAACAAAATCGTACATTTACACACTTTGCTTCTTGGATAGTCTGTAGTCATCTGCTTGTCGTCGGCCGACAAATCATCGATAATCGATCGACCGATCCCTATGGTGTCCGATTGTTTAAATTTTATAATAGGCTTCCCATTGACTTTGGAAAAAATGGCGCCGGCACAAAGCTTTAGCTTAGCAAGTGAGCATGCTTCTTCTTTCACATGCTGCGTAATATTAGGCTTGCCATGTTATGCAGAGAAATTCCCTTAAGTGATATCTTTCTCTTCAAAATCCCGGTCACAAACTTCAGCTGCGGCTTGATGTATAGTGTTGATCCTCGCGTAGGCACAACACTGTATATATGCCATCCAGTTATATAAGCCTGCTTTTTTTACAATATTGTGGTACGAAATTCCTTGATCAGTTTGGTGACTGTGGTAGTGTGTGGGAAGATTTTTTAAACGGTGAAGTGCACTTCTCTGGGTAGTCGGTTGATATTTACTTTCCTACTGTGTTACTTTTGGTTGCATTTAAAATATTTTTATGCTGGTAATGTAAAGGATGGGGACTGTAAGAATTTGTTGAGTCTGATATATTGTTCTGAAAATAAATGTTCCTCTGTGTATGCAGTGCCCATTTCGATAAATCAACAACATGTTGCACAGCTGACAGAATCGCCAGTCACACTTCACGTTAGCACAGCATTACTGATGGCTTTTAACCAAACCTGTTATTGCTTGCCCTCAGAAGCATTCAGCCAAGCCGAAGGAACTATAAATATTACCCGGTTATTGGCTATCTTCGCTGCAAATGTTGTCGAAAGTCGACAGTCTTGTGAAGCCACGGCACATAACTGGCTGTTCTGTCCACCCCGCCTACCTCTCACCCTGTTTCCTTTCTCTCTTGCCCCTGGGATGAAAAACGTATTGGAGGTGTGGTGAATAATGTTCAATTTTCGAGAGTTCGCATTGCTGTAGCGCAATCCCTTGGAACCTTTTTTGTCTGTTCGCTCAGAATTCAAGCCACGCGCTCCCGGATGGATGGTGACCATTTTTGCATTTTGTGGTTAAGATATATATCCTCATGCGCTTTTTTTGTTTGTTATCCCAAAATATCCCCCAATTCTATTTTAAATAAAATGCCTAGTGCTCGAATCAGTTTTGTATTTCTGTTATACTTCTAGTATGCTCAATGGTTTTATATACTGAGCAATGTTCGCTCCTATTAAGTATGCTATAAGGTTTGGTTCTTCAGGAAAGTTTTGCCCATATAAACGTCGGGTTCATGAAATTTTTTCCCTTTTTGACCGGGCTGCTGAATCGAATGAATAAAAAAAGACTACCATCTTTAATAGAGAACCGGTATACCTTTCGAAGGACATCGCCGTGAGCAACGCAGTGTAGCATACAAAATTTCTCCGCACGTGCGTGTCCACGCAACCAAACCATAAGTTACAGGGTAGCTGTAATGCACCTTGCTCGATTAATTCAGTAAAACTGGCCGCTTGGTTTTTTGGTAGTGTCCCCTCTTTGGGGCGCTGCTGATACACCAAAGGGCTGAAACTAGTTTCGTTTTAAAGCGAAGTTTTTTATGCCTCACTGATGGCGACATTTACATCACCAAAACGCACTGCAGGAAAACCAACTTCAAACAGTGGGTTTCGCAAAAGGATGACGATGATGATATGCGAAGGCATATAAGGCGCATCAGAAAGAAGCGCTTCCCAAGGATAGATTAAAACCTGGGTCACTTGCGAACAGAAGTCGACGTCTATCCGATAGCGGCATTCGGATAGGGTTAGAGCAACTCAGATTTTAGACTTTCCTTTTGACTCAGGTAGCATGCGAGAGAGCTTTGCGTTACGAGTACCTTGCTCTTTAAAGAGGTGCTTTGATTTTTTAATTAAATGACAGGGTGCTGGACGTGGAATCATCTAATTATTCTGAACAAGACAACGGCAGATTTTGTGTTTAATGTAACCCTACAAAACACATTCGTGGTTCTTCTATCTCGTGTTTGTCCTGCTGTAACTTTTAGAACTAGTAGGCACCAACGTTCCCAACCATGTCTTCTACAGCATATATTGGTGCCGTTTTTCGGATGGAGACAGGGCAGCGTGCGTTAGGAGATCGAAAGCTGCACCACGAAGACGTGCCAAAACAGCTGTTAGCAGAACCAGTTAGATACCGACACGAGCGCCTTTTGTGAGGCTCACATCAGTTACAACATTTGTGTTTGGCGAAATGCTTATCAAAACGTTGCCCACGGGTTTTTTCGCTCCGCTGCAAATGTCGGCAAAAGGCGAGCCTTCAACCGTCTTTGCAGCGCAACACGCTTTTGCCACCACCCTATCCACCCCACATGCTTTTCGCCTGCCATCTCGTTTCCCTCATTGTTAAAGCAATGGACAAATTCTAAAGTAAATTAAATTGCGCTGCTCGCGCACTCTTAACCGCAATTGATTTTTACAGCGCAAACTTGCCCTTTTTGATACTGCCTTGATTTTGTTCATTTATTGTAGTACAACTAATTTAACGTATATTCTGAAGTAACATTTTGCAGCGGGTTATGTATATGCGTTTAGTTGAAAACAGGCCTGAAGTTTCCGTCGCCCTGCATACAGTTGAAATAAATGACGAATGCCCGTGGTTTCAGTAGTTTGTAATGGTCTGGCGCATGTGTGCTGCGTTGAACAATTGTTTCGCCTTTTGGCTGGGCGGTTTAAACGTCTCAGGGATGGAGAGCCCGATCAATATTGTTGCGTTTATGTAGCCTGACAAAGAAATGATCTGTGAAAGCAACGACTGACGCCGATCGTTCTTCGAATGGTACGACCAATCATCTGCAAGCTGGTCTAGGGAATAATGCCGAGGCTACGCGATGGGAACCTCATCCTTGTACGTATGAACAAACGAGCAGAACGAGCAATCGTTCCGCACAGAATGATAATAGACAGACAGGCCATAAGGCAGGGGGGTGAGGAGATGTGGAAAATTATGCCAAGACTACTTTCGTATGAACACCGTTAACCACCCTGGCACATATTTAGGCGTGGCGCTGAACTCTACCACGTTTCTCCAAAGCTCCTCATAAAGAATTCTTCATGGCCCGCTACTCCAAATGTCGGCAATTAATACATACAAGCTTTTCCGGTAATTGTAAATTACCCTTTGTAAACATGGTAATCCGCTAAATTCGCGCAAATTGTTGAGACTTTGAACTCCACTACGTTCTTCCAAGCTGCTCAGTATGAATTCAAGGTCGTGCCACGCACTTAACTAATGCAGCAAATATTGTACACAACAAGCTTTTGTGGTAAAGATTGTGCTCGAAACAGTCAAAGTGCTCAGGAACAATTAAACTGGATGTCCCGCAACACACAAATGTAGAGCATTATTGTATACAACAAGCTTTTGTAATAAATGTAAACTACCCTTAATTATATAGGAGGACGAGGACGAAAACGTTTATTTAACTGAAGAGCTGGTAGGTGGACGGGGTCCTTAGTCCAAGACTCCGGTTCCCAGGCGGCACAGAAAGTGTGCCCCAAGACCGGCCCGTCTATGGCCGCTTTCTGGCATGTCCGGCCAGCATCCAGGTTCTGGCAGCCACTGATCATGCGTTGAACGGCCAACATTCGGCAACCAGCGCTTCGGTATTTTTCCGTCCGCCCGTGTCCGGACGCACAACGGCACCTAACCGGCTGCCAGATATTCAGTTCTCTTACGGCTGCCGATGTTGAGAAAGAGAACGGCCGAAGTACGGCCCTAGGGCATCCGTTTTTTTTTCGGGAAGCGGTAACAGGCCGAAGCACGGCTAGCGACCGGCCACAGAATATGCGTATTCTTGCGGCAGTTGGTGTTCGAAAGGAGACCGGCCGGAGCGCGGCTGCCGTGCATTCGTTGTTTCAACGGTGAACCGCGCGTCCGGCGGTAGAATATTCGTTTTCTTCGGGCAACCAGTGTTATGAAGGATACCGGCCGACGTACGGCCCCAGAATATACGTTTTTCATTCGGTTAGCTGTCCTCGGCCGAATTACGGCAAGCGAATGGCCACCGAATATATGGCAACCGGTGTTCAATAGGAGACCGGCCTACGTAAGGTATCTGGTTATACGTCGTTTTTTCGGCAAACGGCATACAGCCGAACAAAGGCACGCGCCTGGGCGCCGAGAATTCATGCAAAGACGTGTTTGGAAGGAGACCGACTGGTTTTTTCCTGGGGGCAGAAAAAGCCGTTCGGGAGCCGAACGACGGGGACGCGTTTTTCATCCGCTCCGTGTTTCTACGTTTTAAATGAACGAACATCGTTTTTCAAACAGTAATGAGTGTTCTCGGTGAACGGGCAAGGTGCAAGGACTCACTGGACATTAGCAGGGAACGTTTTAGGCCATCGAAATGTCATTTATTGCCACAAGAAGACTGTGCCACACCGACGGGTGAGCTATGCCTCGCCAGTCATCGCCGCTACGACGCCTCGGCCGCCGGCTTCGTCGACGCATCAGCTCGAGGATATTCGCCCCCTCAAGAAATGGAGAGCATTGGAGACATCGACCCGGCAGAGATGTCCGATCCGAGATGAAGATGGTTCACCAGAATAACTGGCCTTCAAGGGCGTCGAGCAAGCGGCCACCACGCAGGAGCTAAAACGCCACCATGTTAAGGACTCCCCACCAAAGAAAGGCAAGTGCGAGCAAAAGCGCAAGTTATTCTGCGTACAATTAAACTGCGACAAGCAATGTTGCACTATGTTGTTGGTGATAATCGTAGAAGAGACTCGCTCGCGCATTGGTAGGATCAACTTCATGCCCTGCACTATGTTACTTCATGGGATTTTACGACTGCCTATTTAGAAAAAAAAACTATTTTAAATTTGCGATAACAACAGAGCCTTGTAGCTGACGAAGCCTAGCTGTTAATTTAGTTCCGATGTTCGAAGGTGAGCTTAGCTACTCTTGGGATATGACTCATTTGGTTAAACATAATCGCCAACATCCTAGCAAACACGTATTTTGTCAGGATTTTCTTGCTCAACGCAGATTGTTGAGTTCACGCACGATTTGGTTCTTATAAGCTTACAGTGGTTGACTGTATATTCTTGGACTGCAAAAAAGGAAATGATGGTGTTCCATATCCCCTTCTGCGTAGTACATTTCGTCCTATGAACTGAATGAATCGGTTTTTGCATTATTATTACTATTGGCCCTATAACTTTGTTAAAAAGTACTGTGTAGTTTACCGGACTATAGCGAATGAACGTGATTCCGTATACCTGCAGCTTTATTCGAATTTAATAACATCCTGGTGTGCAGATTCAGAAAAGTTTTTGGATGTTAAACAGTGTGTCAACGTGGCACCTTTACAAGAAAACCTTCATTCCAATTGAATACGTATACCGTAAATTATGCTGCTGTGACAACGGCCGAGGAATATAAATACCTAGGAGTTTATTTAGGGAGTGGTTAGAGGTTAAATAGGCAGGTTCACACCATAAACGTTACGGCTGCATATGCTTTTGTCTTTCTGACACGAAATTTCAGTGAACCTCCATCTAACTGAAAATAAAAACCGTATTTCACTCATGTGCGCTCAATCTAGGAGTACGCATGTGTTTTCGTGGATCCCTACACCAAAGAGCTGGTTGATACGCTCGAAAACATACAGAATATGTCAGTGCGATTCGTATTAGGTAATTGTCACGCTCAAATTAGCATGAGAGAAATTAAAAGTAAACTGAAATGGCAGGACGTGAAAGATCACAGACGAAACCACAGGTTGAACTTTTTTCGTAATATCTATCATTCGAAAACTGAAGTAGAAGGGCAGAAGTATTTCCAAGCGCCATTCTACATATCGCAAAGTGGGACCGCTAGCTTAAAGCAAATTATTAACTTTCCTTTAAAAGTGGCGCCTTGTGCGATTCATTTTATTTTACATCAATACTGCAGAGTAATTATCTTCCACCTATGATTGCATTAACTGTTTATATTGACGATTTTCAGCGCGCTTTGTAGAATTATTTTGTTATTTTGTCTCATATTTAATGCTTGTGTTATGTATCTCCCTTCTGTAATGCATGCAAAGGCAAGCAGGCATCAAATAAATAAATAAATAAAACAATGAATAAATAAATGAATATAAATAAATAAATAAATAAATAAATAAATAATAAATAAAACAATGAATAAATAAATGAATAAAAATAAATAAATAGATAAATAAATAAATAAATAAATAAATAAAATTTCAGAGGCGCAAGTTTGCCTCCGACGGGTTGAGAACCCCACGGATTCAACCTTGACCAATAAAATATTTATTGCCCTATTCGTTGCAGTATGCAAGGTTTCCTGTATGCATGCTACCATTGCTATGTTATTGGTTTGAAACAAATTATGTAACTCTAATTTTACGCCTTTCCTTGCGTGAGCACAGAGGTATACAACTGCAGCCACCTGAAGCAGGGCGTCATTCGCAACGCGTCTAGAATTTTTTGAACGTAGTATGACATTAGAAGTAAATTAAGTTCTTTTGGACTATTACGTGGTGTGGACCTATACTCATGAAAACAACATTAAAATAGATTCAAAATGAAAGTACCTGTTCGCTCCTTCTTAGGATCAGCCCTGCCCAAGATCATCAGAAAAGTTGATCGAGTAGAAAGGTCTTTGCAAGAAAAATGGGCAAAAAGTGGACATACTTTTTTTGTGAAGGAGTTATATTAAATGCTCCTGAGTGTTTTGTTGAGAACCAAAACGCTTCGTAAAGGCATTCACGCCGGTTTTATATACAGCAAAATTGGTCAAGCAACTGTTATAAAAATAGTTTATGTAGTCATAGCATGAAAGTGTTCCGGAATGTTGCCCTAAAAGAAATTGGCTAAAAGCGGCGCAATTTATCTCTCTGAAATTCAACCCACTAAAGTATGCGCCCTCCGCCGCGCCCCCCCCCCTCCTCTTTTCCCGTTTATTACAGGTAAGCCGCCCCACAGAGGATATCAGGACCTGGACAATACATCTATTCAAGCTCTACAAAGAACCGAATATTTTCTGGGTTGGGCAGTAAAAGAGGCACAGCAATTAAAGGAACGACAATTTGTGAGCACTGTTTAATAAATGAATTTTGCTGTCAACTGAGGCTGGTAATTAAGCAAGGCTGCGCTGAAAGCTTGACGGCTGGTGGTTGCGCGCGAGCTCACTTTCATGTGGCTGCATTGGACCCAAAATGCTGGGTTTGAGCTGCTTCTGCACTGCGCGAATGAGTCATCTGCTTTCGCGACATGCATTGACCGGCCTCAGTACAGTTAACGTACTGTGGCTGAACTCCAATGCCCGTAGCACGGCCGTATTTCCGGTAGCTTTAGTCCGGCTGGAGTCCGACGACCGCATCTCGGCTGTAATCCGGCGGCCGTACTTCGGCCGTACACGGGTGGCTTTGGAATGTCCGTAGCACTACGGCTGGAATCTGGCCGTATGACCGTAAGCCGGTCGACTGGCCGACGGACACTGGCCGTTGTACAGCCATGGGAGTACGGCCGTGTACGGCCAAAAGGCCCACATTTGGACATGGGCCGAACATGGCTGCCGGAAAACGGCCGGACAGAAAATCACCGGCCAAAGTACACCGGCCTGTTTTAGGCCGAACAGTCCTGCGCTGCCTGGGTTGTTCTACCGGCCGTCTTCCCAGGCAGCACAGGACTGTTCGGCCTAAAACAAGCCGGTGTACTTTGGCCGGTGATTTTCTGTCCGGCCGTTTTTCGGTAGCCATGTTCGGCCCATGTCCAAATGTGGGCCTTTTGGCCGTACACGGCCGTACTCTCATGGCTGTCCAACGGCCAGTATCCGTCGGCCAGTCGACCGGCTTACGGTGATACGGCCAGATTCCAGCCGTAGGGCTCCGGCCATTCCAAAGCTACCCGTGTACGGCCGAAGTACGGCCGCCGGAGGACAGCCGAGATGCGGTCGTCGGACTCCAGCCGGACTAAAGCTACCGAAAATACGGCCGTGCTACGGGCATTGGAGTTCAGCCACAGTACGTTAACTGTACTGAGGCCGGTCACTGCATGTCGCGCAAGCAGATGACTCATTCGCGCAGTGCAGAAGCAGCACAAACCCAGCATTTTGGATCCAATGCAGCCACATCAAAGTGAGCTCGCGCGCAACCACCAGCCGTCAAGCTTTCAGCGCAGCCTTGCATAATTACCAGCCTCAGTTGACAGGAAAATTCATTTATTAAACAGTGCTCACAAATTGTCGTTCCTTTAATTGCTGTGCCTCTTTTACTGCCGAACACAGAAAATATTCAGTTCTTTCTAGAGTTTGAATAGATGTATTGTCCAGGTCCTGATATCCTCTGTGGGCGGGTTACCTATAATAACCGGGGAAAGAGGGGGGGGGGCGGAGGGCGCATACTTTAGTGGGTTGAATTTCAGAGAGATAAATTGCGCCGCTTTTAGACAATTTCTTTTAGGGCAATATTCCGGAACACTTTCATGCTATGACTACGTAAACTATTTTTATAAGAGTTGCTTGACCAATTTTGCTGTATATAAAACCGGCGTGAATGCCTTTACGAAGCGTTTTGGTTCTCAACAAAACACTCAGGAGCATTTAATATAACTCCTTCACAAAAAAGTATGTCCGGTTTTTGCCCATTTTTCTTGCAAAGACATTTCCTACTCGATCAACTTTTCTGATGATCTTGCGCAGGGCTGATCCTAAGAAGGAGCGAACAGGTACTTTTATTTTCAATCTATTTTAATGTTGTTTTCATGAGTATACGTCCATACCACTTAATAGTGCAAAAGAACTTAATTTTCTTCTTATGTCATACTATGTTCAAAAATTCCAGACGCATTGCGATTGACGCTCTGCTTCAGGTGGCTGCAGTTGTATCCCTCTGTGCTCACGCAAGGAAAGGCGTAAAATTAGAGTTACATAATTTGTTTCAAACCAATAACATAGCAATGGTAGCATGCATACAGGAAACCTTACATACTGCAACGAATAGGGCAATAAATATTTTATTGGTCAAGGTTGAATGCGTAGGGTTCTCAACCCGTCGGAGGCAAACTTGCGCCTCTGGAAGTTTATTTATTTATTTATTTATTTATTTATTTATTTATTTATTTATTTATTTATTTTTATTCATTTATTTATTCATTGTTTTTTATTTATTTATTAATTTATTTATTTATTTGATGCCTGCTTGCCCTTGCATGCATTACAGAAGGGAGATACATAACACTAAGCATTAAATATGAGACAAAATAACAAAATATTTCTACAAAGCGCGCTGAAAATCGTCAATATAAACACTTAATGCAATCATACGTGGAAGATAATTACACTGCAGTATTGATGTAAAACAAAATGAATCGCGCAAGGCGTCACCTTTAAAGGAAAGTTAATAATTTGCTTTAAGCTAGCGGTCGCACTTTTCGATATGTAGAATGGCGCTTGGACATACTTCTCCCCTTCTACTCCAGTTTTCGAATGATAGAACATTACGAAAAAAGTTCAACCTGTGGTTTCGTCTGTGATATTTCACGTCCTGCCATTTCAGTTTGCTTTTACTTTCTCTCATGCTACGTTGAGCGTGCCAATTACCTAATACGAATCGCACTGACATATTCTGTATGTTTTCGAGTGTATCAACCAGCTCTTTGGTGTAGGGATCCACGAAAACACATGCGTACTCCAGGATTGAGCGCACATGAGTGAAATACGGTTGTTGTTTTAGTTAGATGGCGGTTCACTGAAATTTCGTCTCAGAAAGCCAAAAACATATGCAGCCGTCACTTTTATGGTGTGAACCTACCTATTTACTAACCTCTAACTACTCCTTAAATTAACTCCTAGTTATTTATATTCCTCGGCCGTTGTCACAGCAGCATAAATAGCGGTATACGTATTCAATTGGAATGAAGGTTTTCTTGTAAAGGTGCCGTTAACATACTGTTTAACATCCAAAAACTTTTCTGAATCAGCACACCGGGATGTTATTAAATTCGAATAAAGCTGCAGGTATACGGAATCACTTTCATTCGCTATAGTCCGGTAAACTACACAGTACTTTTGAACAAAGCTATAAGGCCAATAGTTATAACAATGCAAAAACCGATTCATTCAGTTCATAGGATGAAATGTACTTCACAGAAGGTGACATGGAACACCATCATTTGCTTTTTTGCAGTCCAAGAATATAGAGTCAAAAGCCAAATCGTGCGTGAACTCAACAATTTGCGTTGAGCAAGAAAATCCTGACAAAATCCGTGTTTGCAAGGATGCTGGCGATTATGTTTAACCAAATGAGTCTTATCCCAAGAGTAGCTAAGCTCACCTTCAAACATCGGAACTAAATTAACAGCTAGGCTTAGTCAGTGACAAGGCTCTGTTGTTATCGCAAATTTAAAATAATTTTTTTTCTAAATAGGCAGTCGTAAAATCCCATGAAGTAACATAGTGCAGGGCATGAAGTTGATCCTACGAATGCACGAGCGAGTCTCTTCTACGTTTATCACCAACAACATAGTGCAACATTGCTTATCGCAGTTTAATTGTAAGCAGAATAACTTGCGCTTTTGCTCGGTCCTTGACATGGTGGCGGTTTAGCTCCTGCGTGGTGGCCGCTTGCTCGACGCCTTTGAAGGCCAGTTATTCTGGTGAACCATCTCCATCTCGGATCGGACATCTCTGCCGGGTCGATGTCTCTAATGCTCTCCATTTCTTGAGGGGGCGAATAGCCTCGAGCTGATGCGTCGACGAAGCCGGCGGCAGAGGCGTGGTAGCGGCGATGACTGGCGAGGCTTAGCTCACCCGTCGGTGTGGCACAGTCTTCTTGTGGCAATATATGACATTTTGATGGCGTAAAAGGTTCCCTGCTAATGTCCAGTGAGTCCTTGCACCTTGCCCGTTAACCGAGAACAGTCATTACTCTTTGACAAACGATGTTCGTTCATTTAAAACGTAGAGACACGGAGCGCATGAAAAACGCGTCCCCGTCGTTCAGCTCCCTAACGGCTTTTTTTCCCACAGGAAAAAACCGGTCGGTCTCCTTCCAAACACGTCTTTGCATGAATTCTCGGCGCCCACGCGCGTGCCGTTGTTCGGCTGTATGCCGTTTGCCGAAAAAATGACGTATAACCAGATACCTTACGTAGGCCGGTCTCCTCTTGAACACCGGTTGCTAAATATTCTGTGGCCATTCGCTTGCCATAATACGGCCGAGGACAGCTAACCGAATGAAAAACCTATATTCTGGGGCCGTACGTCGGCCAGTATCCTTCATAACACTGGTTGCCCCAAGAAAACGAATATTCTACCGCCGGACGCGCGGTTCACCGTTGAAACAACGAATGCACGGCAGCCGTGCTCCGGCCGGTCTCCTTTCGAACACCAACTGCCGCAAGAATACGCATATTCTGTGGCCGGTCGCTTGCCGTGCTTCGGCCGATTACCGCTTCCCGAAAAAAAACGGATGCCCTAAGGCCGTACTTCGGCCGTTCTCTTTCTAAACATCGGCAGCCGTAAGAGAACTGAATATCTGGCAGCCGGTTAGCTGCCGTGGTGCGTCCATACACGGGCGGACGGAAAAATACCGAAGCGCTGGTTGCCGAATGCTGGCCGTTCAACGCATGATCAGTGGCTGCTAGAACCTGGATGCTGGCCGGACATGCCAGAAAGCGGCCATAGACGGGCCGGTCTTGGGGCACACTTTCTGTGCCGCCTGGGTTCGGTCTTTCGGTCAGCCATAACTGCCTATTCGGGTCAGAGCTGGCCAACGCATTCTCCCACTGCCCGGAGGTATGACTGGGAATTGGTCTCAAGCCTGGGCTATTCTGACACTCCCAGACCATATGGTACAGATTAGCGCGTTGGCCACAGTAATTCCTGAGGGGGTATAGGGTGTGGGGTGAATGGCGTGTAGTCTGGTGGGGTGTGGGAAGGTATTTCTTTGTAGGCGGCGGAAGATCACTTTTTGTTCTTTGGACAGCGAGTAAATTCCTTGCGGATAAGTGCGCCGGGATAGCCTGTATTATTGCGTGCTGTCGTAAAAGTATTGAGAGGGTGATCTGCGCGGTCGTCATCCTCCAACGGTGCCCGGTTTGCAAGACCTCGGGCGAACGCATGGGCTGCTTGATTTCTATGGAGTAACGAGTGGGCAGGCGCGTCCAAATTATTGATAGGTTTCTTTTAGGGGGCTTCTGGGCTAGAACCTTCATTGCTGTTTTCGAAATTCTTCCCGCCATGTACGTACGACAAGCAGCTTTGGAGTCAGGAATTATAGTACTGGCTTGAGTCTGCGCAATGGCTAGTGTGATCGCTGTCTCTTTCGCTTGGAGTCTTGTGCACTGCTTTACACTCATGCTCGTGATGTGGGCAGTCGGTGTTGCAACAACTGCCGTTTTGGTGTGTGCGCGCGTAGTCCGCTGCATCCATTACACCGTGGTGGTAGGTTCCCCATGTAGTTTACCAACGGTGTGCGCTCTGGCTTGTCTTCTCCCTTGATGGTGTTGAGGGTTCATGTTCTGCGGAAGTGGGGGTACTCGCAGCATTGACGACGTCCGACGTAGTTTCAATGGTTTTTGGGGGCACGTAGCCTAAGCTTTGAAGTACGTGGCGTCCACTGGCGGTAATGGCTAGGCGTGTTCTCTGCGCGGCGAGGAGGGATTCAGTAAGTTCTTCTAGATTGTTATGCAGTCGAAGTGCTTGCAGTCGACTTGTTGATGTACTTGTGGACAAAGCTAAGGCTTCTTTATACGCTTTGCAGATAATTGTGTTTCTCTTCTGCTTTTCTCGCCCCTCAAAGATGGTGTAGGCTTATGGATGGAGTAGGGATGGTGTAAGATGGTGTAGGTTGTTCTGGAAACAATAAACGCTTCGACCACACGTAGCATGTCTTCCTCTTTCATGCCGTGGTTCTGATTCGCAATCCTTCGGAGCATCCTATTTACGCGGTGGTTGCTTCTGTTTTTCGATTATGTGGTTGTTTTTGCAATTTTCCTATAGGTCATGCCCAATATCTTAATTGTTGAAGAAGGAAGGATACTAGGTCTGTCAAGTGATATCTTTATGTCCATGGCTGTGTCGCGTCGCCTCTTTTGCAGGAGTAAGAGCTCGAAGTTTGGGGGGCGCAGGTTAGTCCGCAAACTTTTGCATAGGCCTGAACTACGTTGGCGGCTTATTCAAGGCGGTATTGCATTGTCCCTGCCGATCCTTTGTTGATCCATATCGTCGTGTCATCGGCAAATTATCCGTGATGAATATCCGGGATTTCAGCCAGCTTTGCTTAGGGTGATAAATCAGGGCTATGTTAAACAATATGGGGGAGAAGACCGCTCCTTCTGGAGTTCCCCTGCTTCCACACGAAATCCTGTTGGAACGGAGGTCTCCAACCTTAACGGTGGTTTTTCTGTCTGTCAACAATTTTTTAATATACCCACATTCTTTCCCAGATACCGAGATCGCTGAGCTTCTTGACAACAGAAGCGTTGGCCACATGTCAAATTCCCATTTCAGGTTGAGGGAAAGTATAGCTTTAGGGGTGGTCTTGCTGGCAGCCTCGAAGATGTCATTGTTTATTTTCAGGAGGATGTCATGTGTCGAGAAGTAAGGGCCGAAACCTAACATTGTGTGTGGAAATTTTCCAGATGTTTCTAGGCATCTTTGTATTCGGATAAGTACGATGTGTTCCATTAATTTCCCAATGCATGACGTTAGAGAAATTGGTCGAAGGTCGATGCTTAGTGTCTTTGCCGGCTTGGGTAGCTGTCTCACCTCAGCCTCCTTCCATGTGATTGGGACCGTACCAGAGGTCCAGCACTCATTCATAAAATCCGTCAGGGCTAAGATAGAGGTTTTTTGATCGGGTGAGTAGGCCACGCTCGCTGCTCGTGCTCAGACCGCTCGATAAAATCAGAGTCAATGAGATTCCCAAACATACCTTGGCCCAACTAATTGGCACAACTGCACCAAACCCTTATCTTGCCGAACTAGCTTCCCACCGGTACGACACGCCTTTATATCACCGTCTACGACGATTCCCACACGCAACGTCTCTTATCGGCTACTCAGTTACATTTCTTCCTGGGCGGCTCTTCAGTCACCATTCCAATCGAAATCAAACTGTCCCCGTATCGGCCCAACACATCTAGAGGTGTAATTGAAGTTGAGCCCAATGAAACAAACGAAGAAATTTTGAAATGGCTTCGCTGTGAACAAGCCAAAATCATCGCATGTCACCGCCTTGGCCGCTCCAGTAGAGCCGTCTTAACGTTCGACTCTCCAACTCTCCCAAAAGTGGTCAAATACTATATGGCCATAATCAAAGTGTCACCATATCAACCGCGCCGCATGGTGTGTTATACCTGTCATAACATCGGGCATACGTCTCGGCATTGTCCTTCCCAAGCAGTTTGTCGCAATTGTGGGAAAATGCATCCCGACACTACAGACTGTGGACCCACCATTTACTGCGTCGTTTGCGATGAGTTGGGCCACAATGCACTGAACCCCACCTGCCCGGGAAGAGTTCCTACGCCACCCAACAAACCCCCTGCCAAGGACCACCCCAATGGCGTGTCTTCGGCGGATCTTGTGCAGCAAAAAGACATTTCGTTCCCCGGTCTTCCTACTACCCAAAGCATTACAAATGAGCCCAAAAATACCCCTCAATTGAAAAACTCTGAGAGCAATATGGCCCATATCCTCGCTGAACTGAATGCCCTTCGTGCGGAAAACCCGCAACTCAAGGCTGAAATCATGGAACTTAAACGAGCCCAAAAACCTAGACCCCCACCCTCCCAACCGCCCACCTCCCAACCGCCCACTTCGACGCCCCCTTCATCCACAAGGCGCAATAAAAGCCCTAGTACAAAACGAACTCCTACCTCCAAATCTAAAATGGACCCCCAACTTACCCAAGTACTACAAACTATACGTACTGACATCCATCAAGAACGAGTCACCCGACAGGAAGATTGCAAAAACACGCATGTCTACATCGAAACGCATGTGAATCAGCTTCGCCAACTTATACAGCAAGTCATTACTCGCCTTCCGCCCATTGACCCATCCAAAGAGCCCCCGAGAAAGATCCCACCTCCGTGTCTGCAGATTGTCTCATGACTGGTCCAATAACTGCACTGCAATGGAACTGCCGCAGCTTCCAGCCCCAACGCACTACTTTACAGATGAAGATTAAACAAACCCAGCCTTAATTTATTATCCTCCAAGAAACACACGGAACGCCTAGCATCCCCAGTTACATTGCACACACAAACCCATCAAACACTCAACTAACACGCGGTCGCTGCAAAGTAAAATCAGCTATCACCCCAGGGTATGCCGCCATTCTTGCACAGTCTCATATCGCGACCTCACTGATCGTCCTCCCTGAGTTCTCTTCCTGTAATCACGAAGTCGTTGCAGTTCTCACACGCCTTCCTACTGACCGCAAAATTATTCTGGTCTCAGCCTACTATAAACCTATCGAGAGTAGCTCACGCTCCTCCGAGTTTGCCTGGATCCCGGCTCTCATCACCCATCACCCAAATATTCCAATACTAGTTGGTATTGACTTCAACGCCCCTCACCCTCAATGGGGTTACAGCCGCACCTCTGCTTGAGGAAGCTCTCTCGCCGACACCACGGATATCCACAATTCCATTCTTATCAATGAACCGTTCCAAAAGACAAGAATTGGCCTTTATAAAGCTCAGGAAGAGACCACACCGGACCTCACTTGGGCAACGCCCCGTCTAATCACGGGCTGGTCCCCATACTCTACGACCTGGGGTAGCGATCACTTCCCCCTCCTTATAAAGTTTCATGGAAAGAAAACGCGTATCAATCAAACCCTATCACGACTTGACTGGGACATTTTCCGCGAACATATAGATCAAAAAGACCCTCCCACCTCATTCGATGATTTTACGAATCTCATTAGAACTGGTACCCAAGCAGCCACCGAAGAAATCGAGTGCTCTTCAGACACATTGGCTCTCGATGCCCACCTCACAAACCTCTGGAAAAAAGTACACTTTCTAACACAATTGTACCGAACTACCGGCAAACGCCATTCAATTCTTGTCCGCATCCGCCGCCAGTATAAACTCATCACGTCATATCAACGTAACCTTTCTCATAACCACTGGAATAACCTCTGTGCAACGCTCGATCATGGAAAAGGTCTTTGGGCTCTATGGAAGATCCACCAAAGTCTTGGCCCTAAGAAAAAACAGTGCCTTCCCCTCTTATGTACTCTCACTCTCACGAAAGACCCTGTCACCGTTGAGCATGATATTATTATGGCTTTCTTCCCCCACGCCCAACTCAATCCCCTCCCCCTCTTCCATACATACCTAATTCCTCGCCGCAGGATGACCTCGACCTTCCCTTCACCTTCAATGAACTTCACACGGCCATTCATCAAGGTAAACCCACATCTGCCGATGGACATGACGGTGTAAGCTGGAAACACCTCCGCAACTTGCCGAAGACTTTCCTTGTTGCCTTACTTGACCATGTTAACCGCTGCTGGGAAACTGGTGAAGTTCTTGAACCTCTTAAGTTAACTCTCATCTTCCCTGTTCCTAAACCCAAGAAGCCTGGTACTGGCCCAACTGACCTCACAAACCTCCGCCCCATCTCGCTCACTCCTGTGTTCTGTAAACTCATAGAACGGCTCATAAATAACCGTATGGCTCATTACCTGGAAAATGTACGGCCATACTTTCATCCTGCGCAGACTGGCTTTCACCCAAACCTGAGCACACACGATAGCCTCTGGCTATTACGCCGAGTGATAAATCGCTCGCATCATAACCACTCTCCTCCCGACCTGATACTAGCAGTGGACATACGTAAGGCTTTTGATCGCGTCAGCCAATCCGCCATACTAGAAGAACTGGCACACGCCTACCCAAGCGCCAGGGCTGAAATCTAGATCCGCAACTTCCTGAATGCTCGTCCAATACGAATTCAAGGATCGCACCCAGGCTGGAGTCCTCGCACATACTACCTTGACCGCGGAATACCTCAGAGATCCATACTTTCTCCGATCCTATTTAACCTCGCCATGGCGAGGGTAGCTCGAAATCTCGAGCGTGACTCTGCTGCCCGCTTCACAATATATGCTGATGACGTAACCATATGGACTGAATCAGCCGACATTTATGCCCGGACAACATGCAAACCGAACTTCAAGCCGCAGTAAAAAGCCTTGAATGCTCCTTGGCCACTCTTGGTCTCGAATTGGCCCCTGCAAAAACCGAATTCTTACCCGTATTTGGCCACAAACCCCCTCCGCACTATAATCCTCTAACTCTTCTTCTCGCCGGTACCCCTATAACCGCTGGTTTCCAACCCATGCGATTACTCGGAATCCCAATCGAACACAAAAATAGCCCGTCAATATGGCTACAACAACTCAAACCTAAATGGAAAACAATTCAACGTTCCTTACGTCGCCTGTCGAACAAATTTGGTGGAGCAAGCCAGAAGGCGACCCAAACATTAGCACAAGCTGTCGCCATTGGTACTATAACTTACGCAGCCCAATCCTACGACCTTAACAAAACGCACATGAGAATACTTCAAAATCTGCACAGAGCCACCCTTCGCACCATCAGTGGACTACCCAAACATACTCGTCTTGAGAACCTGCAAGCTGCAGTTGCTCTTCCCCTTTTAGAAAATATCATTCAAGAGCAAGTACATCAATCCCTTAATAAACGCTCACTAACTGCTCAAGGTGTCTCCATCATCGCCTGGGACAATCTGAAGCCGTTACAACCCAACGACATCCCACCGCCTTTGGCTCCCTGGAACCGCCGTTCTGTCACGGACTCTACAGCCACCCATCCCCTCCCGCGTAACGCCCACCCCGTCCGCGCAGCCCGCATCAACGCCCTCCGGCAAAGTAAACGCCCCCAAGAAATTGTTATTTACACCGACGCAAGCATAGCTAATCCACTAGTTGGCACCGCATGGACATCACCTGATCTCCCCTCCATCCAAGGCAAACGAACCCTTAATATTCCATGTGCTACCATTCTGGAAGCGGAACTCCATGCGATCATTTAAGCCATCGACTTCCTCATGTTCGACTTTCACGCCTCCGTCCGTTCACAAATACGCATCCTGACGGACTCATTCGAAGCCATAAAGACACTACAAAGTCCCACATCGACCAATCCTATTGCCAACAAAATCCTGCATCAGATCTCCATCCTAAAATCTAGCGGCATCCATCTTCGCATCGACTGGTCACCTGGACACTAGGAGTCCTCACCGGGGAACCAGGCAGCTCACTCAGCTGCACGGGAGTGTATAACCTCCAGTCCTCCGCTGCCACCCTACTAGGCTCCTCCGCCTCCTGAGTAATTACCGCCAGCCATAGAGATTCTACGGTACAAAAAAGACAAAAAAGACCGCCTCAAGACCTTCACTCCAACCGGCTTTTTATCTGCTCTACCCCCGCTCCCAACATCAGCCGAAAGTTTTATGAACAAATATTTTGCAAATGCTAGCTTAACCCCAGAGACATTCCGTAAATGGTACACCCCATCCCTGCCGCCTCGATGTCCCTTCCGGCCTCCCTCACACCCGCCAATCTCCAGTACCTAATTTGGCACTGTCCAAAATTTATGCGTTACAGAAACTTCAAGCCTCCTCCAAATGCCTCCCCCTCATACATCGACCTTCGAACACTGGAACCCTCCACGCTGACTTTAATTGCGCACTACTCTCTAGAAAGCGGTCTAGCGCGAGCAGTTTAGAGCCATGAGCCTGCTCTCCTCACCCCACGTGGCCTCTTCCGCCTTCGTAAGGAGCCAACCAGCTTCAACTTGAACGGTTTATTTTCAAGATGTCCCAAGCCTCGAATATCCCACCCTCTACTCCCACTTCCCCGACTTGACCTAGCGTCTTCCTGATGTAATAAAGGCTATCTCCTCCTCCTCTCCGCTTTTCTCCGCCAGTCAACCAAGAGGAATTGAGCAAACAGATTCACCAAGCCGTCCGCAGGCACACCACAGAGCTCACCACGACACGAGAACAGCCGACCATCGACAATCATCTCCTCGCAGCATGAGACCGGCGGCGTAGCCTGAGCAAAGAATTGCACAGAAACAAGCACAACAAAAAACTACGCCGACAACTTCAGGAACTCCAATGAAATTCAGAAATATTCTAAACGGCTCATCGATGACAAATGGGTGCAATTGTGCGATAGTATGAATGGTCGCCTCCATACAAGCAAAGTTTGGCGCATTTTAAACAGCCTACTAGGCGATAAGAAAACAAGCCACATCATTCAAAAGCACAAGCTCTGCACAAAAATGACTAACGATGACCTAGCTGAGCTTCTGCTGGATCATTTTCCCCCCACACCCCTACAGTGTCAACTAACGAGTGCCCGAAGACGTCACTCCTACAACCATCAACTACGGACATTGATCAGCCATTCACAATTTATGAACTGCAAAATGCCCTAAAAGCATCCGTAGAAATACAGCTACTGGACCAGACCAAATTACGTATAAAATGCTGCAGAATATACCATACAACCACTTAGAAGCCCTTCTAGGTTACATAAACCAAGCCTGAGAAAGTGGCCCAATTCATATGGCGTGGAAAACGGCACATGTAAGTTGCTATTCCAAAACACGGTAAATCACCTGATGGCACTAAAAATTTGCGCCTTATATCTCTTACCTCCTGCATAGGCAAACTCATGAGAAAGATGGTTCAGGCCCGCATTGAATGGGCTCTAGAAGAAAACCAGGCGTTTTGCTGTAGTACGATGACCGGTTATCGCCAACATGTCTCTGCCCAAGAAACCATACTCCGCATTCATAGAGACATAGTGGAACTGAAGAGCACTGCTCAAACTCGTACCATAGTCGGGATCGATATAAAGAAAGCTTTTGACACCGTCGCTCACGAGCCAATACTCAAAAAAGCAAAAAGTAACAAATTAGGACTCAGAACCATTCAGAATCTCAGAGATTCCCTCACTAACCGGCTCGTCAAAATCAAATTAGAAGACCAAATCAGTAATGCCCGCAAACTTACAGCAGGAGTGCCCCAAGGAGCCATGCTTTCTCCTACTCTGTTTAACCTGGCCATGAGCGATCTTCCACCCCTTCTGAATGCTATCCCGAGACTACAACATGCCGTCTATGCCGATGATATTACCCTTTGGGGTCACACGGGCTCTCCTAGAACTTAATAAGAGACGCTTCAGCGAGGCATAGACAGTGTCACTCAATATACGGCATCGATTGAACTGGTGTGCTCTCCTGAGAAGACAGGGTACATGGTTGTCATCAACTCCCCCAAAGCTCCCGGAAACGATATCCGGGGACTCATCAGGCTACACCTAAACGGCAAAGAAATTCCTCGAAAACACTTCACACGGATCCTCAGCTTTCACACAGATCAGGATGGCACGGTACAACCTGGCTTAAAACCATCACTACTCAAGCGAACCTGATCCTACACATGATAAATAGGGTGTCCCGCAGCAATTATCGTGTAAAGGAACATAAATGTCGCAAGGTGGTGGAAACACTCTCTATCTCACGGATCATGTACTGCCTTTCTTGCCACTTTTTGACAAAAACTAAGCGCACAAAACTCAAAGTATTTCTCCACAACGCCACTCGTATCATAACAGGCACCTCAACATTCACCCGAAATGACCTCTTATATGCCAAAGACGCCCTGAATACACTCAGTGAGAAGATTGACACGCACCACCTCCCAAAACCCAAAGACTAAAAACGTCGCCCCAAGGTCGTCTCATCCTCCTTGATCTGGGCCATAACATCTCGTAGCTCTAGCGTATTTCACCAGAGCCGCCACAATGGTCACGTCCAGCAAACATAACCTTGCATCCCATACCCAAAAATACGGGCACAGACCAGGCAAGTCGCTGCGCTGTCAGGGCAACCCACTACAACAGGAAAACATTTTCCCCAGGAACAACGGTAATTTTTTTTATTGCGGACGTTTGCTAATCAGCATAAGGGGAAACTAAATATATAGATATACGCCGGATTCCCGAAGGAATCGGAGCAGGGGGCCATGATGTGGTCCTTGTATCCACGCCATGAAGTCTGGCGGACGTCCGGGGCGCGGGCGGCAGGTGGCGATGTGCACAGCGCGTAGGCTTCGCAGAGCAGGGCAACTCCACACCAGGTGCTCTGCTTGGTGTAGCCTGGTCAACTGGAGCGGGGCAAAAGGGGCAGGTGGAGTTGAACGGGGCATGGTATTGAGGATGCCAGGACCTCGTCACACCTGGCGTGAGGGCGACCCCCAGGCGAAGAAGTCTGAGCAGGACCTCATCTTGGCGAGACAACCCGCCAGGGAGATCTGTACCGCACGGGGGTATAAGAGCGCGCGCGGTGCGCCGTAGACGTTCTTTTGCACTGGCAAGGCGAACATCGTTTGACGAAGGTGCAAGAGGAGCTGGATAGTGCACACGCACGGGGTGTGTTCCGGCATCTGCAGCCTGCATTGCGGGGTGGCTATTCTGTTGGCGCCATGACACGCGCACACGACACGGATAAGTGTCCATTATGTCCTGGATTTCTAGCAGAAGGTCGTTGGACGGGAGAGTTTTACGAAGCTCTCAAACAGCTGCCGAAGAATCAGTGTAAATTGTACACTGTGGTGAAGCGTGGTTGATTAGCAACGATGTGTGTAGCAGAGCATCCCGCACTGCAAGGAGTTCTGCCTGCGTTGATGGCCACTTCTCCATTGTTATGTAAGTGCAGGTCACTGGATCGGGAGCCACAGTCGGGCAGAGTAGAGCCGTATGAAGTAAGGTATCGGAAGCACTGGCGTCGACAAACGTCAGCGTAGACGAAGAGCTACCAATCTCCATAGAAGGTGGAATCGGAGCACCAACTGTCCGGGGATGAATACGGGTAACAGGTCGTGTATCCGTTAATTGGTGGAACTTCCATGGGGGCCGTAAATTGGCGTTTGATAGTGGTGGGGCTGGTGAACCGGTCATGTACGCTGCAAGACCGGCGGAATCAGGGTCAAGGGCTGGTTTTTGGAGGCGGGCTTGTCGACGCTGATGCACTAGCTCATCAAACGTGTTGAGCTGCGCTTCCTGTTGCAGACTGACGCCGCGTACAAGGACACCAAAATCTGAACGACAGCTTTTCATGGAGACGTCCTCTCCGCAGTAGCCAAGTACGTCCCCGCACCATCGTCGACATCACTAAAGCTTCAGGCTATTGTCAACGCCATCGAAACACACCGATATCAAACAAATGGTCATCATCACGGACAGCAAATCGGTCATTCGCAATCTACTAGAGAATCGCATGTACCCCCACATGCGCTACACACTCGCCAGCATCACGCGTAACCATACCGAGCTTCATACTACTGTGATATGGGTCCCTGGACACTCAGATACAAAGGAGAATGAGAAGGCCCAGGGCTTAGTCCGAGCTGTTCTCTATGATCTGGACACCTTAATACCCTGTCCTCGCTTCTGTGACCCAAAGAAGCACCACCGAGAACTGCATCAGACTCGTAGAAAGTACTTACGGGACGTCAGCAATCAGAGAACCACCCTCCTCTACTTTAGAACATTCGCCCGCCCTGACGCTGTCCTGATTCGACGAGCACAAACCGGCACGCTACCAACACGACCCATACAACACTACACAGAAGGGCTTCCAGGCACACCAAAATTCTCACACTGCGACCAATACCCCAACAATGAACATACCCTCTGGACATGCCCGAACATACAAATCACCCTGAGATCTTCCCTGCAACCAATTCCTGCCACAAAGCGCTTTACTTTCTGGGAGGCATGGGTCCCAACCCCTAAGGAGCTTGAAGAGCTCTATTGAACCACACTTGTGAACCACATGAAAAACACGCCAGGACTATAGACAGCCAGGACTACAGCCTTGACTATAGTCCGTATAACCTAACCAAGAAGCCGAGCAGTCTATTGGACACAGGTTTAAAATAAAGTTTATCTCTCATCTCTTTCTCCTGCTTTTGGTAGATCTTACGAGGTATCGGAGTAAGTTCCATGTTTTTGAGGAGGTAAGCATTCCATTTATGTTGTCACACAAGTGGAACCAGTTTTGCTGACTGAGATGCGCAGCATAGTTGGCTGCCTGCACGTTTAGATTGGCAATGCGCGTTTCAAGATTTTTCTTGTGTCGCTGTCGCTTTCATCCTCGGAGTAAGTTGCGCCTTGCCTCCAAGAGGTGGAGTATGTGGTTATCTGCAGCTGGGATTTAGTCGGACGTTTTGAATATTCTTGTGTGCTGAATTACATCGCAAGCAAAATCTTGTGCCACTTTTTGTAAATCATCTATTGGCGCATGCGGGTCATTGCTTCGTTTCTTTCGCACCGCATCCCAGTTTGTTGGCTTCGCGTCTCCTACATTTCTTCTTAAGTATGGCCCCTGCACTGTTGTTTAAATGTTGATGTGATCGCTTCCCAAGTTATCTTCGTGGGAAAAAACGAGTAAGAGTGAGGTCGCGGCATGTATCCCTTGTTACACTCGTACCAATTTGCGTTGGTACGCTCAAATAGGTAACAAGGGTAAGGATCTCTTCATCCATGATTTCTGAACGCTCCCTACCACGTTTGTTTTGATACTTGTAGCCCCATGCTTGATGTCTTGCTTTAAAGTCCCCAACTATGATAACTTAGTTGGAACCTGCTAAACGTTTTGCTTGCCGGGGAATGTCGGCTAAGCCTGAAGCGTTCATTTTCGGGCGGCAGTAGATATTGTCATGAAACCAAAAACGACGCAGTGGTCTTCAAGGAAAACAAGTCTTGCGCTCCCCTAACAACTCAAAGGAAACACATGTGGCGAAGCAGTAGTCAGCAAAGTGACGTGCGTAAGCGAACGTCGGCGATTCGAATGTCGCAGCGTCTGCTCTGCAGGCTTTTATCTTTTGGCGCGAGTGTTCCTAGAACCGTCGATTTACATCCAGAACATTGTCGATCAAAGAAGATTATTCTGGGCTAGTGACGCTAGGGTGAAAAAGTCTGCTTATCTGAATGAGATAGCACGTGCGCAATAAAAATAAAGAATGGAAGATGCCCTTCGCTTGGGACACAGATAACAGACGCGAACGTGGCCGGGCAGTAAAAACAAACAATAAATAAACAAACCCATACATGGTTCGCGGCATTACCCCCCATCCAAGTGTGTATCGACCTGGTCTAAAATAAAAGGCAGTCCGAACAGAAAACAAAAAAGTCTGTCATCTTGCATAGTAAGGTTTCAAGCGAACCACGTGGACGACTTCAGGCCGCGTGTGTCGTCGGGATGTTCCGGAATCACCATCGGAGATGACCTCGTAGGTCAGTTGGCCGGCACTTCGTAGAATCTGGTAGGGTCCGAAATACGGTCGCAGAAGCTTCTCACTGAGTCCGCGTCGTCTGATGGGAGTCCAAACCCAAACGCGGTCCCCTGGGTGGTACTCGGCGTCTCGGCGTCGGAGGTTGTAGCGCCCGGCATCCGCCAGCTGCGGGTCCGTTGTACGAACTCGCGCAAGCTGGCGGACCTCCTCCGCACTCTGAAGGTATTCTTAGACACCGAGGCTGGGGTCGTCGCCTTCTACATGCGGAAGCATGGCGTCAAGCATCGTAGTCGGCCGTCTTCCATAGACAAGCTCGAACGGCGTCATCTGCGTAGTTTCCTAGATCGCCGTGTTGTATGCAAACGTTACATACGGGAGCACTTCGTACCAAGTCTTATGCTCAACGTCGACGTACATTGGCAGCATATCCGCGATCGTCTTGTTCGGACATTCTCTTCGTTCGTTCGTTCGGGGGTGGTACGCCGTCGTTCTTCGGTGATTCGTGTTGCTGTAGCGTAATATTTTTTGCATCCGCTACGCCGTAAAGGCCGTTCCGCGGTCCGTGATTAGGACTTCCGGGGCTCTATGTCGCAGCACAACTTAACGTATGAAGAACTTTGCGACTTCTTGTGCAGTCCCCCTCGGAAGAGCGGCGGTCTCTGCGTAGCGCGTCACGTAGTCTGTCGCTACGACAATCCACTTGTTCTCGGATCGGGATGAAGGGAACGGGCCCAGAAGGTCCATTCCAATCTGTTGGAAGGGCCTGGATGGGATGGCGATCGGCTGCAGAAGTCCTGCGGGTCTCGTCAGTGGCGTTTTTCGTCCCTGGCAGCCACGGAAGCTCCTGACGTAGTGGGTGACGTCGGATGTAAGACGGGGGAAGTAGTACTTGGCCTTGATTTTTCCGATTTGGCGGCTTGTGCCGAAATGTCCGGAAGAAGGGTTGTCGGGGCACGCTTCCAAAATTTCGTCACGAAGGTCTGTGGGGATGACAAGAAGATAATTCGTTGTCGTTCCGGAGCTTAAATTTGTCTTCACGAGAACGGAGTTTTTCAGGCTGAATGCTGGAAGGTTGCGTTTGAAGGTCCTAGGCACGGCGACGTGGCATCCTTCGCGGTAGTCGATTATGACGCGTAAGACGGGGTCGGCACGCTGCTCGGCGGCTAGGTGGCTCTCCGTCAGGACTCCAAAGAACTCGCCGTCTTCATCAGAGTCTTGTGGTGGTGGGTCGACGGGAGCGAAAGAGGGGTAATCGGCGTCGGAGTGTTTCCTTACAGATTTATAAACGATTGTAACGTAGAACTCTTGCAGGCGCAAGCTCCTCCGCGCAAGACGCCCAGATGGGTCCTTCAAGTTTGCGAGCCAACACAGCGCATGGTGGTCTGTAAAGCTTTAATGGCCTACCATACACGTATGAGCGAAATTTTGAAATATCCCATATAATAGCGAGGCACTCTTTTTCAGATGCTGAGTAGCTTTTCTCCTCCTTCGACAGACTACGGCTAGCAAATGCGATAACTTTGTCGCAGCCGCTTTGTTTTTGGAGGAGGATGGCACCTAAGCCTATATCACTGGCGTCCGTGTGCATTTCTGTTTCCGCGTCTTGGTCTAAATGAGCGAGCACGGGCGAACTTTTGAGGCATTTTTGCAGCTCGCAGAATGCTTCTACTTGCTCGTTTTCCCAGCTAAAAAGGGTGATATCTTCCCAGCTAAAAAGGGTGCAGGCTTTTATCTTCTGGCGCGAGTGTTTCTGGAACCATCGATTTACATCCAGAACATTGTAGATCAAAGAAGATTATTCTGGGCTAGTGACGTTAGGGCGAAACAGTCTGCTTATCCGAATGAGATAGCCCGTGCGGCATAAAAAATAAAGAATGCAAGACGCGCTTCGCTTGGGACAAAGATAACAGATCCGGGCGTGACCAAGCAGTAAAAAAATTAGTGCCATGCCATAGTGTGAATGTAGTTGGAAAGCAAAACTGTAACCGGCACTCACAACGATTACCGTTGTTACGTCACATAAATTCCTTCACGTAGCCCTACAAATAGTGAAACCAGATAGAAGTGAAATGCACTTAACCACACCTTCTATTACTTCAGAGAGATATTCTTGCTAAAGTTAAATTACTGCATGATGCATGAGTGGTGGTTGGTAGAGTTGTATTTGTGTAGCACATGAGTGGAAACTCTTTTTATAAAATAAAACTCAAACCCATTGCTAGACGATCTCACTTCGCTGTCTCTGCCGTCGCGGACGGAGGCGACGAAATCGGCGGTAGAGGCGAAGGAGGAGGAGGACGCGCAGGAGACACTTCTATACAGATTTCTAAACGGCCCGGAGTGCGGAAGAGGAGAGTGGTTCCTCTTTCACTGTAGCCTGCGCTATCTGTTCTCTGTCCACCAGCTGAAGCTGGGTAGGCAGAGAGGGACTAGATAGCAGAATCTCCCATTGCTCTTGTCGGTTATTGACGGAAAGACAGGAGGGCGCTCAGGGCTAAAGTAGCCAACCCCGATTATGTGCCTGAGTGTTCCTACTTCTCAGCAAAATTTACATTCACCGTCGTAGCGATTCGGGTGCATTAAGTGAAGACGCATTGGGTGTCGCGGAAGCTACCGCGAGTCACGGCCCAGAGCCCTAGACGGAGCGATACGTGTTTCTTTATTCGCTGTCCTCGAACAACTCCCGATGATGATCGTGGCGCGAGCTCACGCCCACTTCGTCCTTCTTTTCTACATCCTCCCGCGGGCCCAAGGGGATTAGGCGACTGATTCTAACAGGTAAAGTTTTTGCACTGGACGGTTTAACACGTTACCCGTTGCTGTCCGCACCGAGCACGCCCTAGCGACGCCGTCGACGCCGTGGTGCAGCATTGTCACTCGTCCCAGTTTCCACTGCATTGGCGGAGCGTTGTCGTCATGCACTATTACGACGTCGCCCACCTTCAGCTGCGGTGAAGTAGCCTGGGGACAGCTGTGAGCCGAACGCAGTAACAGCAAGTATGCGTTCCTCCATCTGCGCCACAACTCAGCCGTCAGCCTTTGATGGTAGCGTGCTCGTCGCCGTAGGTCAGCTGGGGTTGACGACGTCTCGGTCACCGCTAACTCTTGGGCCATGCAGAGCGCACGCCTACCTGTCAGGAAGGGGGAAGGCGTAAGTGGCACTCCTTCATCGGGGTGGTCTTCGACGTAGGTTAGAGGTCGGCTATTAATAACAGCTTCCACTTCGCAAAGGGTGGTGGACAGAGCTTCGGCAGTAAGGCGGCTGCGCCCAAGTGAACGCTTGGGAACGTCCTTGATGGAGCGAATGAGACGCTCCCACCAGCCACCCCACCAAGGCGCTTGCTCAACAATGAATTTCCAGGGCACATTTAGCCCGGCCGCATATTCTTGAAGGGCTGACGCAGCGGCCTTAAATGCTCGAGCGCAACTATGGAACGACTGAGCGTTGTCAGAGTAAACAGTGTTCGGTATGCTGCGTCTTGACACGAACCGACGGAACGCCAGTAGCGTGGTAGCCGCTGTCATATCCGCAGTCAGCTCCAAATGTATGGCACGAGTGACAGCACATGAAAATAACAAAATGTAGGCTTTTGCCGGAGGAGCTTTTCCACGCACGTAGAGTGGTCCACAGAAATCCAGACCTACCACAGAGAACGGGTGTGCTCCCGTGATTCTGTCGCTTGGCAATGGAGCAAACGGTGCAGTTTGGGCAGTCAGCCTCTGGCGTCTTCACGTCGGACATTGGGCCAGCACCCTTTTGATGGTTTGGCGTCCCTTCACAATCCAGAACCGTTCTCTCGTCTCCGTGAGCGGGGCTTCGACTCCACCGTGCAAAGTGTGCTGATGGGCCGCCAGAACGATGAGGTACGTAAACTTGTGCCGCGCAGGTAGCAGAATCGGGTGCTTGACGTCGATGCTGGCATTCAATTTGTGTAATCGGCCTCCTACGCGGAGCAGACCTTCGTCATCCATGAAGGTTGAAAGTCGAAGCACAGCTTACGTCGAAGGAACGGTCTGACCGACTGACAGTGCGCGTACTTCAGTGCTGAAGAATAACTCCAGCTGGACGTGCCTCATCCAGTAGCGTTCAGCGTTCATTATCTCAGTTGCTGTGAGGGGACCACTTGCTGATGTCCCTCGCCGCTGGACATTTTGCAGAAAACGTAGAATCCACGCCGTGACCCGCAAAAGGCGCCTGAGGCAGCTGTAATTCTCTAGGGTTAGTAGATGTTCGTGCTTCGTGACATCGCAAGGGCAAACCAAAGTTTCCTGTGACACTGCAAGCTCCTTCGGGTCAACATGATCAATCTGCGTTTCAGGGAACTCCTGTTTCGGACGTAGGAGCCACGAAGGTCCGTGCCACCATTGGGTTGAGTGCAGAAGAGCCGCCGCCGATATACTTCCTGTGACTAAATCTGCCGGGTTGTCTTTCCCGCTGCAATGGTTCCAGTCTGTAGGAGCAGTTAGTCGTCGTATTTCGGCCACGCGGTGTTCTACAAACTGGTCACGCTTTGTGGCGGCGCTAGTAATCCAGTGCAGCGCGACAAGAGAGTCCGCCCACAAACTGACAGGGGAGTCTTCCAGAATTGCATTTGTTTTGGCATAACGTACGAGTCGTGCTCCAATAACGCAGGCAAGCAGCTCTTGCCGAGGCAGGGAGATGGGCTTCATAGGGGCGACTCGGCTCTTGCTAATTAACAATCTGGTGTCATATAGGTCATTGTCACCCAACTTTCGGACGTATAGAGAAACGCCGTAAGCTCGCGGGCTTGTATCGCAAAAAGCGTGGATCTCAATTGAACCCTCCACATCGAACGAGTGCGAGAACATGAACCGTGGAACCTGGACCTCATTCAACTCTGTTAATTGGGCGCACCAGCTGTTCCATCGCGCTTGTTCGTCATCTGGAAGGCGTTCATCCCATGAGTGGCTCTTTTTCCAAAGGTCCTGGAACACAAGCTTGGCCGTTATGGTGAATGGTGCAAAGTATCCAAAGGGATCATACACTCTCGCAAACATCTGCAACACGGTGCGCTTGGTTGACGGATTGGCTGCCGCAAATTCTGATGCGTCTTTCGTCGACAGGTAAATGCAGTCTCCAGCACGCTCCCATGGGACTCCCAGCAACTTCATCCTGATTGCGTCTCCCGCTTCATTTTCGATTGCGACGTTGTCCCGCACAAACTGATGTCCGAGCTCCTCTGAGTTTGATGCCCATTTTCGTATCTCCATTCCGGCCTCGGAGAATATTTTGCGAGCTCCCTCGTACCCTTGAATTTCCTTTTCGACGCTAGGCACACCAATTATGAGGTCATCCACGTAGAATGCCCTTTTCAGCAGCGCTACTGTTTCCGGGTACTGCTCTCGACAGGCCTGGAGATGGTGGCGAATCGTAGCAGCCACAAGGAATGGGCTGGATGACGCGCCAAACGGTACACGGGTCATCCTCCAGGTGACAATGGGGGACGCCGGATTATCTCGCGTAGGCATTCGTTCCACCCAGAGGAATCTCAACGCGTCGCGATCTTCTGGTCGAAACAGCAACTACAGGTACGCCTTTTTTATGTCTGCGACGATGACAACAGGGTGACAACGAAAAGTCATGAGCAGCTGAACGACTTCGACCCCAAGCTCCATGCCCTTGCAAAGGACGTCGTTTAGGCATGGCTGGCCGGCTGTGTGCGAAGAAGCGTCGAACACTACTCGGAGTTTTGTTGTCACTGCGTCCTTTCGGATGACGGCATGGTGGGGCATGTAATACAAGTTGTCGCCTGGACTCTGCTGTTCCGCAACTCGTTCCACGTGGTTTTCGTCAAATATGCTCGAATTACCCTGTCATACTGCTCGAGCAACTCATGTTGTTCCCGGAATCGGTTCAGTTGCGTTCGCAGATGGTGCTCCGCGAACTGACGATTGTCGCTGCCAGGAGGTAAACCAGGAGCCTGGATCATAAGTGGTACCTGGTACCGGCCTTCGATACGGGTGATGTTTCGCTCGAACGTTTCCGTCGGGCTATCCTGCAGCGACTTTTCGTTACTCGGGTCATCAATGCCAATGGCATCCAGCCGCCACATGGCGGACGCGTCAAAGCACGACAGGAACATGGCACTGGTAAAAGTGCATGCGGGAGAAGCGAGCCTTCCTTGAACGGTCCAGCCTAGAACTGTTTCTACCGCTGTGAGGTCTCCGTTGATTCTGTCCACCCTGCCCGTGGCCACCTTCCAGTAGGCGTCGGCACCAACCAGTACGCTGATATTATTTGCCTTCCATGTGCTCGGATGGAAGGCGTCGGCTATGTCGTACCGCTTTTCTATAAGGGTTTTTACGGTCGCGGTGTCGAGTTCCGGGCTCGTAAGGGAGCAGATCTTCGGAACCTCTAAAGCTTCCAACACAACCGGCCTCCCACGAGCTTGTCCGCGTTGCGTCACCTGTACTCGCCGGCACCGTAGAACCTTGGGTGACCTCGCAGTACCGAACGTTACTATGGATAGGTCTTCCGTGCCGAGAACCGTGCATTTCAGGGCCCTAGCCGCGTCCTGGCGAATGAAGGTGCGTTGGCTGCCAGTGTCTAACAGCACTCGAACAACAAGGCGTCGCCGTACACCCTCTGCCAAGGCTCGGGCCGTCTGGAGCAACACTGACGTTGCCCCGGAGTGTCCGCTCGAAGCCGTCATGACAGCAGGTGCACTTTCTCCAGCTTGTACCTGGCGTGTTGATCTGGGCGTGCTGCTGCCAGTCGGATTGAACAAGTCACACAGGACGGTTAGGTGGTGCCGATTGCAACTGCTTTAGGTAAGGTTGCGGGAAGCTCTGCACTGACGCGCCACGTGGTTCCGTCGGCCGCACCGAAAACAGCAGTGAGTGTTGCGCAATCGCGTCCTCTTCTCGTTCGCCGACATGTCAACTAGGCAGTCCGCCACCTTGTGACCATGGCTGTCACACAAGGGACACGCCGGTATTATTATGGACTCGGAATTCGCGGCCAAGGCTGACGCTGAGGGGACGGGTGCCTCCGGTTGTCCTGGAGAGATCAAATCGGCGTTTTGGACGGACCGACGAGCTGCGTTAGATGGAGGCTGTCCTTGCCTTCCTTCCTCGCGAATTTCGATTTGAATTCTTAGAAATTCCATCAGCTCCTTTACCCGGCCAGCTCCTTGTTGCCACGTCGCGGATTCGTCCGTTAGCCCCTTGTCCGTCTCCTTAACCCTCTGCCGGTATATTAGAGTCAGGTCATCCGGCAGGCATCGGAGGAGCACACGGTTCAGGATTACGGCGTACTGCTCTCGCGGAACTCCCAAGGCTTCGAGGGCGCTGACACAGAATTGCACCTTGTACATTTCGCGGAGCCTCTCGATGTCCATTGAGCTTCTGATCGGCTTCGTTGCCATGAGTTGATCAATGTGCTCATTGATGAGCAAGTCTCGTCGGCCGAACCGCTGAACCAAGGTCTTCAGCGCGAGGTCGTAGTTTGCGTCAGCAAGCCGGATTTCCTCAATGGCTCGTTTGGCGTCGCCGATCAAGTATGTCAATAAGTACTTGAACTTCTCAATCTTCGGCAGCTCGGCATTTTCGTGGATCGTCACATTAAAATGATCCCAAAACGCTTGCCAGTCGTGCAGATTTCCCGAAAATGCTGGGATCTGGAGCTTGGGAAGCATAACCGTCCGATGACGTGAAGCATGCGTGTGCCCGCCTGACGCACCCGTGGGAGCAGTAACTGGAGCGGCTGTCCCTCCGCTGGCGCTGGAATCGGTAGCGCTGGGCACTTGCTGGGCGTTTCGTAGGAGGAAGCGTGCTTGAGATACGGCGTAGGATATCTTGCGGGTATACTCGGCCGCTCCTTCGAGCTCCTGCTCCAGCCCGTCGTCATCCGTGGCATCGGCGATTTTCTCGTTGAGGGCGGTGAGCTCAGGCTCTCGCTGTACGATGTACTCGACGTGGGAGCTCAGGGTTGCCGCGTCGGGAGACGGTTGCTGCAGCAGGTCTTTCAGCTCGTTAAGAGATCGCGTGACGCCGCTCCTGACGACGCCACGAGCCTTCCGAAGGCGGTCGATGGACGAAGCCATGCGGGTGATGCTCCGAAGGGCGATTTCCCGGGTTGATCGGCACCAAAGATGTCGCGGAAGCTACCGCGAGTCACGGCCCAGAGCCCTAGACGGAGCGATACGTGTTTCTTTATTCGCTGTCCTCGAACAACTCCCGATGATGATCGTGGCGCGTGCTCATGCCCACTTCATCCTTCTTTTCTACATTGGGTGTGGGAAGCAGCCGGATTGCAAGAGCCGTAGGGTAGTTTGTTGTTCTATGGAAAGGTCAGGGTAAGGCGGAGGTAGGGTCTGTGTCAGAAGGCGATAATGCTGGGTTATTTCCCTTAACAATACAAGCGGGTAACTGTCCTCTTGCAGCTCCATAGCACGGGGGGTCAAAGTGCAGGCTTTGTGGGCGTATTCGTTGCCCTCCATGGAAGCATGAGCAGGTGTCCAGACAAGCTGAATGGAACCGTTTGGGAAGTGGTTTTTTAGCAAACGCAGTGCAGGTCGGGACACCAAACCCGACTAGTTATTCTGGTAGGCTTGTTAGGAATCGTTAACTACCTTACGAACCCCTGGTTGAGTGAGATCCGAGGAGATGGCTGCTTCTTCTCCTGCCGTCATGTCTTCGGTCTTGAGTGAGGCACAAGCAAGGAGGTTGGTTCTGGAGGTAGCCACGATGATGGCGTACTGCTGCCCTTGATGTTTGGAGGCGCGTGTGTAGATAACTGCATGATACCTTCCGAGTGTGTTGTTGAGCGCTTGAGCAGGTGCTTGTCGGCGACTCTCGTCGTGTCAGGGGTTTATATTTCTAAGCAAAGGAAGGATCCTCAGGTATTGTCGCCAAAAGTCCAGGAGTACATCAAGCGGAGTGACACTCTGCGCTGCCCAGCCAATCTGGGGAAGCATGCGGCGATCCGCCGCAGTCCTGCACATTAGGAGCTGCTGGATAGAAAGATAGCCCTCTATCAGCTCTTACACCGTATTGTAGAGCCCCGTGCTGCGCAGCCTCTGTGTGGACGCACAAGTGGGAAGACCAATGGCCTGCTGAACCGCCTTTCTAATCATTATATAACGCTCTTTATGTCCTCGTTGCGAGAAGAAGACAGGGGGTTGACGTAAGTGATTCTCGAGAGTACAAAACCTTGAACTAATCGAAAGGTATCGGATTCCTTGAGGCCTCGCTTTTTGGTGGCCACTCGACTGATCATGTGTATGATTCTATTGATGCTTTGTTTGAGGCGCTTCAAGGATTCGTCACTCTTGGTGTTGGCTTGAAGGTGTTGGCCCAGGATCTTGATGCTGGGGCTTGGAGTGATGGCCTAGTCATCAAGGAGTATTTGAATGTGTTCCTTGAGGTGTCGTTTGGCGTGAAGGCGGACAAGGAGCTGCGATTACTTTCGTGTACTAGAAGTGAGATGCCTTGGGTTCGTGTGAGCTTCCTTTATTCGCTATCGTATGGCATTCAGCGAGAATGCAGCGGTTAAAACCGTAGATGTGCTTGGTCAGTGCACCGCTTGTCTTCCCCACCTCCACGTGGGGTCCCAGCTAAATCGGTAAGACAGCGGTATCTGGCTTTGTTACTGTATTAGTTCCCGGTTCAATTCTTGGCGGTGCTAGTAAATTATTTTATTTGTTCGCGGGAGTTTTCTGCTGGCACCAACGGTCGCGAAAGAACCCTTGTGCGGTACAGGTAAAAAGCTTTGCTTTAAAACCAACAATAAATAAACAAACCCACACATGGTTCGCGGCAATATTATACTCTTTTCCTTGGTTTTCTGGGGGACTAGCTCAGTGCGAATGTGGTCATGTGTATTTGTCGATAATGGATGTTGAAGTGCTCCGATGTTTCTTCGGATGAGGGTGCATATGCCTCCGCTGTTGCCCACCGAATGTGTGGCATATCCGGGAATTTTGGTTATGTGGCTCGTTTCATGTAGGGCTATGATGTCGGGGGGTATTGTTTGAGATGCTAAGTATTGGTGGATGTCTCCTTTCTTATGTTTGAAACTGCGACAATTCCATTGCCAGACTATAAGTGTGGACGGCACGCTTCGATGTGTCTTAGCATTTATTGTGGCTTGCAGAATTTTCCGTGGTCTTATCAGTCTGTCCTGGACGAAAGTAAGGGTTCTCTTTTCTCAAATGGCGTCCGGCTGTTGTTGGCTGTTCCAGCTTGAAGCGTTCAGTTCTGGTATGCGAGTTTTGCATCTGGGAGTTTTGAAACTGCGTAATTTTATTTGTCATTTTACCAGGTGGTATTATGATTGTTTGCAATTCATCGCACACAAGATTGATGAGCTGCTCTAGACTGCTTGCTAAGTTCGCGCAAGTCGTTGGGACGGTGATATCCACTACCTTCCTGCAAGTTGCTGAGTAAGAATTCAATATCATGGCCCGCAATGCACAAATGGAGACAGTTATTGTATGCAACAAGCTTTTGTGCTTAATATAAAGTACAGTTTATACATGGAGGTCCGCTGATTTCAGGCAGATTGATTTTGCGCCTTCCAGTGAATAAAACTTGTGCAGTGGGCGGGCCGTTGTAGATAACCGAAAGCAGCATTGCTATTCGCGCTCTCAGTTCTTGTTCTCTAACATGGCTTTGTACTTTATGATATTGCGGATCAGTTTTGGAGTAGCTTTCAAAGCAGTATTTTAGTTTAGAATTTTGTGTTTTCCTTACAGCCACATAGCGTAACGCTTGATGTGGTTAAAAGTAAAACAAAGAATAATTTAAAGGTAAGAATCATAAATATTTTAGATAGAAAGTCATAGAGATAAGAAAGCTTTTAAGCCGAGAGAAAGTATGAATACAAGAAACATGGGTGTATATATTGGTGGTTGTGGTGAACAAAAAAGCTACAAATTGGCTGGTGTCCAAAAAAATTTGTTTTCATTTATTGCCTTCGTAGGGGTATCCAAATACCGTAGAACCTTCATAGAATCAGCCAACTACATCTCGTCCGGTCGTGGTTCTCCATGAATGCAAATGGTTTCCGGACCATTACAATACCATGGCCAGGGGCTTGGGTACAGCGGCTGAAAAAATACACAATGCGAATTATTCTTTTAAACGCCTCTACATCTTCGGAATTAAGCAGAGCTAAGTATTAATCGCCCCTTCGTATGTACTTATGAACTGGTTAGCTGCAATTATTGCATAGTTTTTTTTGTAGGGAAACTGCTCTAAACTTTTAACTCACAGAAAACGCCCACTCTACACGTATTAACGTTTTCTTTCTGTATGATTCACCTATTGTGTCAAGGTGCTAAAAAGCAATGAAGTGCTACTGGAAAAAACGTCATACTTCGTTTCAAAAGATCCATCCTAATTTGACTACATATCGCCCGTAAATGGTAATTACGGCTGGCCTACACAGGGCAATTTCTAGGAAACATGCTTTCTAAGACAAAAAGCTTTGTTTAGGTCGAGAAATTTATCATAATATGGCTAAATGGTCAGCAGTTCAAATATTCAAAGGGACGCAAAGTACACTTTGTAGGCAGGCAGATATTTCACATGCATGTGTAACTGCTGAAATAAAGCAGGCAACTTGCTACACGTAAAGGAATTACGCATTAAAACCGCCGCTTTTACAATATTCAAATAGTTTTGTAACCCGAGATGTGGAGTTTCCGAGATATTGACCTAAGAATCTTTTTAACTAAACACTACTACCGTATGACGACGGCGCCAAACGTCGCAGTTACCATTATTACAAACGAAATGGGGCCCAAATACATTCTCAAAGGAAACATTTTCATAGAAGATACTTACACTTTACTGAGACTACAGACGCAATCTTCCCGTGTACTCGAACACCGAAGATTGTATATTCCAGCGGCAGTTCGCCGTATTAAATTATCTTTGCTGCTATGCGCAGCTTTCCCCGTTTTTCGCCCCGATTATATAAATAACCGTAAACTATTTTTCTATCTCTGATTATGGCACAGACTGCGGCAGCTTTGCACGCTTTACTGCCAGAGTTGATGCTAAGTAAACTGATTTAGTAGACCCTCTTTGCGTCGAAGATTGGCATAGTAGCTCTCTGTAACCCGTTATGCGAGTCCTTGCGGATAGGCGCAATGTGGACAAAAAAAGCCGGATGCCCGTTCTTCTACTTGGAAGGCTCCAACGCTTAGCCACCTCTGCTCTTTCTATAGGTAGTGGTCTCTCCCTCTCAGTATGCATACCCCATGCATTACACAAGGCATGCAATCAAGCACACGGCTACGAGCTACAGTGGTTTCGAGCTAGCTGAGATGGCTTACGTGCCTGAAACGCCGTCGCGCCCACTCACAACCGTCACTATTTGGGCAGGCGGAGCAGGGGCGACGAAGAAGTATGCCCAGGGTACATAGAGAAGACGTTTATTGGACGGCAATATCCAAGTTGCATGGGGTCACAGAAACGTACATCCGTTTAGGTGAAAAGGATGCTAAGGAATAGCCCGCAATCGCGTGCGTCGACGCCTCGCCAAAGCAGTGCGTTTAGAGGTCAGGGTAAAATCAGGGGTGCGACGCACCGTCACGCGCCTTTGTGAGTGCAAGGCAGTCTTAGTCGTCAGCCTATACAAAGAATCTGCAACCTACAATAATGGCACTACCACTTACATCACGAATTATGTGTACAAGAAAAGTACACGTCACACTGGAATATATGATAAATAGTAATCGGCCCAACATGCATGAACAAAATATTCCTATTGTATTATACGATGGCAAGGAACGCGACAATGTATACATAATAATAATAATTACAACACTATATAATAACAAAAACATCCTGGACGACACTAGGCTATATATGATTACAAAATATGAGACTACACTTTAAAACTATGAGACCAAGACCGGAGACACAGGCATGCTACATAGTACGCTAAGTTATTACGGCAATAATATTGTCTACAAAAATGGGGACGAATTCGTTTCGCGGATCTCGCATAACATTCAGCTGATGGAAGCGCAAATTTTTCTCGGTGAAACATCTGTTGTGCTTAAGGAAGCGAAATAAAGAGTGGCCGCGCCGGAACGCGTTCACTGTTGCGACACAGGGGCGGAAGGTGAATTAAAACCCAGGTCCCGATGCCAAGGCGAAAGAGCCCATCTTCTCACGTAAGTGGTGGTTTATGATGAAAAGGGGTACCGGTTAGCAAGGAATGCAGCTTGAGCAGTCCACGGGCAGGTATGAGGACCATGATGGCGCTGTTAAGGGGTAGACCTCACTTGGCATTTATTGGGTGCCCCGCCAACAAGCGACGAGTGGTGGTGTGGTTGCTGCCACTCAGCATGAGCTAGGCAGCAGCCGGACTACAGCCGCTGAGGTGTTGTCGGTGGTAGCACCGCATCGTCCAGACTCGGAAAAAGCACTTCTTTCACAGTTCGCAACCGTCCAACTGTCGGTATAGGGGCCAGCCATGAGGCTGCAGAGAGTCGGTGTCTTTGACTCTCCGAGTCTGCGCAGGAGTTCCGGACCCTGTCAATTTCAAGAAACGGGAAACCTCTTTCCTCGTCCGTCAATGCTTCTGCCTGCAGATCCTCCACCACACTGACGAGACACCACATGATGGCTGGCGGAGTGTATGAAGCAGAAACCACAGGCAGAATACACCGTTGGCTTGGCGGGAGCTGGCAGACGCACACACCAAACGTACGCACGAACGCAGCCACAACACACAAGTCCTACCGTCGTTCGTGCTATTGGGGACAACGTCCCTTGCCACAATGTTCGGTGCCCCACTTTGGCGATCACCAGCCCAGTGCCTCCCCGGAAAGAGCCCTTCCACGTTGGCATTGAATAGATAGTCGCCCAAAGTGTACCCTGGTATCCAAAATTTCTAGTTATGACCGCATGGGCGGTACAACGCCCGCCATTCAGCGCCCGCCGTTTCCTGACATTGTACCGATGAGCCAGCGGAAAGCAGCCGGGATCAGAGGGAGTGCCTCGTCGTCGCTGAGCAGAACCAGTGGTCTCTTTCACCACATATTCAGCCGGAGAAGCATAGGCTTTTAAATCAGCGACATGGGCACAGCTGGGTTTCATCGAAGGGGGCTGTTTCAGCAAATGTGGCAGCCGAGCAGAACTTTCTGGACTCAGCACTTTCCAAGCCACTTAGGCGGTAGGGTTACCGCAAAGTCATTACTGACGTCGCTAAGAGCGTGGTTGGTGCTCAGGACAAGATCGCCTGTCTGGAATTCCAGGTGGCGGTGGTTGCGGTCATATGGGGCTTTTGCTGGGCTGCGGCTGACGCCAAACTTTGCCTCGCTAATTTTGCAACACGGCTTATAATTGCTCTTGAGGTTTCGGAGCGTAGGCGCAAATGTCTGCAGACGTCCTCCTTCCGTCCAGTTGGCTGCTAAGGATGGTAGTCAGTGGGCACGCCAGAAAGAAAGAGAGAGAAACTTTATTCACAGTTGAAGCGAGCATATTTCTGGTCGAAGTCTTCAGTCCAAGGCTCCGCTTGTACAGCCGGCTGTCTTCACCCTTTCCGCTAGCAAATGATGCGTTTCATGGCAGGAGCTGGCCAGCGTACTCTCCCACTACTCGCGTGAGAGTGGATGTGAAGGTGAGGGTGAGGGTTGTGGATGGGGCGAAGCTATGGGTTTAGTTGGCATTCTTAGACAATATGGTAGAGTGTGCCTTTGGCTTGAAAATGGGTATATAGAGGATCATAAAGAGTAGGATGGGTGGCGCTTAGCTTTGTTAAGTGGGGTACGTATTATTCTGCAGCTGTTTCAGGATGGCTTACTGGTATTTCGTGGCCTGATCGGAGACTGGTGGATAGAGTAGTCTCGCTAATCGGTAATGTTGGGTGATGTCGGCGTATGTAAGAAGCGCTTGCCAGGTTCGCTCTGACTCTTCTTGCGGTGCCCAGTGGGCGAGTTCTCCGGCCAGGACGTGCCCCGTCTGGTTGCCGCGAAGAGCAGAGTGGGCCAGGGTCCAAATGATTCTGACCTACTCCAGTTGTGGTCGGTGAAGCTCCCTTCCGACATTTAGAAGGGCAGGAGAGAGACCAGTGGAACGATTCCCTGCCATTCTCATAGCAAACGGGAACTCGTTCAAGTAATTGGCGGCGAGGCCGCGATCATTGGCTAAAGCTTTCTGTTGAGTCGCTCATTCACATTGGACTGGCGGTGATTGAGTGAAGTAGTGCTGTGCTCGATCCCCAGGGAACAGCGCACCATGCACTTGAGAGGTGAAATAGCTTTTGTTGTTCATGATATGCCTACTGGGATAGCCGAACGGACTTAATACCTCTAGGAGGTTCCCTAGCGCCGCTTTCCTGTCGCCCACCGAAGAAGTTCGACCCATTCTGAAAAATCATGAAGACCTGCCGCCGGGTAAGGGTAGCCCGGCTTGCTTCTCGGCAAAGATTTATTCAAGTCGCAAGCGGATACCTGCAACCAGCGTACTCTTTTAATTGCTTTCGTAATTGCAGGCAGATTTCTACAGCGCGCCTTCACCGTTTGACAGAAGAGATAGCATCGCCAGTAGCTAAAAATGTCTTGCTTCATACCAGGCTACGTAACGGAGCGACGTAATTGCCCAAAAAAGTAGTAGTGGCTTAGCCCTGCTATGCCAGGATATGCGTTGCGTGAGCTAAGGTTCAGCAATCCAGTCCAATTCCTACCAGTCCAGTCCAATTCAGTCTAATCCAGTCCAGTCCAGCCCTATCCAGTCCTGTCCAGTCCCTGCTCCTCGCGCATGCTCAGCACAGCTCTTCACGGGCCACGCGAAACGGCTATAAAGGGGCTCCAGTGCAGCGTCAGACTTGGCTACTGCGCAAATGAGGCGCACACCTGGGCATGCGCCGGTGCCAGTGCGTCTGCCACGGCTATGACGCAACACAATCCGAGACAATCCACTTTATTCCAATTTAATCCAAATCCAATCTAATCCGATCCAAGCCAATCCAATTCAATTCAATCCAATGTCCATCGCGCTTTCGCGGAACGACCCTTCACGGCACGCGAAACTGCTCAACCTCGGCCAGTGTAGCTGACGCTACAAAATCTGTGGAGCCACCTAAATTACCGGCCGTGGGTTCGTCATGTGCTTAACGCAGCATCCCACATCCCAGACGTTTTGTATTACCGCATTAAATGGTTCCCTCATGATCGGTGGCTACGTACTTCAGCCCGAGCCGTTCGCCGCCGAACAGAAATGACTCAGTCCCCCGCGGGCGGCGGCGACACATGCGGATTTCAGCCCCCCTCCACGCGCCTGCTAAATGCTCACAGCATCTTGAAGCACTCCTGAAACAGTTCGAAGAAGGAAGACCAGGACGCCGACCACGAGTTCTTTCGAGTTTAAAAGAAATTAACGTTTCGGCTTCCACACGGAAGCCTCGTTAACAAGCTGCGTTCAACAAACACTTCAATCTGCGTCCCGGCGACTGTAATAAATAAATAAATAAATAAATAAATAAATAAATAAATAAATAAATAAATAAATAAATAAATAAATCTTTCCCAGTAACAGTCGCAAATTATGGGGGAAAGCAGCCCATTCTACTGGGCGGCTAGTAGCTCTTTCCGGCTTAATACGAGCGCTTTACGACGCGGCATCGCTTCACCCTGGCTTCACAGCCTTCGCCCATCCGGGTTCCGGCGGCATGTGGTTTGCGAGAAGCGCCTTTCTCCCTCCGCTCGGCGGTGTTCCCTAGTTGCCACAACTATTCTCAGCACTTGGCTCTCTCTCTCCCCCTCGACGGCGGAGTTACCGTTTCGCCTCCTTCGCGGGAGCTCATTTTGGGTAGCCGGCTTCAGTAACACTTGGACAGTAAATCTTAGTGGACCACGGGGCACAATATAGCGCGCAGCTACCACATTCATGCTCTACCCACAGTGGCCGGCAACAAGCATTAAATCCGCGTGCACTACTCCGGGAGCCTGCTGGGGCCTTTCTCCCAAACTACGCATACCGCGGGTTCAGATGGTGCACAATTGCACCGTCATCCTCCCCAGTGGGCCTGCGGTGACGAGGGGTGCCCGTACACTTGTTAACGGAGGGGTAGTCCCTCCATCCCCGTAGCAGCCACCCAGCCACCTTTAGCGAACAGTGGTTCCGAGGCAATGTGGTGCATAAGCATCATGACTGCTTTGGAAAGCGCACTCAGTTTAACGTATTTGGGGCCAAAGGCACTGAGCCAATGTCCCCGCGTTGGTGCTAGTTTTCTGGTCTCTACCTCTCAATATGCGTAACCCATGCGTTAAACAAGGCATGCAATCAAACACATGGCAAGGGACCACCCTGGGTTCGCTCACAGTTGAGCACGCTCACAAGGCGTAGATGCCGTCAAGCCCACTCAACACCACCTATATTTCGGCAGATGGAGTAGGGGCGACAACAGAATATGCCTAGGTTACGAAAAGAAGACGTTTATTTGCCTTCTGCCTCCCAGTTACATCGGTACACAGAAACCTACTTCCCTTTAGGTAAAAGGGCCGATAGGCCGCCGCGCGCAAGTGTGCCCGTCATGTCAGTGCTAAACCAGTGTGCTCAGAAAAGTTAACTATAAGATTGAAATCCGGGGCGTGGCGCAATTTTTTGTGCGGGCATCGCCTCCCTGGCCAGATTTGCTCGCAGCAGCTATTGGGATGCGGTCCGTTCGCTCACCGCTACGTACCGCGCGGCGTGATTGTCAAGTGTTAGATAGGGCCTGTTGTAATCGTAGGGACACAGGAGCAACCTAAGGCTCTGGCCAGCAGCCAGAAGGGTTTGCGGGCTCGTCCGGCGCAAAAAAATTCGCTACCTGGAGCTTAAAACCTGTGACCTACCTTAGGCGTCCGAAAGACCATGCCCCCGGTCCGACGTTCACGAAGGGCGCGCGTTTTGCGCCACGGCGTGGGAGGGTTGAGGTCCCGTTCAAAATGGGCTAATGAGGTACGGTTAGCCCCCTAGAAGGGCGGAGCCATCGTCGCCGGGAAGTTATTTCATCGCCGTAATAGTTGTTGGAGACTCAACCTCAGGCGGGAGTTCAAAAAGTCCGCTCGGATCTACAAAGTGGCGGCGAGACGAGCAACCTTTCGAGATATAAACGAAAAAATTGCTGCCCTACGGTAGAACCCAAGCGAGTCCGCTTTGGCAGTGGACGCCAGGGCTATCACAGAGTTGATCAAGCATCCTTGGTGTCCCGTTTGCGCCGGTCTCTATGTATTTGTGGAGTATCACACGAACGAATCTGCATTTTATTTAAACAGGGATGGTTCCCCCTGTTCTTGCCTTCTTTTCGGGTGGTTATTTAAGCAAAGGCGTACTTAAAACGGCTAGGAAGGTACCCAATCAGCACGACCGTGCTACGTTTCCAGAGTCAACCCGACACTAGGTGAATATCACCGTGCCTACTTTACCAAACGTCGCATCAATCAACTGGACGGTTATGACCACCCTCCAGCCGAGCTGCGGATCTGTTGTCCTTTGGGTATCCTCAAGTTTCGTCGTTCTACTCCAGCATGCAAGCGTGGGAGCTCCTAGTTCTACTTTTTACATGAATAATGTAGAAGGTAGCGATTCGGTCCTTGAAATCGGAGCTAAAAGAGTACCTTTAAGATAATAGCGTTCCGGGCGAACTTTGAACTTGACAGAGATGCAGTCGACTGAACCACAAATTATGTGTCGCCAAATTATGTGTCGCCACAAATAATGTTGAACGCTAACTATTGTGATTAAACTTCGTTGACAGCAAGCTGTTGTAGAAGACGTTTGCGCGTAGTATCTAAAGAGCTTATAAAATTTACTGAAATGGCCACGTGCATATAACTTGTGAAGAACGAAGGTGCATATATCCTGTCGGGCATAAGACAAGGGTTACTGTTTTCTTATTTTGTTGGTAATGTAAAGGGTGGGTCTGAAAAACATCTTGTGCCATGAGGTGAATTTAGACTTTTGCATATTTAAAGACAGGTATCGTAGAACACAGTCACTGGACTGTACCACGCGGATGCCACTGCGCAAATTGAGTACTAAAAGCTATTTCGGCAGCGCCAATGAAATGCATCAAACAGTAGTGTTTTCACAAACGAGTAGCGCAAAAATTCGGAGGAGATGATTTTAAAGCATCAAACCTAGCATAACCGATTGCAAAGCGACCGAGGACAAATCTTAAAATAACACAAATATTTAGGAGCGGCGCTTAGCACATAATACAGGAAGTGAACCCCCCTTGCCCACCTTTGAAATTAAGGGAGAATGCGGTTTTATGTGTCTGTAAGGGCTTTCGGGGAGAGCAAACAAATAGGGCCGCGCATCGGGCAGATTTAAGGGAGCAAGGAGACAATTTTCTACAATTGGTTATTTCCAGTGAGAGACTAATTTCGCAAACATATAGAAAACAGAGAGAGCTCGGCGTAAACAGAAGGGTCTGGCCTGTAACACATTGTGAAGGAAGGTGAAGGGGTAAACCACTGCTTATATAAAATTGCAGGCATTATTTTGATATAGCGGTGAGGGTATAATAACTATCTGTAAAAGTGCTTTTCTATGTGTAACATAAAGGCCGCGTACTATGTTAGAAAAGTATCCGACCTTATTTTTATTGTGAACATGTGATGGATATGAAAAAAACCCGCCTGTATCAGCCGATCTTGAACCTTAGTGCGCATGCGTGAATTTTCTCCCGCCTGCCTACATCGTCATCCGCTGGGACGCAGCGTTTGAGTGAAGTAATGCGCAGTGCTCTCGTCGGTTTTTTTATTGCAAGGAAAATCACGCAGCCACTGGAACAGCGCTACTGCATCACAATTTGCCAGAAACTGGGCGGCAGCCATGTGGAAACCACTCGGGTGATTTAGAAGGCTTTCGGTGATGATGCTATGACCAGCACACAGAATAAGGAGTAGTATAACCGGTTTAAAGACGGCCGCACATCGGTGGAGAGCGAGCCACGCTCCGGTCGGCCATCAACATGCTGAAATGACCAGGTCATTGCCGAAGTGAACGTTGTGGTCATGCGGGACCGTCGTGTGACTTTCCGAGAAATTTAGGAAGGGGTGGGCATCAGCACTTTTTCTGGACATTCCATTATGACCGAAGATTTGGCCATGAAGAGAGTTTCGGAGAAATTCGTGCCGAAGCTGCTCACAGGGGAGCAAAAGCCACTTCGTGTTGAAGTCTCAAAGGACATACTGGATTTCACAAACAGTGACCCCGACTTCATTAACACCATAATCACTGGGGGCGAGTGGGGTGTACGGGTACGACCTGGAAACGCAATCCCAGTTGTCACAGTGGAAGCATCACACGTCACCTAGACCAAAGATGGGCCGTCTAGTGCGCAGCAATGTCGAAGTGATGGTGACTGTTTGCTTTGGCTCCCGCGGTATGGTACACCACGAGTACTCACCACATGGTCAAACAACCACCATAGAGTACTACGGGGCTGTCCTCCATCGCCTACCTGATGCTCTGTGACGCAAGAGGTCAACAGGAAATTGGCGCATCCGTCATGGCAATGCTCCTGCACATTCCTCGCACTTGATTCAGACTTTCTTGGCGAAAAAACAGACTCCTGTAGTTTAACAGGTTCCTTACTCTCCTGATATGGCCCCCTGCGACTCCTGGCTGTTTCCCAAAATCAAAAGGTCATTGAAGAAGTGCGATTGAAAAACTTTTTTGCGGGTTTTCTTCTTCGGAGGTCCAAACCCCGATATTAACCGAAAACTCAGGGTGTTTACTCCTGAGCGTGATGCTGCGGATGGGGCGGGGGGAGGAATACAATCCTTCATAGGGTCTCTTTACACAATCTGGGAGCCCAGGGTGACCCTAACAACAAGATGGGTGGATTGCCTTCAGAAAATGGGCAGTAATGACTAAAGTGATGACTTTCTAGCCGCTTCCCTGATGCCAGCAGCACCTGTACATTCTAGTCACCCCTCCGTTGCAGCTACACTGGCCACTGCAACGATCGTAACCTAAATGCCAGTGGCCTCGGGAAATACCACGCTCTCCCGTCGGACACGAGTTTAGGTGGTCTAAGTGGCTCGTTCATACCAGCGAGGGTCCACCGAGGAGTTGACGCTATTAGCTAATGCTGAGCTTGTCCTGCCTGCAAACACCAGAAACAATCATGCGGCCCTAGCGCAGGTCTGCCGAACTAGAAGCTACAGTTCGATAAAGACTGTAAGAAGACCTTGTCCATACAGATATATTCTGCAGCCCGATGTGAGCTCCCCGGTGCTTCACTAGATTTGTCCGGGAACCAGGCGCGTGTCACGGTGTCTGCAGAGGAACCGCCTTTCACTCCACTTCCGCAGCTCCAGGATATCTCGCACCCGACATCATGCCTATGTGATATTAGACGTGCAATAACTGTGTAATATTATTAATATTATATTTCTTTACTCAGAAGAGGTGACTCAAGGTTTAGTCATGGATGGGGAAGGCGGTAAAAAAGGTCAGGGCGTCTACATTTTTGTGTATCCTCATGAGTATCACATCGTTGATCGCAGATTAGCCGAGAACTTGCCAAATTGGCCAATGGGTGTGGACAGTCTGTTCAGAAGATGCAAATCGTTCGATGTGATGCTTCGGAAAAACCGCCAAAGCGAAGAGGGAACGAGAACACGTGTGGAGAAAGAGGTGTGGATTCGGTGCGCAAATTCACACGGCGCTTGTAGGCTAACACAAGCTATACGCCCTCGGAGCAAAGCTAATGCTTAAGAAGCTCATTACGGGGTCCTCCGGACGCCATAATGATCTCCAGCTGGTTCATCCAGCCGGTTTCGCTGGATGAGATCCATTCGATATTTGACCCCGTCCTCGGTGCACTATGACCTTCGTTTCATCGAGTGGGCACACGAGCGGGACTCCTCCCGGCTGAAGGTCCCATTGTAATGACAGCCGAGGTAGAATTGGCAGTGGTAACAGTGTACCTGGCAATGGTAACAGTGCACCTAGTCTAGATAGCTTACCGGTCCGGGGGGGGGGGGGGGCGCAAGATCCCGGCGATTGTCCAGGTTTAACAGTTTAACAGTTTAACAGTTTTAAGTGTTTAACAGTTGGCTTGCCTTCGTGCGATACGCTGTCGAAGGCGCCTTCGAGGTCCAGTGCGAGGATTATTTGATCTTGGTAGTTATCGTTGTCTATGATATCGTGTTTTTACTGTAGAAAGGCGTCCTGAGTGGGCAGTTCTTGCCTGAAACCGGTCATGCAGTCCGGCAAAAGCTGATGGTCTTCTATGTACTTTTGAAGTCTTCTCGTAATTATGCTTTCGTAGATTTTACTTTTGAAGTCTTCTCGTAATTAGGATTTCGTAGATTTTGCTGACACATGAGGTGAGAGAGAGTGGTCTTATATTTTTATTCCAAGGGGTTTCCCCGGCTTGGGTATAGCTTTTATCGTGGAGTGTTTCCACCGAGGGGGTAGAGGATCTTCGAGCCACAAATCATTTATGTATTTGGCCAGGGCCTCCATCTGAGAATCGTTTAAGTTTCTTAGCCAATTGTTTGTTATTCCAACTGCACCGGCCGGGTGCGCGTTTCTTATTTCTGGTCAGTATAGCCTGCTGAAGCTCTTCCTTGGGAATTTCTCTATCAAGTAAGTCATTGGGGCTACCTGGATAGTTCCTGCGTACAGGTGAGATGTTGCGGTCCAGTTCAAATCGTTTTTTAATAGCCAAAATCAGTTCATCATTAGTACCTTTGAAGTTGTGAGCCACTTTGTTCAGTTTGTGACTCGTCTCTCTCCTTCTTGTTTCGGGGTTCAACATGCCCGTGATAACAGCCCATGTTTTGGAGGAGTTCAGGGTGCCTTTAGGCGATTCGCACAAATCGTTTCAGTTTTTGTTTGCGAGCTTGCTGGCATGAACTCTTGCCCGCTTCTCTAAGTTTCTGATGCGAAGCTTGAGCTTCTTATTGTGTCTTTTCTTCTTTCACCTTTTGAACAGTGTCTGTTTCTTGTCCCACAGACTGATCAGGTAGCTGTCAACGCACAAGTATTCATTCTCCTTACCGTATTCTTTGGTTGCTTTATTAAAGGCTTCCTTGATGTCGCCGGACCAGTCGTCCATTTCTTCTATGTTACTGAGGGCCCCTAGCTTTTTGCGAAAAGCGTTCCAATCGGTCATCTTTTCTTTTCTGGGCCTTTTTCTCTAGTTGTCTGAGCATGCCTTCACTTCGATCATGTCATGATCGCCTCGATATTTTCTTTACTATTAAACCAGGTGGTGAGGCCATCTATGTCGGGAGCTATTGTTAGGTTGGGGCATGTATTCACATTGCGGTCGCTACCCGTTCTAGTGGGGAAGGACGTATCGTTTATCATGTGCGGCTTAAGCGCCTCCATTGTATTGACTTGATTTTTTTCCTTTGGCAGAGTTAAAGTTATAATTCCATTCTTCGTGCGGGGTGTTCATATCCCTGAGAAGGATTACATTATTTTTTGTGACTTTATTCATCGTTTCTCTAACAAGCGGTTCGAAGTTCTCCTTGTTGCTGGAAGGTTGGCTGCATACGCTGAGAACAAAGAAGCTGTTGCATTTCCTTTGCATAGGTATTTCTTCTACGAGCACGTCACATGGGGATTTCACAGAAAGATCGTATCTATTGCTTGTAATGTCTTTTTTGGCCTACGTTGATACCATGGTGTCTTGAGATGTATCCTTTTTACTCTGACTTCTTCGTTTGGTAAGACATCCTGCCTCTTGAATACATATAACGTTGGGCTTGACGTCCTTTTTTTACGTAGGCTTCCTGGAGATTGGTTTTTTGTTAATGCTCCTACAGTTCCACTGCCATATCACTAATTGTTCTTACGTGTTTTTGAATTTAGGCGTCATGGATAGTACAGTACACTGCGACTATATCGTCGTCGCTTTCCGATACCTCCATACTCATGATTGCATTTTCCTTCATTATGATGTGCTTGACGGTCTTACTTGCTTCCGGGTTCGATAGTTTCCTCGTGATAGATTTTTTGGGGCTCATCCTGGATACTACCATTTCCGCTATTGACCTTCTGATTTCGGCTCTCATTTCTTGTCTAAAGTCTTGAAGTTCTTGCCACATTGGCGTGTCTGCACTGGGCTGTTCTCTCGTATTCTGAAAGCCTGTAGTGGTAGAGTTTATGTTTTGTTGTGGGCGTTCGCGTTTTCCTAATTTCTCTCTTAGCGTAGCATTTTCTGCCTTGATGTCTAGGATGAGTTTCTTCAGTTCGGTTACTTCATCTTTAATAATTGATTTTCCGAGAGGCTGTCTGAGGTTTTAGGAGGCTACACCTGGCCAGCTCACCCGTTTGAGGGCTTCTTTGCTTCTCTCCTTCTGTAAGACATCCTCCTTCCTCACTAGTGCGTGCGGTCAGCTGGTTGCGTATCGTATTGTACTTGGCGTCCTTGGAGTTCAGGCCATTTGTCGTTGAACCACCTGGGTTGCCTCTGTTGATTGACAGGCTTGCTCCTGTTGCCTGGTGGTATTCTTGGTTTTCTGAATTTCAGCTCGCACTCTTTTGCGCCAGTAAGATGTCTTTTTTTACACAACGCGAAGCGTAGCGAGCAGCAGTGGTCTTCGTTGGGGCGTTCTTCTCCACAGCGTGCGCAAATGTCGATGTCTGGTTCGGAGCATAGGTCCGCTCGATGTCCAGTCTTTCTACATATTTCACAAACTAGTCTGGTAGCTTTCTACAAGTAGCACGTCATTTCACCGCCATAGAAATACACCGCCCTCGGCACTCTATTTCCCTCGAAGGTGATGAGAGCGGTCGTAGATTTTACAAGCATGCGTACAAAAACGATCTTGGTATCGAGGGTTCTCACTCTCAGTCATGCTAATAATTCTGCCGAGGAGGTACCTGGCTCGAGCCATGCACGACTCCCTTTACTTCTTATTGTAAGTAAGCCACGTAAGACACGACGTCAAACTTCATGCCACCAATATCTAGGCTCTCCAGGTTTCTAAGCTCATTAGTAGCGTCTTGCGTAGGCGTGCTCATCAGGATGATGTTTGACGTCCACTTGGGGCGAACTATGCTGTCTTGGAGCTTCTTTATTCCGCTGGGACAGGTTCTGGCGATGCCTTGTGTGAGTTGCGGCACCATGAAGGAGCTCAGCTGTAGCCCCTTCTTTGTTCGAATAATAATTTTGAAGACTTCCTTGGGCAGGTTCGGGGTTCTTCCCTTGAAAGTGACATTGAATCTCAGCGCTGTCTTTTCCGCCGAAGGGATCAACGTGGCTCCGCTTTCAGCTGTAGCTTTCGCCCTGACTTCTCTTTTAAAGCTGCCGAGGTGGCACAATGCGGGGAATGAACATACAGTTACATTAGAAACTTCCTATCAGACAGAACAGCAACAATCGGCATAGGCAACACTCCATACGACCCCTTTAAGGCACCGAACAGGGGCACGCCCCAGGGATCAATTATCTCGCCTCTTCTGTTCAACTTGACAATGATAGAAATCGCTAAGAAACTGGAAGAAGGTGACGAAATTAGAAAACTCACGTATGCAGATGACATTACTATCTGGATGGAAAGCGGAACTTTATAATCCAAATTAGTTCTGCTACAGGATGTTATCAAGTTTACTTTCCTAAGCACCCTCAGTCCAGGGCGCCGTCTTGGGAAGCTGTGGCTGTGGTTTCTTCCCCTTTGAACGTCAGCAGGAGCTGTGTCGAAGCGTTGGGGTGAGTGAGACTTGCCTCCCAGGATGAGAGAGTTGCAATCGGGATGCGGGTCAACTTTGGATGTCGATCACAGGCCCATACTGTGTGGAATATGTTTGGGTAACCTCCGCAGAACGAGCAATTAGGGGGGCCGGGTAAATTTTGAAAGCGATGTGTGAGATGTTCAGTGGGTAATGCGTTAGTCTGTATCTGTCGGAGGAGGACGGACTGCTGCCTTGTGAGTGTACGATGTAGGGAGGGATGTACCTTGCACTGCGCGCGAAAAGACTCGGGGTATTCCTGCGGGCTGAAAGACGGCTCTGCATCGCTTAAGGTTGACAAGAGCTGGTCAGGTACCCGATAAATAGTTGCTCGGGCGAGCGTATGTGCCCGCTCATTTCCTGCCAAACCATCGTGCCTAGGAGTCCAAATAATGTGGAACGTGTACGCTTTGTAGCCCAGCGCGTCTTTGATGAGGTGAGCTGTGTGGTGGTGCAGGCCATTTCCGAATTGTCTTCAGGCGGCTTCGAATCGGTGACGATGATGATGGGTGTTTGGCGGACGAACTATAAGGGTGGTGGCGGCGTATACTGCTCGCGCAATAGATCGAGTTTCTAGGTCGTCGATAGCATGTACGTCTGGTTCGATTGTGACAAGTTCGTGTTTAGGGGTCCGAAGACAACCATGATGCTTCCCTCATCTTCCCCTGGATGTGCGTCAACGTAGTAAATGTGCTTCACTGGGCCGAGGCGCTGCAGCGTTTTCTAGAGGACGTTGGTCCTGATTGGCGCCGTTAAACATGCCGGTTGGGGTCCATGTTCTTTGAAAGGGGAGTGATTGTGATCCGTGCTTGGTGTTCATGGGAGAGCCTTTTTCTTCCTGCGATGCGGATGGTGGTGGGTCCGCATAGTAGCCGAGATCACGCAGGATGACCCTGCCTTGTTCGGTGCTACGGAGTCGGCAGAACTGTCCTAGGCGCTGCCTACTTAGGAGCTCCTCCAGAGTGTTGGTGACTCCGGTGGCCTGGAGCACTTGTGTCGATGTATATTAAGGCACTCCCAGTGCTTGCTTTAAGGCCCTCCACCGAACAACATTTATGCGTTCGACTTCCGTCATCGTGGGATTTTGATATGGGAGGTGATACAATACACGGGAGTCGATGAGCGCTGCACTGAGTCGTATAAGGTCGACCCCTGGCATTCACCTATGCCGACTGGCTATGCGGCGTAGCATATGTATCACCTGTGTCCCTTGATCTAGCAGATTCCGTATGGTCATAGCTGCTTTGGCATTACTCTGAATATGAGACCGTGAACCCTGATGTGAGAACGTTGGGGAATTGTAACAAGGTAGCAAATTGGCGAGTTGGATAGCATTCATGGTGGTCAGCGCGAACGGAAACAACACATAGAGAAGAGACACAGCGCCTGTGTCGTCTATTCTCTTCTCTGTGTGTTGTTTCCATTTGCGCTCACCGCCATGATTGGGAAATTGGTCTGCCTTCTATGGTGATGTGCAGTTCTTCTTGTTTCTGATGCGCCATGTGCTTGGTGACCACCAACAATTCGGATTTCTCATGTGAGCAAGAGAGGCGGCCCCGGGTCGCGCATCTTGCGGTTGCATCAGAAGCTCCTTGTGACGCCTGCTCTATTTCATCCGGTGATCCTTCCTGTGTCCATATTGTGATGTCCGCATAAATGGCATGTTTAACGCCAGGTATGCGGGCGAGCAATTTGGGCAGATCCTTCATGGCAAGATGGAAAAGCGTTGGAGACAAGATGGAGCCATGCGGGGTGCCTCTGTTTGGGGGCTGTTGAATGCTCAATTCATAAGGTCCGAGGTTGAGCGTTATGCTGTGGTCTGGAAGAAAATCTCTAATGTAATTGTACATTTTCTGGCCACAATTCGCGCTTTCTAGATTCTGAAGGATGTCATGGGTGACATTATCAAAAGCTTTACATAGGTCTAATGCCAGTATTTCCCGCATCTGCGCTGAGCTAGGGTCATCTAGAGGGTAACGAGGTTACCGATTCTCTTGCGAGGACTACCATACACCACACAGAGCCGAAAAATTCGTATGTCCTTCCTGTTTACTGTCAAGGCAGAGACAAATTAACATCCTATAGACTTCACCGAAGATCAATGCCTACGCCACACCTCAGCCTAACTGGTGAAGAAGCCAGAAATATTAGAAAAACCCAGACGAACACCTACTTACATAATTCCAGACTCTCACATATGTTCCCAGAAAAGTATACTGAGGATTGCAAGCAATATCAGCGGAAGGCCGATTTATTCAATACAGTTTAGAATAGCCCAATTACGTGGGATAAAAATACCCACCAAACCTCATTGGAGTCCTGAGAGGAAGCCCTGTCCACCTCGGACCATGCACAGCAGCTTGCGCTTCTTAGAAGGGCCACAAATGGCCAAATGGCTTCTGGAATCCTTGAATTAGGATACCACCCTTGACCTTTCCCCCTGCCCTTACCCTTTTACTCCTTTTCACAAAATTAAGCTTACTGCTACTATTACTACACGGCTTACCTTCTCTTCTCTGTGGGCGCGGGGGGTGTAGGTTGCGTGGATACCAGACCGCGTTCATTCAAAAATCCAGGTGCAGCTACAGCGCTTCGCCCCAACATAGCCCAACATTCTGGGTGAATGTACAATGCCCATGCGAAAAAAAATGTTTCGATTACAATGCTCCAGTGCTTCGGCTCTGGAACCGTAAGGCCGCGCCAGTTTGTCGACCAAACTCTTACAAAAATTACAGTGTAGTCCTGTATTCCGCACCTTGTTCCCTTGCTGGTCCTCGGTTTCTAAGATTCATTTCCAGATTACCAAATTATGTAAAACGTATTCTACACCAGCCAACGAAATTCCCCGATATAATTAATTTCCCTCAAAGTGCTGGATGCCTAGTCATGATAGAGCTGGCCCGAGTAACGCCAGAATGCCAGCTCAAAGCATTGGCAATGCTCCAGCGTACAGGATCGCGTATAGCGGACGCTCTGCTGATAGCTCACTTCGTCATGTCCTCACGCCCTTGGTGAAGACCTAGGTGTGGCTGCGGAAAGTCTGCCAGATATAAGTTCGACGGGCCCTGAAGAAAACACGGCAGACATACTGGGATGAATGGAGTTCTAGATACCTTTCTGCCTTTGAGGCTGAATAGTGAGATAATCCGCAGATTCGGCCTTTTGCGAGGCAAATGGGCGATGGTGATAAAGTCGCTGAAGCTTCGCCCCAACTTAGCCGAAAGTCGTGATCTCTCAAACACGCATGCATAAAGCCCAAAGGCCCGCCTCTGCCATCGTCGTGGCAAGGTGGAAGAGACGGCATACTGTATCCTTTTGAAGTGCGCAAGCATCCATGATCCGTGGTGCTCTAGGCCTACTTCATTTCAAAGGAAATTATTACTTAACTTTGTCATCCACCCCCGCAGCCGCGTTTCCGGCCCAGCATCTGGTCAGGTTCAAGGAGGGGGAGGCCTTTCGACCAGACATTGTCCTGGACCTACCCTACAGGGTCTGCATACTCGATGTCACTATCTACTGTGACGGATGTTCCCAAGCGCTGAAGCTCGCATGTGAACGTAGGCGAAAGAAGTATCGGTGCTGACCCCCACAGGCATGCGAATTGGACTGGTAGCAAAAATACCGTCGAATTAATAGCATCAGCAGGCAACGGCTTGCCGACGCCTCACCACCTGGTTTTCTTGCGCCTCTGCAGTCCCTCCCAAAAACAGGAGAAATTGTTGCCAATAAAATCCACGCTGAGTCGGCCTACACTCCGTACGTAATCTCCAAATAGACAGCGCATAGGCACCTTGCTAGTCCTCCGTGCCCCTACTACGGTAGCAACAATACACCGAACCTTTTTCCACTTCATCAGGGTGTGTTCAGCTTACTCAATTGACCTCGACGAGTCCCTTCCCCTGCAAGTATGCCCGACGACTTCTATAAAACATGTCTAACATGTCAGAAACAACCCCCAATAGTTTCAGCAAATTACAGATTTTGGTCTCAAAACACGTCTCTATAAAGTAGTATGATGGCGGATCGTTCACCCACTATCTAGATGTCCCCTCAAACACACCCTTGGCTCCTGAACGGCGCCTTTGGGATACCCCGATGATGGTCGTATTAGGCTGTCCTCGCCACACCTTCAATGCTGCATATCGTGCTAAGTGAACGCACCCAGTGCAGTGATAAGTGTTTATATGAGCCATCTTCTCCTACCCTTTTTCCCATGTCCCACAACAGGGTCTGTTGCGCTGCTTCTATAATAAAGCCATCCATTCCATTCCAGTCCTAGGTGGTATACCTCCAAAAAAATTTGGGGCACTTAAACGCCTGTGCTGTGGAACCTACTGAGCTCATTCCATTAGGCCAACGGCTAAATATGCAAGGTTGGTCCATCCTGGCCTTGGGCTGCACCGTGTTTTGTCTTTCAATCTAAAGAATTTCTTATTACCCTCGCTTCGGGCTTTGTTGTTGCTTTGTGTGCTGTTTATATTTCGTTGCTTTCTTCAATTTTTGTTTGAAAGGGGTGCCGATTGGGAGCTCTACATCGCTGATGCGTTGGAACCACAACGCCCCTGGTTCTACAACGAGTGCGTCTGTGACACTGCCATCGGTTCCGACGCACTGACCTGTCTCATAGGATGCCAATTATTAGAGAGGGGACCGCACCCTTTACCAGTCCGCATTCCACCCAACCTGAAAGTAACTTATCATTGCATTGTGTTAAGAACGTTGAGACTGTCGTTACCTGTTGCTTCTGCTTTTTTTACTGGGGATCCCGGCGTGGGATACGCCAACAAGTACTTTACACTATTCTTCGGCTATATACACTTACATGGGTCCAACAAATTTGCCCAGAAACTAAAAATTGAAACAACATGATTCGCGAACGTCTCGCCTATGCAGATTCCCTGACCTGTCATAGCCACTTTACTGTCTGTTCCGCGCACCACAGAAAATCACTCACCTTGGGAGTACAGCTCTCAGATCACATCGGGCCGTGGTTCATCCACGTCCAAATATCCTACCATAGTAACATGAACGCCACCCGTGAGCGCGCACACTTTGGCTACGCCTAAACACCACCTTCACGCCCCGGCGCATGAGCAGACATGGATGGGCGTCCGGTAATATGCGTGCGCTTAGACAGGGAAAGACACCGTTCAAAAAGTCACTTCGGAAGTTCTTCAATTTGCTTGTCTGTGCACAGAAAAAATGCCTCCAGGAAATTTCCAAGAAATTCGACACAATTCAATAGCTTCTCTATGAAAAACGTTGAATTTAAAACTGATTTGTCCACGCACACCATATGGGGAAACCGAGATTGTTAAATCCCGTTGGGTACGCGCCATTCATCATCATCATCATCATGGAGATATACCGTGTCAGTAAAGGTTGATCCCCGCTAAGGGCAGCCATGGCTTCGGTCTCGGGTCAGTCGTTCTTCCGTTAATATTTTGGTGCCGTTAAACCCGGGAGAATGACCGCACACGACGAAGGAGACCACCGACGCCCCTCCGGCTTGAGGTATCCAGATCCCCGCGATTTTGACTGTTGTTCTGCTGATCAGCCCCGCCCTCAGCCGGAGGTTGGCATGGCTGGCCGTGACCGCCCACCTATGACTGGCTGGAACCTTCAACGGGACGCAGATACACAACGTCACGACCAGGGTACCATGCTTGGGAGCAACTGTACGTCCCCCGAGTACCAAGCTGGTGACGACCTGGACGCCCTGCGTTCGTTGAGAAAGGTTCTTCGCGCTGCAGTTACGAGGCTGCTTAAGGCAGTGACCGCGCTCCGGCAAGGTCCCTCACCCTCTGCGTTGGACTTGGAGTTGGCTATCAACGAGCTCGAACTGAAGGACGCCGAACTTAACAAGCTGGAAAAGACGATCGGTGAGCTTCTCGAAAGAGATGAGTATGAACATAATTTTTACGACATAATGCAATATCAGGAAAGGATATGCGGGGCCCTCAATCGGTCGCGATCGACGTTGAACGACCTGCGGGAAGCCGGCATTAAATGTACCAGCAAGGGCACTTCACTCCGTCGTGACGACCCTTCCCACGTCGGCTCGCGCACGTCGACCTTGCGAGTAGTACTACCGAAGTTGATCTCGACCACCTACAGCCACCTGAACGTTCCCCATAATGACAACATGCGGAAGCCAGATACGTCGAAATTCACGTCTACCACGCTGTCTGCAATGCTGACTTCTGATAGCACGAGGCCAGGACGTTCATTGGACTGCAACGGCTCTAGCTCGGAGATGCAAGCAGATCAGTTCCGCCCAACGCGACGTGTGACTAGAAGAGCTTCTCGACCCAAACAGAACGAGAGAAGACAATGAAGACTAATTTTTCTGGAAACGTCTCTCAAGCCTCCGTACAGGATCAAGCCGTCGTTGTACTGCGGGATTCAGCATTTCAAAATGCCAAAGACGAGGCTGAGCGCGAAGGCATGCAAGTGGGAGCCAGCTACGAGACAGCGTCGAGCATACCAACGGAAGACGAACGTGAAGAACACGAGATTATTCCTGCCGCAGGCCACGACGACGCAGTTGTTTCCTTCTAAGCAGACGACCAAAACTGTGGAGATGCCAAGGACCTTAAAGAGAAGGCAGAAATACCACCGTGTGAAATCGAATGTATCTTCGTTTCAGACACAGTGAAGAGTGAACGCCTACCGGAAAAGACGACCAGCTCTAGTCAACAAATAGTTGGTAAAGGTTGTACCCAGACACGAATGTGAGTTGCTCCATCTCAGCGAAGTTGGGAAAGGCGAGAAACACTATCCAGTCACGTCTGGCGGGTGCGAGGAGGCAGCAAGGCATGGAGGAGTACCTCCCGAACCATACACTGAGCTTGCAAGAAGCGCGAAAACGACCTCGTCAGGAGTGGAAAAACAAACAGAAGGCAACGACAAGGCCGGCAGGAGAACACTGCTAGATTCCCTGCACCACAGTAGCTATTTTACCCGGATATTTGGACTTGTACGACATAGACTTCGCCTATATAACTGCACGGCGAAAGAAATGAAACCTTCTGAGGCAGCTGGACACACAGTCTCGTTGTCGTCCGAATTACCTTGGCGGCCCTTGGCGGTCGTGAGGTCTGCACGACTGCGCAAGCACCGGTGGACACGAAAGTGTGGATAGCATTCCCCGACCGGGTCGCGAAGATTGACCTTGTGGACTGAAAAAAACAAAATGTTACGATTGTGGCTTTATTGTGCACCTATCGATTATCTCGGGTGCGGGAGGATGTTAAATCTCCCGTTGGGTACGCGCCCTTCATCATCATCACCATCATGGAGATAGACCGTATCAGTAAAGGATGATCCCCGCTAAGGGCAGCCATGGCTTCGGTCTCGCTTCGGTCGTTCTTCCATTAATATTCCGTTAATACCCACTTTAGCTTTAAAAAGGGAGTGTTTTTTGCTTTTGCCTCCTGCAGGGCGGGCATATTTATTTCCGGATCCGGCGAACGCATTCTTGGGCAGTAGCCGCCTATCAGGAAGCGAGCACGCAAACAAAAAGTGGATACAGTTTAGCTCAGCTAACACTGGATATGCAAAGCGAAGACTTGTCGTTCGCTTTGCGTATCGAGCTAGCATCGCACGTTTGGTATTCCGGACCCTCTGAAGTGAAGAAACTCGCTGGACGATATCCGTTCGGCTGTCAGACGCTGCTTGCCGACGTCGGCTCAAAGCCTCCCGCTCCCGCACAAGGCTGCAAAAGGCGACTGAGTGAAGCTTCGCTCAAAATATTCTGTGCATATCGGCTTCAAAAGAGGCTTCAAAAGAAGCCTCGCTCTAAGTCACAGTCAAGCTCCGATTGAGTGATAGGAGTGAGTCACATGGTCAGGAGGCGACCCATCTGATGCCAGTGCATGCGCCAAGCCGGAAGTGGTTTCGGATGCGGTGGCTAGCGAACCCGGCCGAAGGCGGAGCTCGGACCGGAGATTCACATAATGCGTTGCCAAGGATACGGAGCGGTCAAGGGAAACTCCAGTTACCCACGACTGCAACACGGCTTTACGATATTAGTAAAGTTTTTTTAAAAGCAAATGCAAGCATACGAATGTCTCGCGCTACGAATTCCCCGCACTTAAAAAACAAGTGAATAAAGTTGGGTTTGCGAACTGGACTAGAAAAGACCAGGGTGTCGAGCCGGAACCGAAGCGAACCGGCATTTTTCCCGTAGCTGAACCCGAACCCGAACTGTTATTTTTAGCGCGCTGAACCTGAAGCGGAACAGTACCAAACAAAGAATTATTCGTTTCGGGTTCACAACATAACGGTTTCACCATCGCGTTGTTGATAATGGGTGGTCAGTGTCTTCAGGTGCGTAACTCACGCACCATCAACTTCACAATCTCTCGCGTACGTTTGCCGTTCAGATGGTTCAAACCCTATGAACGCTTTCCTCGTGGTCACAACATGATGAAAAGACTGGGCCCCCGTATGGCGGTGCTATGTTGCTGCTGGTCGAGCAAGCGGGGTGCAAGGCTGCGCAAAAAAATTTCACACTTTCGGCAGCCAGCAAGAGGCTTGCAGCATTGACTTTTCCTTTACCTCGCTGGTACTGTGCAGGGTACTTGAGGATGCGAGACGCTCCACTGAGAGCCGCTCAAAGGTTCAAAGGCTACATGTGCCCACTTGTAGCACCTTAAGAGCGTTCAAATTTTCGCTAGTTTGTACATCACCGTACGAATCAAAAGAACAGCGCTTCGGACGGGACGCAGGGGAAAAGAGGCGCACACTTGCGCTGACAATATAAATCATTAGTATTTATGAGTTCGGCTATTGTCTTTATACATACGCAAAAGAAAGAGAGAAAAATATAGCGAAGACGGACCGCAGAAACAGGATTCCAGAACGACAAAAACAGGTAGCAGAAGAAACATTCTAAGACAGAATTTCGTGTGTCAATTCGAAAGTTGTATTCTTCCGAATCGAGAAGTGTGCCGAGTGTTGAGCTAGTAGCAAACATGCACGTTTGAGTTCGCAGATTTCGAATAGTGTCTTAAATTTAGTGCTATATTCTCTTGTACAAGAAAATCACAGGCGGATGGAACGCCCTATTGTGTGTGCGTGATTTAGGTGGACGTTTGTTGTAGATTGTTTTGTTATAAGAATGAAGGCAGCATTCCGTTATGTTGTAACGGTAGCAACTCCGATAACGCAATCGTCATCGCTATTTCTCTGCAGCGTCTCCTTGCACACTTGGCTAGGGACGTTCAATGGGCCATAAAAACACAGTTCTACTCCACCTTATTTGAAATAACTTATCATCGTCATAATCATGAACGACAACAGCCTATTTAGATCCACTGCTGGACGAAGTCCTCCCCTGTTGGCCTTCACCCTCTTCTGTACAGCGCTGCACGAGGGCATTCTTTGCCCCGAATATTCTTATTTCGTCTCTCTATCGAGTTAGTGGCCTTCCCCTTCTTCTAGTCCCTTCTCTCGGTGTACATTGTGTTGCCATTGTGGTCCACCAGTTGTCTGTTCGTCATGCTAGAAGGCCAGCAAAGTCCATTTCTTTTTGTCTTAACTTTGCCTAGGCTTTCCTATATTCGGAATTTCTCTATAATCTAGGTTGCTAGTTTTCTGCCCGTAAGCGCTACTCCTAACATTATTCGCTCTATGTCAGTTTAATTTTTGTTTGCTTAGTAAGGCGCCAAGTGTCCTTTCCGTATTTCATCATCGGCAGGATGCATTGTTTGAATACCGTTCTTTTCTGTGAGAAGCCTTTGAAAACTCACTCAACCCTATTATGGCCTCAAGGACGTCGGTGTAACAAGTAGAGATGAGAAACATCGAAGAACTTTCCAACCTTTCGGGTCCGCAACATCATCAGTGACGTAACCAGGGAATAATTTAAACAGAATTGGCACTTTGTTATCTCGTTAGCATTCAAGCGGTGCAATAACACGGACCAAGAGGTGCCAAATAATCCTGCAGTTCTGTCTGTTGTGGGTGGCCTTATACAGTCTCTACCATTACACAAGGTCAGAATGATAAAGTGGCTGCCACAAGTAATAAACTTTTGTTGCAGAAAAGGGAAAACGAGAAATAGTGGCGCTGAACCGTCCCTAATCCAAAAGGCTTCTTGACCGGGCCGGCTCCATGGCCCGAGAAACCAAGGCTCTCTGGCGGTCCGGCTACGGGATGGTCAGCTCTGTCTCCCACCGCTCCGGGGCGCGGAAGGAGGATGGTATAGGGGGTGGGGACGTGAGTATATGAGGTGTTTTTTAGGTAAACGGGATGTTGGCATTGATGAGGGCTGATAGTGGGCGTGATCTCGTGGAGGATGACGTGATTGGAGAAGTAACTGGTCTTAAGGCGACGACAGGTGAGGGCTTGCTAGTTCCTTAGGGTGGGGTATGGAGGGAGATAGAGGTGCAGTGAGATAGAAGGCACTTGGACGTACCTCCGAGGAGGATTTTGAGGTTGGGCGTGTTCGGGGTGGAAGGTTAGATAAGTTCACCATCGGTGAAGAATGCCCGGGGTGCGGAGACTCGTTTACGTTTTCCGTAACATCTTGCCTGTTTACTTGAATATTGCATTACCCTTACTAAAAATCCCGAATTTTTATTGAACAAAAATTGTATTTGAGTGTTATGGTGAACTTATAGTACTAAACGTTTTTTACTCTTAGCTAATATTTCATCTCTGCAGCAGTTCGCGTACCGATTCGAAGCATGATTTTGTTCTGAAACTGAATCAGAACAAAATGAATTTCTCTTAGCCCGAACTGCAACCAAACCCATATTTTTTCCTGTTCGACACCATGGAAAAATACTTTATTGAAACAAGTCCTGCAGTAGGCGGGATACGGGTTATGGCTCTGCCTCGATGTAGCCTGGCGTCGCACTTTGTTCTGCTACCCCACTCGGTACTACACCTTTTAACAGAGCGCGTGCCTTTCGAGCGCGGGGAATTCCTGCTGGATACCCCATCCCTGGCATGTCTTGCTTGTAGATTCAATGGCTTTCTGGAGGTCCTCCGGATACTCTTCGAGGCTCGCGCCATGTAGGTCACCGGCACAGTCCTACAAAATGTTCCACCGGGTGTCCGGTCCTTTCGCTCATATATTGCCGTGATCCCTCGGCTACTCTTCTCGGTACATTCGATGTAACACCACCGGTGACATTGTCAAAGCCGCTAGCAGCCTTCTTAGATGTATCGCCTCCTAGTGGCCCAGCGCCCCGTGTGGCAGCGCGTACGCTCATCTTGCCAGTCATAGAGTCTTCAGTGTTTCGTCGCAAGTCCTAGCTCTGTCCATGGTTTCCATCCACTTCACCCACCCGGGACGAGTACCCACGTTGGGAGCACCGAGTGTCATAGCGCACGCATCCCCGTCAGCCGTCTTGTTGTGGCTCGGCGCGCCCGGCAAGCAGTCACATGCGTGCGCCCGGATCCATCTAACATCCTCTCGTCTTCCGTCTCCAACTCCCGATCTTTCGATGATTCTTTCCGCCTAGCCGCTTACTCGACATCTCACCTCGTTGCGGACGGCCTCCTGCGAGTCACTCACGATCGTGTCGCAACCGCCCTCGGACATCGCCAGGGCTGTGGCGATTGCCTCTGCACGGTGGTTTTCTCGCACGTCGCGCTCACCAACTTGGACACCCGTCCCGCGCTTGCATTCACGGTCACCTCGCGTATCATCGTTGCCCGTAGTCTGCTACGTCGCCGTACCTCATCCGCGGGTGCCGGCTGTACTGTTCGACGAGAATCTTGGCTCTCGCGCGTCTTTTCTGTTGGTTATGCTGCGGTGCACGTTCGTCTGTATGGGACTCACAAGCACGTTTCGGCAACCCTCTCGTCTAGTACCTGGAGGTGTCTTCCTGTGAACCTGAAGCCATCGCCCAGGGTCACGAGGATGCTTCTGCGCACCTGTGGGGCCTCCAGCCGCTCTAGCTACGCTTTCATCATCATCATCATCATCATCATCATCATCATCAGCCTATCTTCGCCCACTGCAGGGCAAAGGCCTCTCCCATTATTCTGCAATTACCTCGGTCCTGTGCCAACTGTGACCAATTTATCCCCGCAAACTTCTTGATCTCATCTGCCCATCTAACTTTCTGCCGTCCCCTGCAGCATTTGCCTTCTCTAGGGATCCACTCTGTTACCCTTACTGATCAATGGTCATCGTGCCTTCGCATTACATGCCCTGCCCACGTCCATTTCTTCTTCTTAATTTCTACTAATATGTCTTTAACACCAGTTTGCTCCCTGACCCACTCGGCTCTATTCTTGTCCCTTAATGTTAAACCTATCATTTTCCGCTTCATTGCCCGCTGAGTCGTTCTCAATTTAAGTTGAACCCTCGTAGTGAGCCTCCAAGTTTCTGCCCCGTAGGTGAGTACCGGTAAGATGCAGCTGTCATACACTTTCTTCTTCAGCGACAATGGTAGGCTGCTATTCATTATCTGAGAATGTCTGCCATATGCACCCCACCCCATTCTGATCCTTCTAATTATCTCTGCCTCATGGTTTGGATCTGGGGTCACAACTTGGCCTAAGTAGATATATTCGCTTACCACTTCCACTGCCTCGCCACCTATGTCAAACCGCTGTGCTGTCCCGAGGTTATTGATCATTACTTTAGTTTTCTGCATATTAATTTTCAGTCCCACGGTTCTACTCTGTTCGCCCAGTGCGGAAAGCATGCTTTGCAATTCGTCCCCCGAGTTACTTAGCAAGGCAACGTCATCAGCAAATCTGAGGTTACTGAGGTATTCTCCATTAACCCTTACACCCACCTGTTCCCAATCCAACGTTCTGAATACTTCTTGTAAACATGCTGTGAATAGCATTGGAGAGATTGTGTCTCCTTGTCTGACACCCTTTCTTATAGGTATTTTACTGCTCTCCCTATGGAGCATGATCGTAGCTGTAGACCCATTGTAGATATCCTCTAGTATTGTTACATAATGCTCATCTACCCCCTGGTTCCGTAATGCCTGAATGACTGCTAGGGTTTCGACCGAGTCAAATGCTTTCTCATAATCTATGAAGGCTATATATAGGGGTTCAGTATACTCAGCGCACTTCTCTATCACCTAATTGATCGTGTGAATATGGTCCATTGTTGAATAACCTTTACGGAACCCTGCTTGTTCTTTAGGTTGACTGAAATCTAAGGTTGCAGGAATTCGGTTAGCGATTACCTTGGTAAATACCTTGTAGACGACTGACAGTAAGCTGATCGGCCGGTAATTTTTCAAGTCCTTCATGTCGCATTTCTTATGAATTAGGATGATATTCGCGTTCTTCCAAGATTCCGGTACCATTGCGGTCATTAGGCATTGCGTATACAGGTTTGCCAGTTTTTCAAGGACAATTTCTCCGCCATCCTTCAAGAGGTCTGCTGTTATCTGATCCTCACCAGGTGCTTTGCCCCCTTTCATTTCTTTCAAAGCCTTCCTTACTTCTTCGGTCGTTACTGGTGGGATGTCTATCTCCTGTGAGCTACTGTCTCGTTCGGCATTATCCTGTATGTCCTGGCTACTGTGCAGGTCCCTGTAGAGCTCATCGGCCACTGTGACTATTTTATCCCTATTTGTGATGACATTGCCTTGCTTATCCTTAAGTGCATACATCTCATTTTTCCCCACGCCAAGACGTCTCTTCACTGCTTTCAGGCTACCTCCGTTCTTTACAACGTATTCGATCCTGTTCACATTATGCTTCCGTATGTCAGCTGTCTTGTGCCTATTGATTAACTTCGAGAGCTCGGCTGGTTCTATTCTGTCAGCTGCGGTAGACATTCCCAGGGTTTGCCGTTTCCTGATTAGATCTTCCGTCTCCTGTGAAGGTTTACCAGTATCCTGTCTAGCCTTAGTGCCCCCGACTTCTACTGCACCCCGCGTGTATGGTTGTCGCTGGCTTCCTGTGTCGTAGGCTCGGCTTCCTCGTTAAGGGAGGAGTATCGGTTCTGCAGCGCGATCCTGAATTCTTCTACTTTACGTCTTACTGTTACCTAATTTATCGGCTTCTTTCGTATAGCTTGGTGCGGTCCCTCCTCAAATCTAGCCTAATTCGAGATCTTACCATACGGTGGTCACTACACTTTACCCTTCCGAGCACTTCCACATCCCGCACGACGCCAGGGTTATCGCATAATATGAGGTCTATTTCATTTTTGTGCTCCCCATTCGGGCTCCTCCAGGTCCACTTCCGACTCTCCCGTTTGCAGAAGAAGGTATTCATTATGCGTAGGTTATTCCGTTCTGGAAGCTCAACTAGTAGGTCCCCCTGCTATTTCTACAGCCCAGACCATAGTTCCCAACTGCCTTGTCTCCAGCCTGATTCTTGCCTACTTTAGCATTGAGGCCCCCCATAACTACGGTGTACTGTGTTTTTACCATTGCCGATTCCACGTCTTCATAGAGTCGTTCCACTATTTGGTCGTCGTGGCTGGATGTGGGCGCGTAGCCTCGCACCAGCTTGAGCTTGTACCTCTTATTCTGCCTAATTACAAGACCTGCTGCCCTTTCGTTAATGCTATGGTATTCGTCTATGTTGCCAGCTATGCTTTTATTGACTAGAAGTCCCACTCCCAGTTCTCTTCTGTCCTCTAGACCACGGTAACATAGGGAGTGTCCATTTTTCAGCACCGTAAGGGCTTCTTCTGCCCTCCTAACCTCGCTAAGCCCTATTGCATCCCATTTAATGCACTCTAATTCCTCGAACAAATCCTCGAGGCTTGCTTCGCTAGATAAGGTTCGCGCGTTAAAGGTTGCCAGGTTCAGATTCCATTGGTGGCCTGTCGGGATCCAGGGATTTTTAGCACCCTCTGCTGCGTCACAGATCTGACCGCCGCCGTGGTCAGTTGCTTCGCAGCCGCTGGGGACTGAGGGCCGAGGGTTCATTGGCGTATTCATGGGAGGTTGTGGCCGTTACTACACCAGGGTGGCCAATCCTGCTCTGGTGAGGGAGTGCATTACCAGCAATGGTCGCCGGGGTCCGGCCGCACCCCAGGCCCCATTGTGCAATTCCATCAATACGCGGATTTTTCTTTCTTTTTTTTTAATCCGGTGGGAATTGTCCGGCACCGGGATTCGAACCACGGTCCTTCTGCACGCGAGGCGGGTGTTCTACCTCTACACCATCGCTGCTACGCTTTTAGTTGCGCCTAAATGAGCTCGTCCACCGTGTTGTGAACGTCGAACTGCAACAGCCGCTCAGTGTTCGTAGACTCGTTGAGTCCGAAGGCCGCCTTGAACAGTCTTCGGATCATGGCATTGGTCTTGTCCTTGTTCATCTGCGTCCCCGTGTGGTACGCCACTGGGTACGCCCCGTGGCTGATCCAGAAGGACTGAAACAGCTTCGTAAGCCCTTCTTCACACACTGGATCGGCCGCGGGTACTCGCAGTCTTCGTCGTTAGCTTTTTCAGCAGATTGTCTATGCTCTCATTGCCGCTGATTAGCATGCCCAGCACTCTGATCTTCGGAACTTCGCGAATTCCCTGGCTCGTCTTCGTGATCAACTAAAGGCGATAACACTTTCTTAGGGGCGACGCTACCACCCAGCATTGCGCGTCGAATACACCAGGAGCTCCGACTTGGACGGCGAACACTACTGGCCAGTTGCGTTCAGCCGTTGTTCGATATGCTGGGACCGCCCTCTGCAACCTCCTCTCTATGTCGTAGTCCATGCCGCGGGTTGTGCACAGGGTAATGTTGTCTACGTAGATGGTGTGTCTCACGCTGTAGACGCTCGACACCGCATCGGCCACCCGTATCATCACGATGTTGAACAGCAGTTACAAGATCACCGAGCGTTCAGGCGTGCCCATGCTGCCGACGCGTCGCTCCGGCAACTTCATCTTCCCCCGTGCAACACAATGTTGTCGTCCGACAGAAAGTCACGGATGCAGTCGTACCTTCCCTTGCTCAAGTTGAGCCGCGACACCTGCGCCACGACGGTCGGAGTCACATGGTCGAAGTCACTCTGCAGGTCGAGGCCCATGATAATATTGCGGTCCTTCGTCTTGTTCTTGATGATCTCCGTCTGCTGCTACCTCGCATCTTGAGTGCTCAGTCTTCTGCGGGACCAGATCATCGGGTTCGCATACAGCCTCTTCTGTTCGAGGTATTCTTTCCATCGGTTTGCCAACACGTGCTCGAGGACCTTCCACAAGCACGCCGTCAGCAAGATGGCTCTCAAGTTCTCGATATTAGGCAGCTTGCCTGGTTGCGGGATCAGCACAGTCTTGGCCTTCTTCGATTGGTTCGGCAGCTTGCTGCTTGGCCAACACTGGTTGTAGTACTGCGTCAGTGCATCAATGGACAAGTCCATCATGTTCCTCAGCGCCTTGTTCAAGACCCTGTCGGGTGCCGCCGCCAGTTTGGTGTTTAGTTCCCACATGGCGGTCGTGACCTCGGCCGAGGTGATGTTTCAATCTAACTTGTCGTTGGGAACTCCCGCATACTCCTGGTGTTGCTAGGTCTTTGTCTCTGGCAGATATTTGTCACTTAGTGGCTTCATCAGCTCGTACCTGGTGCGATTCGGTAGTGGTCTTGTCAAGCAAGTGCCAGATTAGGCACCAGGCATTGCCCTGGTGAAGGCTGTCACGGATACGGCTACACAGCTCGTCCCACTGCTGTCTGGAGAAAAACCTGCTGCGCATCAAAATTGCCTGGTTCAGTTCCGCCACCTTCCTGAGTTTCCTCTTCCACCGCTGCTTTTTCCGCAGCAGTGGTGGAACCACAGCTCCTTGATCAACTTATTTGCTTCGACCAGGCACGTCAGCCTGCTATCGACGCATGCGACGTCCTCGCCCGTCTCGATCGTTCTGGTCGCCCACCTGACTTGTTCCTTACCCCCGCCGTCCACTCATCGATGTCTGCGATGTCTGGCGCCACCACGCCGTCCCAGCGCTGTTTGTGGAAGGCATCCCAGTCAGCCCACTTGTGCTCGATCTTGCGACCACCACCGCCAATCAATTCGATCGCGGAGATGTACTGGTCGCTTCCCAGATTTTTGCCGGTGTTGCTCCACGTCACCTCTACCCCGCTCATGACAAAGGTTACATCAGGCGTAGGACGTGAGGCCTGTTCACGTGGGTTGTTTGGGGTTCGTGATCCGGGGGTACCCCTGCTCTTTTGCGTCGTACAAAAGGTCTCTGCCTTCGGCCATGTCTTTTCTGCACCCCGCGCTGCCCAGACGTCTTGGCTTAGACTTGGTACCCCGGCAGGGTCGGGTCTTTCCCCAGCGCTTCGTGTATTATGGTGAAGTCAAGCTTCTTTGATGCACCCTTTAGGTGTTCCTGGAGCACCGATTTCTTGTTGCTGATGCTTTGATATTTCCATTGCCACATCGTGAGCGACGCCGTCGCAGCTCTCTAGCTCACTGCACAGTGGGACCGCCCTGCCATGGTTGTTGCAATGGCGATTGCTGCATTTGCTCTTAAAGATACCGTTGATTAGGCAACTGCGCCGCAAACACCCGACTTCGTAACATGGTTTCAACGTCTGCTTCATGTAAAAGAACCGTTTGCTCACGCTCCTGTGCGACACCGCTATTGCGATAACCATTTTTCTTAGTCTCGGGAACCGCTCCTCCGCCGCCGCTGCCGCCGCCATGTTACCTGCCGTAGCCGTCAGTCTCCCGAGCTGGGCTTCTTAATTCTGCGTCGTCGCCATTTGTTACCACTTTTTGGTACCTTTGACGGTTCGTCTTCTTGTTCATCCCTAACGAGCACCATCGCCGGAGGGGATGTTGCTTCGTTCCCTAGTTATTGCTCTAATTGCTTCTGCTGCCACTACCTCGACGTTTGCTTCGCTGCCGAAACGGCCTCTTCTATAACCGTTGGTCTCGTTTGCCAGTGTTTGTGCGGCTGCTGCTGTTGCAATTTCAAATGTAGGCTCCACAGTCTCTTCTCTATCTCCGCCAGCTTCCCGTGTACCCTGAAATCCACCCCCAACGTCGTATCAAAACGAGACAGTACCTCCACGACAGGATGGAGTATTGACTCCCCAAGCCTTTGTTGGACCGAGAAGAACAAACACAACTCAGACAAGCACAAACAAACACTACAAACACCAGCATGGTTACAGCGCCTAAGGCATGCGACCAACAGCCCCCCAGTGCAGCCACTGCAACGCCATTCTTAACCAAGAACTGCAGTTTCTTTTGTCGGACTGCAGTTTCAGAAAACGTTTCAGAAAAGTCCAGAAAAGTTTCAGAAAAAGTCCTGAGAACAGTTGTCAAAGAAAAAGGTGTAGAAGTAGGAGGTGGGAAAGAACACATGCGACCTGCCGTCTTGCAATACGTTCATGGCGTTTCCCATAGGTTAAAAAAAGTCGGGGGAAAGCATAAAGTACCAGTTGTTTTCACTGCACCTTTAAAGCTCGGTGGCCTTTGTAAGGCATTGCAGCTAAGAAAAGAAAAGGCAGCATCTAAGGCAAAATGCAAGGCTCGGCACGTGCGAAAATTTGTGAATTGCTTGCAGGGTGTTGTATATAAGATACATTTGAATTGCGGCCGTTTCTACATCGGACAATCAGGCCGATGCAATAAATAAAGACTGCGTGAACATAGGAATGCCTGCCAACAGGTCAGCATAGTAGGAAATCTAGCGGCAAACCATGCGAAGTGCAAATGTGAGGTCGAGTTTAAAAAAAGAACCATTTTGTTCCGCACTAAAGACGAAATGTCGCGTGAGATATACGAAGCGTTTGCAATGATGTCAGGACGTGAGGTTGAATGCGTCAGGACCCCTTCGATTGCGCTCACCCAGCGTGAGATTCTGTTTTCAGAATAATCTTTTTAACGACAGCACGTGACCGGCTTCTACCACCGCTATCTTTTAATATGTATCTTTTTATCAACACTCGCACTTTCATTTCCCGTCTTTTTGGAATTTGTTATAATCTGCGTTGTTATATAAGTGTGTGTTTTGTTCCGACTAAATCACTGGCTAGTGCGTCGTCTTTTGTGAAAGTCTACCTTTCTTCCCGTGTCCGTCTCAGTGTTCTTAACAAGCGCAACTTACCCTCGAAAGATTGGGAAGACGTTCCTCGTCTTCATCATATAAGGTTACGTGGCTAGTGTCACGACGCCGAAACACGTCCCGCAAGCACTTCTTTATATAATTTTTTTAAAAAGAAACGAGGTGCTTTGAAAAATATTGCCATTTAGCGGGACGTATAGCAAAAGAGTACTCCTCAAAACACTGGTTGTACTCGTCCCTAGAACTGAGCGTACGTCGGCGTTTAGCTGTTTGGTACAGACGTGGATCATTAATTTCTTCCACCACCTCAATTCTGTGATTGCTTTAAGCGCTGAAGGGTGAAAAACAGGCTGAGCACCTTAGCCACTTAGAGGTGTAGTTTAAATGATCGCCGTCTTCACTGGAAACAAGTTGAATTGTAAACGAAATGGGCAGAACGCATAGTTAACTGCTCGCTTCACATATGACAAGCTCTGGGAGCACGCCACAAAGGCGCCTGTTTTTAGTGTGTTTAATACAATTAAGAAGTTTAGGTAAAATCTACACTTGTTTCTTAAGATGTAAGACGCGATAGCGTTACTTCGACTTTCTGGGAGCGTTTTCGAACGCAGTTTCTGCATTTGCGATCTATGCTTCACGAGCACTGAAGGTCAGCGAAGAGAGTAATTCTAGAAGCGAGGGTTTTTAATCAATGTGGCCAGAGATAGGAGGCCATCTGCGCTTCTGTAGCTTGATATGTGAGCGATTACAGTGCCAAATGTTGCGGCTGTAGGTTTTTGGCCTGTTTGAGTGAGGCGCAATTTCAGTGTTTTAATGTGGTTATGATCTGATGTGTACGCCGGACTGAACCTTTTCGCTTTTTGCGAAGAGAGAGAGATGAATACAGAGGATGTCTGCTACAAAAGAAATAGTTGGAGTTTAGGAAAAGGTGGTAAAGCGATGGTAGGTAGCTCAAGGGTGAACCCGTAAATCTAGAGTGCTGCAGGACTTTGCCTTGCCCTATTATCAGTTCGCGCTGATTTTGAGGTAACTAGCCGGTAAAATCTTCATGTAACATCACGACAGACGTAGAGTTAGTAATGTTTTAGTTCTTCTCCCTTGAGCATACCCTTGCGCACGGAAAGCTTGCCTGGAAAAGAGTAGATGTTTCCACATTTTAGCAGAGGCTTATGTTAATGCGTGCTTTCACGACCTAACATATTCGCCCACATAGATTTGTCGATGTCTGTGTTGGTTTATCCTCCACAGAGTTTGATATCCTTCGGCATTGAGACCCGCTTGAAGCAAGGGGAAAAATTGTGTTCCGAGGCGTAGGATGAGGAGGCATCCTTGGCGCTTTTCCTGGAGGGTAATGCGATACTCGTGGTCGCAAGGAGCACGCTTTGTGGGTTCGCGTGCCTCTTGGTCGGTGCGTAGTTCTTTTCCAGGCCCCTCTGTGCGGGTGTCCAGGAGACTTTAAGTTTGAGTATCTCACAGAAGCGTTGCGGTGTATTCTGCACACATAAAACACTCCAATGCTCTTCGAGAGCATGTATTGATGTGTAAGCTTCTATTCCATACTTTCGCTTGTCGAATTGCCAAGAAGATGTCTCCAACTTCCGTTTCGTTGTTCTGGTGCGTGGAAGGGCCATTTACGTAAAAGGCCTAAGTAGCAAACTACGACAGTTGCTGCCTCAATGTACTTTCGTACGTGCTGGAGTCAGTGTTTAATGTGGTCTCATTATTTTGAAACTTTCCTTAAATGAACTTGATCCTGCCATATCGGCTGTTCTTGTGCAGGTTTGTACCCGTGTTTTTTGTAGAGGAGAGTTATTATGCAGAGCCGCTAGATCGGTGACATGTCTGTCGTGGCCCGCAGTCGTTTCTTTTCAGACGAGTAGCCCGTCCCGATTTTGTTTTCCCAGTCCCTCTCGTGGTGGTAAGAGAGTGGGTTCTCCGATTTCTTCAAAAGCATTATGAAGACAAAATTTGAGGGCCTATTTATCTTCATCATCATCAATATCCTGTTTAGTTCGACTGCAGGACAGATGCCTCTTCTATCAAGCTTCACCGCTCTTGGAGAATGGAAGACGAAGACGAAGAACTAGGACGTGCTCCGCAATCGCTCCGTCTTTTCTTGCTAATTATGCCGGTTATTAAGCCTGGGTCATTGTGGTAATGCATCGCCTGGATGTATTAAGCCTACGAGGACCACGCGGATACCCGAAACCGATGTAGAGAGCCCATATTTTGGAAATTGGGACCGATTTTGTGTACCACGCGGCGTGCCCGCAACGAAGCCGAACGCAGAGCCGGCCTCGGCCGGGGAAGCGGCAGGCGTAGCCAAGACCCCGCCTAGCTCGACAGTTAATTACTCCGGTCATTGACCCCAAGATGTAGACCGCCATGCGGATCGAAGTGGATGGGGAAGACATTTCGCCAGAGGCAGTGTCCAGAGCGCAGGGCTGGAAAACGGCTGGCGAGAAATTGAATGTCAACGGCGGCAGGCACCTACGCCAAACGCAAGGAAGCCATGGCGGCCAAGATGGCGTTGGCGCCGGAGCTGCACACAGCTGTGGCCAGGACGGCGACCTCGGAGTCGCTTCTCGGACGAAGCTATGCCACTAGAAGGCGAAGCGAGTAAACAAGGGGAGACTTCTTAAGGGCACGCGGATGCCAGACCTCCCGCGCGCCGACATGAACATTCTGCTACCACGGGGCGGGTTTCGCGTCAGCGAAGTCTCGCGCGTGGAAATTAGCCGAGCGATCGCGGTGGCGGCCCAAGTCGCCGCAAGTGACTCGATGTAATTTGCCTCAATAACTAACAAAACATAATTGTCGCAGGCACCCCAAGCAGGGAGAACGCGGACAAGTACGCAGATGTGACCAGCATCGACATCAGAGGGACGGCCCATAAAGTCAGCGCGTACGAGTCTTCCCACCATGGGATAGTCAAAGGTGTCATACGGGGCATCCCGTTGGAGCACACTGCCCAAGAGATCAGGACTACGTAGTGCACAAGCACAACCCCACAGCGCTCCAGGCCAGCCGGATCGGCAAGACACAGTCCCCAGTCATCGCCTTTGCGGGAAGCAAGTTTCAAAACTGCGCACGCTACGGGAACCTGGTCGTGGAGTGTAACCTACACTGCAAGCAGATGTGTGCTACACGTGCGGGCCGCTCGGCCATAGGATGGACGTCTGCCCTAACCACCAGGACCGCATCTGCCTGGGCTGTGACGCAGCAAATCCGGACTCTGCGTACTCGTGCGTTCCGCAGTACAGCCTGTGCCGCAGAAAGCACCTCACCGCCGACCGAACTTGGAAGGCGCGCTTCAAGACGCCGTATGTGGTGCGCCGCCGGCGATGGGAATGCCGACGAGCCGATGACGGCGACACAAGTCAAGAGAAAAGAGGTCGTACAGTGCAGCCCTACCTTAGGACTTTGTCGGGAAGCCGATCGAGAACGCCGGCTCGCACGCGCGGCCGCCAGAGCCGTCAACGTTCGAGATCCCGCTCCCGGGGCGGCCCCAAGGGGGCTGGCCGGACGCCATCGACTGGCCTCAAGAGGAACCGCAGCTGGGACACGGTCAAGAAGGGGAGCAGCGGCAAACGAGGCTCGAGCGGCACATGCCAGAGGTCCCGGTCCAGGTCCCGAGCACCGAGGTCGAGGTCCCACGCCCGTTCCAGTCAGCAGAAACGAGGGAACAGGACCGACAAACAGGTGGGCTGGGCAAACGGGTCTCCCGTCGCTCTCGCGAACAACAGAGTTCCCTCCTCTTACCCCCTCCCAACTTCCCAATCAGGGCGCTGTAGCCACCTTACGCAACAGCCAATGAATAGAGCTCAACAGAATAATCGAACGGCAACAAGCCCAAATCAACGAGAAGAATGCACAAATACGCGCTCTCTTGAACAAGATAGAGGCGCTGACGAGCAGTAGCTCCGGCAACCGCGACGTGCCGGAGGGCGCGAGCGACAAGCGCAAAGTGCCGCGGATAGATCCACCATCTGTCCGCCTAGAGCGGGTGGAGACGGGTAACGCCGAGCACGCGAGTAGCCAAGAAGCCATGGACGCGGAGAGCAATGCGGAGAGCGCAGCGGAGGCCAGCGCGTCGCAGCACCCACAGAAACAACAAGCCTCGCAGGGCAGCGAGACAGCCGCTGTATTGGAGAACATACTGGAGGCAATTAAGCAAACTCAAGAGGGCTTTAGGCAAATCCAAGAGCGAGTGGAGGCGCTGTCGGTCCGGCACGAACGCCTGGCGGCCAAGGTTTCCACTCTCTCCCAACCGAGCACGAGCAGGACAGCCGCGCTCCGCCAGGAGCGGACCAATCGAGTCAAGAAATCCATCGCGAAGCGGCGAGGACACGTGCAATCGGCAAACGACGATGGCTCAGAATCCGAACAAGAGTAGAAACAGGGCTCTTCGAGTACAGGAGAGCACACTCTTTTACCAATGGAACTGCCGGGGTATTAAGCAAAAAGACGACTAACTGATTATGCACATCGAAGGGCTCGATCAGAAGCCATACGTGGTGGCGTTCCAGGAGACGCACAGACGACCCCAACTGCAGGGATACGTTACATACACGGACCCAACGTAGAAGGGCACGGCGATCCTGCTACGCAACAACATCGCGGCCACGCAGCACGTAACGCCACAGCACGGCTGCGAGCACACGCTGATTAAAATTCACACGTGGACAATTGGCAACAGGAAGAATCTCTTCGTCATGAGCGCGTACTGCAGACCATCGCAGCGCCAGTGCGACTCACAAAATGGTGGGGCAGGCGAAGAGGTTGGCGGGGAACAGGCCGCTCGTGATCCTCGGCGACTTCAACGCCCCCCACACGCTATGGTAATACAAGTACGAATCTAAACGAGGAAAAGCTCTGGGCAGAACCGTGGAACAGGCAGAATTCCAGTTACTGAACGAGTCCGGGGTGTCCACAAGAAGGGGGAAGAGCGTCAACCATGACACGACGCCCGATCTCATGTGGCTGAAGGGTAACCTGAACGCGACGTGGCGGGACGAAGGCACGAACCTCAGATCCCACAACACCATCATCGGCATAGAATTCAAGGGACCGTGATGCTGGGATGCGCTCGGTAGAGCCCGAATCACGGACTGGGACAAGCTCCGCACGTACAAAGCGAGGAACCCCTTGACGAGGAAAATGAAGGGGAGCCCAAAGAAGACAAGCAGACGTACGCGCGATGGGCGCGCGATCAGTAGACGGCGCTCGCCAAAATTTACACAAGAGGTCACAACGACGGTGCAGACGCCCTTCGTCGACGCGAGGGTGGCCCACATGTGGGAGGCTTTTCACTCGCTCAGGAGGCGGTGGAAGCGCCAGCGGAGCAACACGAAGCTAGCTCGGCGAATTACAGTCCTCAACATGGAGATTGTAGAGTACGCCACCAAGCTCAGCAGAGAGAACTGGTTGAGTATGTGCGACGGCCTACAGGGCAAGCTGTCTACGCGCAAGACCTGGGGCCTCCTGAGGCACCTGATCGACCCGCTGGGCAGCAAGACGGCAACGCATCGCAACCTCACTAAGGTTCTGAATACCTACGACGGAGACTGCCGCAAGCTCGTTGCAGACCTGACGGCGCGTTACCTCAAGACCGATAGGGGAAAGTGGCAGATCCCCGAGACGTACGACGGCAAGGCGAACGACAAAGTCGTCGAGACGTTCACGCTGGCGGAACTCTGGAATGCCATCGATGAGAGCAACCGACGTAGTGCTCCTGGCGGAGACACAATCACTTACAAGTTGCTCGGCAAAATGAGTGACGTGCGGCCAGGAGGCTCCTGGGCCACATCAACAGGATCTGGGAGACCTCGCTGCCGCCCATGCAATGGAAAGAGGCGCAAGTGCGGTTCATCCCCAAGCCGGGCAAAGCCCTTACGATCGAGAACATGCGACACATCTCCCTCACGTCGTGCGTACGGAAGGTAATGGAGCGCTTGGTGCTCCGTAGACTCTAAAACCTACCTAGAAAGGGCCAACCAAATGCCCGAAACGATGTGTGGCTTCCGGCAGCACCTCGGGATGCACGGCGTCCTGGTGCAACTGCAGGAGCTCGTGATGAAGAAAGCGACTCGGAGTTTGCCGCGCGGGATATTGGCCCTCGACTTAGAGGGGCATTTGACAACGTGTTCAACGTGAGCGTTCTCGGTAATATCAAGACGGGATGTGGCCGCCGCTCGTTCGGATACGTCAAGGATTTCCTGAGCAAGCGCCTGGCGGTCATACAGATTGGAGGAGAGACGTCGGACCCGATAGAACTGGGAGACTGCGGCACCCCACAGGGTTCCGTCCTGTCACCCCTGTTATTCAACCTGGCCTTCCTCCCTCTGCCAAATCTACTCAAACAGATCGACTGCGTGGACCACGCGTTCTACGCCGACGACATCACGGGGTGGACGAGTCGCGCGGGATCCGAAGCCATGGACGGAGGAGGTCCTGCAGAGAGCGACAACGACGGTACATGAATACCCCAAGACCTCCGGGTTGTGATGCGCACCCCAGAAGTCGGAGCTCCTCATCGTGCAGCCCAGAAGACGCAAGAACGATGACGGAAAAACGATCCCGACCCAAACGTGGTCGTTATCATCGATGGCACAGACATCAAGCCCACGCAGCAGCTGCACATCGTCGGTATCTTGTTACAACCAGACAGCAAGGCGGCAGCGGCCATTGCTGAGATCAAGACGGCCTCCGAAAGGGTCACCGGAATGATCCGACGCGTTGCGAACTGGAACAGAGGACTTGAAGAAGACGACGTCTTCCGCCTGGTCAGAGCGTTCATCGTGTCTCGCATCACCTACTCGGACTCGTATCTCCAGCTAACGAAGGCGAACAGGAACACGCTAGACACGATCGTAAGGAAATCCACCAAGACGGCTATGGGCCTGCGCCAGTACTCGTCTATACAGAAGCTGCTGGGCATGGGGGTACACAATACGGTAGACGAGCTCATAGAGGCTCATCGGACTAACCAGAGAGTGCGAGTGAGCCAGACTGAGCACGGCCGAACAGTACTCCGGAAGATTGGTTAGCCCATCGAACCACAGACACCCAAGCACCCTCTACCTCCGCCATGGAGGGAAGCGCTCAAGGCCAAGCCCCTGCCCCGCAACATGCAGGCAGGCAGAAACGACTAGAGGCATGCCGCGCGGGCACAGCCACTCGCCCGACAACTGGAAGCGGACCCCCGGGTCCACTACGTGGACGCCTCACCTCCCCAGCACAGCAGCAAAGCAGTTGCCACCGTCCCGACCATCGACAAGCTGGTGACCGGCGCTTTCTGTAAGGACGACAGACGCCAGCCAAGCAGAAGAGGTGGCCATCGCTCTCGCCCTCACGCACGGAGACGTGCAGACGATCGTCACAGACTCCAAGACGGCTTATGGCAACTACCGCAAGGGGATCGTCTCCCACGCGGCCCCAGCAATTCTCGCAAAACGTAGCCCACCGGGATGACTCGTAGAGCTCGTGTGGGTTCCGGAACACTGGACAGTGGAAGGCAATGCCCTCGCTGACCACTACGTCCGTGAACTAGCAGACCACGCCGACGACGAGTCGGAGGTACCGCACCCAATTACGAGCTACCGCGAGATTACCCGGATGTACAGGAGTGCCAGGTGCAGGCTTCCCGTGCCGAACCAGCAACTCGAACGCAAACAACAAGCGATCGTGCGCCGCGCACAAGCGGGGTCACTGGCCCGCCCAGCTTTATTGCACAAGATGTTCCCGGCCGAACACTACCCCATCTGCCCGTTCTGCAACAAGACTGAAGGCACCCTGCCGCACATACGGCGGAGCGTACTCAGCTCAAGAATCCTTTACCTTCCCTCACCCTTCCGCTTCCCCCCCTACCCAACCGATGCGAGATCTTGATGTCCAGCCCCGACGCAGCAAGAGCTCGCGTCCAGGGGCCAGGAGCTGTTGGACTCGTGTGGGACTTGTGAATAGGGTTCTACCCCGTCTGACGCCTGCGAGCGTCACCTGAAATGGGCTCAGCAAAAGTTGTTTCTCTCTCTCTCTCTCACCGCTCTTGTCTTGCGCTGCCCGTCTCCATTCTTTGTCTTTGAATATTGTTATTGTATACCCCCATTGTGTTTAGAGGCTTCCCCTTCTTCTCAGTCCGTCTCTGGTTGTCCATTTTGTTCCAAAAATTTCCAGGTAGAGGACTGCCTTATATGCTGTCCTGGTGACGGTGTAGCTCTGGCTTATGATCCGTGGCTGTATGGGATTAAACGTTAATTCTTCTGTATTTCCTGCTCTTGTCTAGGTTAGGCGCTTTAAGATGTGGGTAATTGGTTAAATGTTTTCTCCTTTCCGGCGATAGTAACTTTGGCTCTGCCGCTGTACTCTGGACTTTCATACGTCACTGTTCTCTGGGAGTACATCCTTCCCTGTTTTACGATGTTTCTTAACTTTTCCGCGTGGAGGCCCCTTCGTTTACCAAACGGGGCTTGCAAAGGAGACACAACCACGGAAATATTGAAAAGTAGTGTGAAAATGTACGTGATCAGACCCTATGTATACTGGGTTTTCGTAGGTCATTCCTCCATCGAGCCCTTGTCTAACCCCTACACCCCTATTGCGTTTATGTTTTATTGCCGGGACAGAAGAGGGAAATGGGGAGTGGAAAACGGCGGAAAATAGGACGGGCTTAGCTCGCACTCGATAAACGTGGCTGGAGACCTTAAGTAGAGGCCTTCGTCCAGCAGTGGGCACAACCATTCTGGTAATTAATATGATCACTGCGTCTTATTCGACTTCGTTATTTCTCGCTATCAAAGCTTTCCTTGACTTCTGAGAGACTGACATTCAACCTTTACCCCTATTTTATTTGGGTGACCCAATGTTGGTGCCGGCATCACTACGGTGGGAAACACGGCGGGGTGACTCAGTGGTTAACACAATGCGCTACTGAGCCCAAGGACGCGGTTCAAGTGGCGCCGCGGCAGCCGTTTTTCTGACGGACGCGGAAAACTGAAACGCCCGTTTTCTCGAGATTTCATCGCACGTTGTAGTCTAAATTATTCCGGAGCCTGCCACACGGCAGCGCATCGTAGCATAGGTGTAGCTTCGGCACGTGAATTCTCGCAAATTTGTATTTTTTTTTATTTTCTGGTGGAAAGACACTTTGGTGTGATGGGGTCAGTTGCGGGCACGGCCGGTGAACGTGTCTGTCGTGTATGCTATCACCGACTGGGCGATGGAATAAATTCACTGGGCAGGCGTAGCACCTATAGAAAATGCATGTCTTTTCTTTCTTGTCCGCCGTAGTATCATTTCCCTCTTTTACGCAGTTCAGTTCCTCCTGCGCCATATGACAGATTCAGGCTAGCCCTCCAAACTTTCTGCCTCAGTCATAGCTTCTGGGTGGCAGCGGTGACTTATTTCCGTGGACGCTTGATGAGCATGGCTGATATCGGACGGCTTGTAGCCACGGGGAAACCGAAAAATTAGCCTAACAACGCTATCTCATTAAAACACGTTATGAGAACATTGAAATGAAGCGGTGGTTCTTGAGACACAGATTTACTCTTTTTTAACTAACATTTCCTACAACAAAAATATATCAATGAATTCTCACCGTGCATGGTGTGCCATTCGGATAATAATGTATGCAACCGAACCCGTAATCGTAGCCGCAAGTGGTAACAATTATCCCCTGTAAGTGTTTAAAATGTAATTACAACCACTTCCAGGTTGAAATAGTTTAATGACCTTCACTTTGCAAACCCCACCCTTGTGGACCTCAATCTTGATTCTGCAATTTGAACGTAGTGCATCTTCTCTCAAGAGTAAAATAATTACTAAACTCTGTATTATGTTTGGAAAGTCTTGCAGCCCTCAATTATGTTTACCGTTATCCCTTGCCTGAATATAACGCTACACTATGTTACAGAGGACCGTTATAGACTGCGAATGTCCTATTCTAACGTAAGGTTCACTGAAACATTTCTGGTTTACAAACTTAGTAATTTGTAAATATAAAGAATTGATGCATGACAGGCATACATTCTGTAACTTCATGTCTCTTACTAACTTTGGAATCAAGAGAGCGTTGTCTGGAATACGAAATAATATGTGGTCCTGCAGGACAATCCAGCGTCTGGAAATCAAAAGGTTATGCTCCTTCCCTAGGAGTAACTCTAATTTCGATACCCTGGTTAGCTTTATCCAATTTGAAAGTAAAACAGTTTGCAGTTTAGTAATCTCTTGTACATCGCATTGCAACATTTTTTTCTTCACAAATCTTCGTGCCATACGCGTTTCCAACATATTTATAAAAGGTTGCGATGCACTCAAATAGGCGCTCATAATATTATTGGTAATATTCAGAAAACCTGTACTTCGGCCCTCAGTGCACCGACCTTTGCGCTAGATATGTGGTTAGTTTGCGCTAGTTACATTGGGTAACTAATTGTTACATTTTGCAATTGAGAAAAAACAAATATTTGGCAATTTTCAGGCCCCATTCCTTATTTACGAGATTTTTTACCCAAAATTTTAGGATACGTTTTCCTACCTATAAAGCTAGAAGTATTTTAGGCTTTTGGGACAGCTCCTGTCACATGTGCTGCAATGTTATTTAGTCAGAAAGTGGTACGGCCGACATAGCCCGAAGTTCGCTTTCATTGGAAATAGCTAAATTAGGCATATAGTTTCAGAGAACCCCTGACAACGCGGGATTAAACCAGGTTCAATGGAGCCCAGAAATGTAAGCTTGGGCGCGAGTTCTTTTTCAATTTTGGGGTTTAAAATATAGTTAATAACTTTAGTTATTTGATCTTGCAAACATCAAGCGCACACGTAGATTTAAAAAAGGAAGGCTTCCCAAAAACACGTTATGTATACAAGTTTTGCCTCAAGTGCCTAGTAGTTTCTGTTTGATCATTAATTGTGGTCTGAAATTTGGTATCAGATTTAGTAGTTTAGATAGATTCTGGTTTAATGTAACGTCAGTTCAAGGATGCATTTATTCCTGGAAAGCGGCTGAATCGATGGTGAGGCCGAAAAATATACAGACCGAACACAATTTTTTAGTGTAAGTAGTGGAAAAAAAGACTATCTTCTTTACAATAGGTGGCTTGGTGAGTGCACTGAAGCCCTTCAAGATTTCGCTGACGTCCTCCGGTCGGCGGAGAGTTGAGTCAAATGTTACAATGAGCTCCAGCTTGTTAGTTTCAGTGGCTGGCCCCTTGCGTTAGCGCTTTCAGATATTCTGGAACAATCATTCCTCTCTCGCGTTCAGCACAAATATTTTTCTCCATGGTTGAGACGATATATTTTTCCGTATTTCTCTTTCCATTACTCTCCCTCGCCTTCTTTCCTCTTTTCCGTCTTGCCATTTTTCTGCCTCTCTGGCTTCAGCCTTTCTAATTTCTGTCATTTTTTACCTTCTTCTTCTAAGCCCTTTGCGTTGTAGCTGCCCTACGGATGCCACATTTGCTGTTTTGTTCCAGGGTGCCTATTGACGAACGTGACGAGGATCTCAATAACCCGCATACACCTTTTATCCACGCAAGGGGATTTGCCCGTTGTGGCTGATGCTCATCCTAGTTGTCATGGCCGCAACATTCTTACTACAATACCCCCGGCTGAAAGGGCAGCCATCCTGGCGACCTGCGGGGAACACCAGACGAGCGGGTCATAACATGGCTTCACCCTCTGTACGTGAACCTTCTCGCGACCGCGACGTCGGCTGTCCGAGGTGGACGTTACGGGTTCAACAACATAGTTCACAGGTGACGTTTGTTCCAGTGCTCGGTAAGGCCCCTGGTACTGAGAAAGAAATTTCGACGAAAGACCTGGAGCCGGGCACAGTACTGAAAGCATGACAAGTGGTCCTTTCGTAAATGGTGGAGCTGTAATGGAGTCATCGTGACGTGCCTTTTGGCGTTGATGCTCTTCCGATGTAAATCGTCGAGCGAGCTGCGATGTTCCTTGGCGTGTCGAGCCATGTCAGACCGGGGTGCATACTCGGAGGTGTCAGGTCCGTACGGGCGCACTGTATCCAGCATGCAGCAGGGTTCACGACCAATAAAGAGAACGGCGAGAACCCTGTGGTTGCCTGCGTGGCCTATTACAAGCATACGTCAGGAAAGTAAGAACGAGGTCCCAGTTAGAGAGGTCCGAGGATACGTACAAGGTGATCATATCGCCAAGTGTGCGGTTAAACCTTTCAGTCAGGCCATAACCTGGGGCTGGGAGGACGTGCTCTTTCGGTGGACCACGTGGCACTCGGCTAAAAGGACCTCCAAGACTCCGGATAGAAAGACGAGGCCTCTGTCGCTCAGTAGTTCACGAGGAGCACTGTGACGAAAAACAAAACGGCGTAGAAGGAACGACGCGACGTACCGAGCCGATGCGGCCCATAGCTCAGCAGTTTCGGCATACCTCATTAAGTGATCAACGGCGACGATGATCCAGCGCTTACTGCCGGCTGTGCTTGGGAGTGGGCCGTAGAAATGGATGCCTACCCGGTCAAAAGGCCACACTGGGCCGGGCAAGGGCTGGAGTGGGCTAATGGCGTGCTGCGATGGACACTTGCGTCATTGGCAGTCTGGGCAAGGTCGAACAAACTTGGCGACAAAGGTACACATCCCGTGCCCGCAGCAGTGAAGTCGGAGGCGCTTGTAGGATTTTAGATTTCGACCTCGAGCACTTGACGCATCGGTGTGGAATGTAGCCCAAATCTCCTTGCGCAAGTGGTGGGGAATCACGAGTAGCCGTTTCCGACCTCCAACGAAGTAGTTACGGAGGTATAGGAGCTGGTCACAAACAGTGCAGTAGGCAGCTTTACGGCGTAGCGATCGAAGCACAGGAGCTGCCCGTGAGTGTGACAAATATTCGAGGATAGAAAAAATTCAAGGGTCTTTGCGCTGCTCAGCAACCATGTCCGTTATGGCGAGAGAGGTCAGGCTGAGGTCTGCTGTGAACACGCTACCGACACCCTACGCAAGCGGGGATAGAGAAAGAGCGTCGGCGTCGGTATGCATCCGTCCGGATATGTACACAGCACGGATATCCTACTCTTGAAGGCGGAGTGCCCAGCGGCCAAGACGGCTGGCGGGATCCTTCGCCAACGATAACCAACACATAGAATGATGATCAGTTACTAGGTCAAAAGGGCGACTATACATGCAAGGACGAAATTTGCGGATTTACCATACAATAGCCAAACATTCTTTCTCTGTTATGTAGTAGTTGACTTCGGCCCTCGTTAGTGTACGGCTCGCGTAACTCACCACGTATTCGTCAAAGCTGTCCTTTCGTTGAGCGAGTACGGAACCTACGTCAACACCACTCCAGTGGCATCAGTTTGAATCTCGACCAGATTTAGGGGAAATCCCCAAGGTGGAGTACGTTTCTGTGAAGGATTTTTTAACGTCCACCTAAATGCAGCCATACGGCTACAAAGGAAAGCTATACAGCTTTCTCAGAAACTTCGCAGTTGAAGAAAAATTCGTCCTGGTCCAGGATTCGAACCATGGACCACCGCTTAACCGGAGCAGTCGCTCTACCAACTGCGCTAACCAGGAGGCTAGTCGTTTGTAGCGCGAGAGGGAATTGATCAACAACTCGAAGTTAAGGACAGGTGTTAATCGACCAGATTTAGGGGAAATCCCCAAGGTGGAGTAAGGTTCTGCGTAGTCCTTCGCAGAAACTGCGTAGTCCTTCGCAGGTTGCGCGCTAGCGGTTCGGAGAGTAACACCACCTATAGGTGTCGTTACTTTTCGTAGCGATGGGCAAAGTTTCGCGTCAATAAAAGACACCGCAGCTGCAGTGTTTATAAGCGCCATTGTAGCAACACCATCAACAGACAGTTCGATTACGTTGGACGGCGAACAAAGAGGACTTAAGCGTTTCGACGTTGACGCAATTTGTGCCTCCGAAACTGCGGCGTTTAGTTTTCCGGGTCATCATCTCGATCAAGAGAAACTAGTTTCACAGGTTCCACACCATGTGGAAAACTCCGGTGCAAGTTGTGTCTAATGATGACACCAACAACAAGCGCTCAGAGCAGGGAATCTGACTTTTCCGTGCAGATCAGGGTCAATTTTAATTGTGACACTGCAAATATAGTTTACCTCCTAGAATGTGGTGATTGTGCTGCGCAATATATTGGACAGACTGAAAATTCTTTTAGAACTCGCATCAATAATCACAGATCCGATGCAAAAACAAAACCTTAACTCCCCCTTTCGAAACATATCAACTCTTTGAAACACCCATTCGATCGATTTAAGGCCACAGTGCTCCAATCAGGATTTAAAACCCATTTCGACAGGGAAGCCTGCGAATCTTATCTGATCCACAAATATAACACTCTCACAAGAGGTATCAATGACTCTCAGGGAAGGCTGTCGTGCCTTCAAACCTAGACCTTGTAGTGGCACGTATCGCACGTTACCACTTCTCAACCGTTGGATGGTTCATCGTTGTCAGCAGGTTACTTTTCCGTATGCTTTCATGCTTCTCCTGCACTAAATCTTGCTGTATCCCATCATTACACTTTCCAAGCACAATGCGGTCTAGTGTTGTAAATAACTTATTTTCTCCGTATGCTTCATTGCTCTTTTGCCCGAAATGTCATTTTGTAAGCTATTTTTGTTCACTGCCATGGTTCCCCATGTTCTACGATTTGTACACGTGTATTCTTTGTATTCTTTCGTTTGTCAGTTTGTTTAAAGAATGCTGTGTGCGAATTTATACTGCCATTGATGACTAGCTACGAAGTGTTTTTTTTTTCCTAGATCATTGGAGATTTGTTCTCGTGCGTGCGTCACATCTTTCTTTTACTTTTTTCATAATGTGCAAACCCTTGTTACTTGCAAAAATATCAAATGTAAGCTGACAATTTGTTGTATCTATCCACTTCATGTCATGAGCCGGGGGCTCGTTCAACTGCTTTTTTCTGTGTGCTGTTTCTTTGTTTATTTCCTGCCTTGTGTGTCATTTCTCAAAATCCTCGCACAGCCTGCGCTCTTCTTGGGTGGCTGACGCACAGCTCTGTCCGCGTCGGCGCCCTTCGAGGAGTCGTCATTGCCCGCCTTGTGCCCGGGACGCGGGCCGCGGATAAGCCATTTGTGGCTATTATCTGGTCTCTTCCTGAAGCGGCGGCACTTTCCTTAGAGAACGCGGCCCCCTCGCTAATCCTCCCACCTGCATTCTTGAAATTCAACGTCGCCTTCTGCCACCTTGCGTTCCCCAGTGTCTGGATGACTAATTGTCGATTCTACGCTTCCGCCTTATGCGGCAGGTTGTTTCCGCTCCTTTAGAGTAAGATGCCCAGTACCCGTTCCTTATTTGTTTACTTTTCTTAATATTGCTGTGCGTGGGTGGGCGATGGCTGAAGGAAACACGCTTCCTAAGTGTCTCGCTTTTGCTTTTCGCCGCGTTGTATATTGAGATGGATTACCTGCGTGCCCAGTCGTGCAGTACGTTTCTTTCCACTTGTTTCTTGCTGTACTTCCTTCTTGTACACTTTTGAAATAATATGTCCACGTGCTCACAGCGCTCCTTGCGAGCCTACATATACCCTGTATTCGACCTATGTACTTCACTTGAAAAAGGCTGGTTCCCAGCCGAAATGTCGTATTAAATATTGTTATGTTTTTCGTGGTGACTATAATTTAATATACTATTCATCTGCCATGCCCTGAACATGTATATATATATATATATATATATATCTATATATATATATATATATATATATATATATATATATATATATATATATATATATATATATATATATATATATATATATATATATATATATATATATATATATATATACAGGGTGTTGCGGCGATAACTGGAACACTTTAAAAATTTTTCCTGAGCGATCCGCCGCTCTGTTCGCGCTCAAACTTCACACAAAGGTCGCATTTTGTGGTCTATTTTGTTTGACACCGGGAACAACAACGGTACTTACCTGTTTATTCTCAAAATAAATAAAAACGATTTTCGCCTATGGGAAAATGGCCGCTGATTTGGACGTGCGAGCCAGCGCAAGTTGATGTTGGAACGATGGAACCACCTGCAGAGTGAAACGCATGTTTGGGATTCACGTACGGAGCCAAATGGTGCAGCAGACGATCAGAAAATGCACCTAGAAATGAGCTAACAGACGATCAGAAAACCCGGTTTTCGGGCTCGCACGTCCAAATCGCCGCCATTTTCCCATAGGCGAAAATCGTTTTTATTTATTTTCAGAATAAACAGGTAACTACGGTTGTTGTTCCCGGTGTCAAACAAAATAGACCACAAAATGCGACCTTTGTGTGAAGTTTGAGCGCGAACAGAGCGGCCGATCGCTCAGGAAAAATTTTTAAAGTGTTCCAGTTATCGTCGCAACACACTGTATATATATATATATATATATATATATATATATATATATATATATATACAAGAAAAGCAAACTTCGAACAAGGTAGCGACCACCATTGTTGGCAACATTTCAGCAAAGAGACTTGCCTTCTTCAGGGAAAACCCGCGCCTGGCTGGCACGCTTAATAACGGGGTAGGTCCATAGGTGAGAAGATAGAAGTGGAATGAAGGAACCGGGTTCGCTTGGGAGTATGCAGGGGGAGATATTGAGGAGGGAGGAAGGTTGTATAGTATGATAGGCGAAGTCGGTAAGATGGAAGTAAGGTGTGGGGAATATTCCGGGAAATTATTGGAGGGAAAGGGTGAGAGGGTGTTTGTTTTCAAGACGCGTGGCCTACAGGAAGATTCTCAGAAACGCCGGAAGCAGAACAGGTGGTGAGAGACGCTCTTATCAGAAGGTATCTCGCAGCCCCAGGTCAACAGAAAAGGAACAAAGGGGGGGAAATAACTAGGTCAAGAAAAATAAGAGAAAAATAGGAAAAACCACCGACACACACATAGACACACACACACGCACAAGCAATAATCACACAACTGAAATGGCACGCGTCACCGACTGCAACATTCCTGGAACAGGCCTCTTCTGAAACTCAAAAACGAAAAGACAAAGTTAGAAGGAAGTATGGGGCACAATAGAAAGCGGAGCAAGAAAGACAGACAAAAATCAAAATAAAATGGAATTCCAGATAAACGGTTGGCCGAATGCCTGCGCGTACTACACTGGAAGCTAAGGAATGAAAACAAAAGGAATTATTCGACCACATAAGGAGCAGAGGGAGGGGTCATATTCTTTGGATAAGGTACAAGCAAGACAGTGCCTAATGCTGTATTCCTTCTGAATATCGCAAGGATTCCAAGTTGCCCTTCGACACGTTATTTCCAGCAGGTTCCATAGAGTTCAATTTGATAAATAAATACGATCCTCTGTATTTTCTGTCCCCCGGCGACTTAAAGTTTGACTGAAATATATACAACTTAACGTCATCAAAATTGTGGCCTGGTTGGTTGAAATGTTGCACTACAGCTTTGGAGGATTTGCTATGCTATGAAACGGTCACCGGGGTCTGCCCGGTGACCGTTTAGACGTCAGCCCATAGGTTGACTCGTTTCGCCTATATACTGTTCGTTACACATTGGGCATTCTGACATATACACAACGTTGGATGAAGTGCACGTAAAACGTGACTTAATCTTGTGAACGTAATTGCTGGCTGTGCTTTTTACGATGCAGTCTGTCTGCAGGTGTCTGCAAGCCGTGCATCTTGGACGGGAATAGCTGGCTATGACTGCTTGCTTTGAAGGCCATGTTTTAGCATGCACTATAATATATTTTAAATTCCTGTTTATCTGGTAGGACCCCCTTGGTGCTTGGGGGAGCATCTTTTTAATCCGGTCGTTACTGTCCAGGATATTGCTTACTTCCGCAGGATATTGTTCCGTATTGTTTACTTTAGGGACGACGTTTGAAAATTCAATTATTAGGACAGGCAGACCTGGCGCTTTCATTTTGTCGCTCTTTGTTAGGCACGTCGTCTCTTTTGAGATTATATGCACGTTGGTACGCCTGATCGAGCGAGATGTTGGGGTGGTTCTTGTTCATAATGGTAGACTTGAGTTCGTCTAGATGCGTTACGTAGTCCCTGTCATCACAGCTTGCTCTTCTAACGGGCTGTCTTTTCGCTGTATCGCTTGCTCAGGGAACATTGCCCGTTTTGTCTGATTGAAACTGCTGAAAAGATACGAAAAAGGCCGCTTCAAAAATCAACTCATGCACAAATAATGTGATGCTGGATATCACTTCGCCAAATATTTTGGTGGTGCACGGTAACAGGGAATGTGAGTTACCAGCAGCGGGTCTTAAATGGCATTACCACACTTGTCGATATAAAATCATCACTGCTTCCGCGGTTGGTATTGCACCAAAATGCTCATTATAAGTGCGTTTACGCAAAACGAGTCCAAGGAGCACACACGCATGCGTTATGCGAGTTGCTCTCAAATGGTGGTCCGCGTAGTCGACGTGGTCTGCGAAATCATTTTTTGTTTCAGCGAAAGGCTCGCCCGCAAATACAAATTCGGTAGTCGTGCACCCTATGGAGCCAAGCTATTGCGTTACACATTCACTATGTCGCAGTAACCCGCGAAAGAATGTACCAGTCAACCTCTTTTTTTGTATTTCCCCATTCCGTGCGACGCGTTTACACAAATCTTAAGTGTTAGTTGATCACGGCTGAGCAGAGACGACAATTCTTCCTTTATTAGATACGACGCATCTCTTGCCATGGGGTATGTCCCTCCTGCGCCGTCGGCGTCCACACTCACACTGCGCATGTGCAACTCTTCTCCTAACACCACAGCTGCGCGATACTGCACAATAAAAAAAAAAGAAATATTTAGCGGCGGCCGGTTTCGATCCCATGAATATCTGGCCGCAATGGGAAGTACGTGGTGCTCTTCCCACTACGCTACAAATTTTTTTTGTCTTTATTTCCTTTTTTTAACATTTTTACAAGTCAGCGGTGTAATAAAAAGCGCCTGCCATGTTTTGGCTGGCGGAAACTATTGTAAACATCAAGTGATGTCAATTTTTGAAGCACTGGCAAAATTTCCGCGTCAGGATTTTCCACTTCGTACAACTCTCACAGATAGTTCACTTTTTCCCTGAAATATGCGCTCACAGTTTGCGCATTGACATCCGCATGGCGCACCGCCATTCGAGAGCGCCAGATACTATACAATCCTAAAAGCATGATCATATCATGCGGTACATCGTCTTCATTGTTTACACTGAGGAACCTGATTCCATAGGGTGTCACCGGATACTCCTTCTTTAGGGTTCTCATGAGGACGTCCCAAAAGAAAATGGCATCCCAACAGTCTATAAACATATGTTCTGTAGTTTCAGGTTTTTGACAAAGAACGCACAAGTTGTTCCAAGCAACAAAAAGACCTCGCTCTTCCATCCATGTTTTCACAGGGAGTGTGTTGGTGTGCAATTTAAAAAAGAAGTAGTTGACGCAGTTAGATTCCTATCTGTGCGTTTTTCTTTGGATTATCTCTCAGATGTTTCCAGGAAGGGTTTGAAAAAAGATCTGAATGAAATTCTCTTTCCTGTACCTACCGAGCAGTGTACCCTGCAGGCCGAGGACAGGATGTGTTGTCCAGGGTGAAAGCTATGGTAATCCCAGCCTCTGTGAGAACACTACGCTACAAATCCGGGACGGGAGCAAGTGGTTCGAACGGGCCTGATGTCCTTGAATCATTCAACCTACTTAAAGAAGCTACTGATACCACGAAGGCACGCGCAGCTGAACGTCAACGGAAACGACGAACTGAAAACTTTAGAGGAGGATGTCGAATTTCCCGTGGGAAAGCTGTGGCGGGAAGCGCCACGCGTCGTGCAGCTCAACCAGCCCCGTCCGCAGAGCCTCTGATGCTGATTCTGGCAGGATGCCTTTAGGGATTGGCCAACCAAAGAATCCATCACGAGATAGGTTCGCGTTCAACCACCGGCGCCATCTTCCCGTAGGGGAACCACCGAAGAAGAAGAAGGCAACACAATGGAACTACATTGAACCGTCACGATGCTTCGCATCCTCATCAGGGTTCCCCACGGGAAGATGGTGCAATTTTCTGCTTAGTGTGTTGTATGGTCCGGTGGGCTCTCGCAATGACCATAGCCACAACCACGACTCATGTGACAACACTATTGGCCACATTGAGGTGACTTCCTGAAATCTGCTCCAGACACCAGGCTTGTCACTCTTTTTGAAGCTCGGGTAAATTGCATTGTGCATAAGCGTATCGAAGGTAAAAATAAGCTGATGGAGCTCAAAAGAACAGAGTGATGAAGGCAGTGTTTGTTAATGAGCGTTCAAGCAACTTGGTTGTAAGTACAGTGGCCTTCCCCCTTCAGTAATAAGAGCTCTAAGGCTTCACTAGCAGTTTTGTTAACGTTGAAACATCATGACATTTTTCCATGATGACATACTAGCAAGCAAACACCCCACGTATTGATTTAGCCTCAGATACGAAACATTTAAAGCAGGTTTAAAGACGAACTGCATAAAACAAATGGATGTGACACTTATTTAAATAAATCGACCTTTTTCACGCTCTAGCCACGTAATATGCTTACCTCCACAAACCCCTCCTCTTACGCAAGCGGTCCCCCAGCGGTTCCAAAAGGATTCCGCGGCACATCAATGGTTCTGAATCACTGCGGTATGCTATAACCACGTTTTTACAAGAATGGCTGACCGATTTGGAAATAGAACAACTATAAGCAAACGTGAGTACCGAGGAAATGCAGAAGAATGAAGTATGGGAATCCTAACAATCTCCATCCTTCACACCTGCAAGCAGTGGGTGGACCGGCTGTCCAGCTCCAACTGTTCGACTCAGGGCATGCTGATATAAAGGGCACGAGAGGCCAGCAAGCAATAGGGCATCCAAGGCTAGCGGACGACCTCCAAAGGGCTCGTACTCTCACCATTCTGCGCAGTTGTCTCGCAACTAAACGCAGGTATTCTCTCTCTCTCTCTCTCTCTCTCTATCTCTCTCTCTCTCTCACTCTCTCTCTCTCTCTCTCTCTTTAAAATATTATAGCTTGTTTTGAACGCAAATCACAACATGAATTGTGAGCAGACGAGTAGACGGAGGTCGTCACTTGCGGGATTGTGTAACTATTCCTGAGGTGCTGCAAACTTAGGTTTTATGGCTTTGGCTTTTGTGTAAGGGTATCCTGGTCTTGCATGACATGCGGGTTTGCAGTCACGGTGTCATGTGTGAAGTAGAACTTGTTGCAGGCCTATGGGGGGATAATCTTGCGTTATAAAAAGCACAAAATACACGCGAAGAGCGGACACGCAAAATAATAAACACGCGGAGAGACTCGCATGCCTGGTCATTGTTATTCTGTTTTCCCTTACCCCAATGCAGCGACTTGTCATCCTACAAGTGAAGTTCATTCAATCCGCCTAAGTGCAGTGCATAAAGTCCGGCTTGTAAATAGCTCTTATCCTTACCTGTGATAAACATCTTTTATCGGCCTTACAACTTGTCTGGGAGATTTAACATGTTCAGTCTTAAAGTGGATGTGTTTTAAAAGCTGATCCCACTTTTTTTCATTCTTACAAGAAAACACAGTTATGAAATTGCTGAAACATTACCTACCTTTTTTGGAGGATACATTTCAGTTGTTCGGCATGTCCCTGCCATATGCACGTGCCACAAAACAACTGAAAAAGAGAACAAAACCACATTTGTTTCCCTGCTGCTTTGCTGGCGGGTCGCACGTTGCAAAAAATATATTTTAGCACATTACATGTGCTAATACTGCTGAATAATGCCTTCTGTGGAACTGGATTGCGAAAATCACAAACTATTACATCAAGTCCATAGAAACAAGAATCAAATTTGTGAATGCAAATGCGGAAATCGAAGGCATAAAAAGAGCGCCATGGACTGCACACAAGAAAAAAGAGAGAAACACTTCCAGTAACAACGATATGTGTTTATTTATTTGTGACACCGGCTTTAGACACTGGGCTATTTTCATCAGTGCGATAACGTACTAACCAGCCCAAATTTTTACATTTTTGAGGTATAAAATTGGTTGCAGAGCAACAGTTTGCGAAACGATGAACAAATTGGGTGTTATATTGCTGTGCTCTGTAGCTGCCAGCTAATTTCTTTTTGAGTTGACCTGAGCATTCTCGCGAAAATGTCCTTACGAAAAAAATCACATGCACTATAAAATGCAATGTGTATGCGCCATTGAAACGCGCCATTACCATTAAAGAAATATTTAGGATTCAAATCCACCGATAAGCTTATAATATACATGCCAGCTGCTCGATTTACAGCACGCTTTACAAGTCGCAGAAATTTCGGTGAAGTCCCTTTCTAGCGCAGAATTATTAGGTTCCATGACGCATCCTTGACGGTGCATCCTTGGTTGTGACGGTAACCGTTTGCGCGCATGTTGTTTCGCCCTAATTTTTCAATTATGTGTGTTGTTAAGGAGGCGGTTGTCATGGCGGTGAGATATTATAAAGATACAGCGGGCTTTTTATGTCATTCAAGAACATGCGGCATCAAAATTGTAGAAGAAAAAAAACAGGCGAAGAAGCCTAAAGAGACGGGAAGGTACGGGTTGTCGGTGAACTCTCGGCTTGACGGGAACCCCTAGGGGATCTCAGAGCCGAACAATATTATTCTTCCGATCCTCAAGACTGCCTGAACACAAAGAAGCCAAGCCACGGAAGAAACGGAACCTTGCGGAGTGGGAAGTAGCATGGTACTCAAGAAATTTTCGGATGAACGCCAATGGTGAGGACACCTCAACGCCAAGGCACATCTTCCTTTTGGCCGACAAGAATGTCAATTACAATTTGGCAGTGTCCGTAGAGCAGTGTTTTTCTCCAACCATTGAGTGTACGCACAAGAACGCCATATCATCAACCGAACACAACAACGGCAAGCTCAACAACGCAACCCTTGAAGCTCGACCCCACACGTAAGCCGAAACTAGGACTTTGTATAGTGGTTGCACCGATAAGGTTAGCTGTGATTTTCATTCGTGTGCTTCTTTTTATTTTCGTGTGAATATATTTGTGCGTGTACGACATCATCATACCTCATTTCCTCTCCTTCTAGACGGTCTAGGCTCGCCATCCGGAAAGAACCTGCATTACAGCACGTTTTGGGCGGCTACCCTGGTTCCGATTTTTTCCGATACCTTGACTACTATAATTTGAAAGCACAAGTGGGCTGTTTAATGATTACCGAACCTAATGATTGTCGTTAAATAACAGCAAGAAATGTACCTTTGTTTACTGAAGTGAAAGACACCCGGCCGATACCAGCGGCTTCAGTTGTGTAACTAAAGGTAAGCAAAAAAGAATCACAGTAAACTGAGAAACGCCAGAAACACTTCAAACCTTTTTAGCTTATTCCTAAGGCTGCGATGTGTGAAGTCATTATTATATGGCCCACATACATTGTAATATTCTCACTGAGGTTAATCGCTGGTATTGCGAAGATAATGCCGCCACACAAGGTGACATTCCCGTGAGACCTCGCAATGAACGTACAGAATAACTAGAATATTATCTGATGGGTTCGCATTCCCACATCTAAATCGTCTTAAGTGTGTCTGAATCGTTTCAGAGAGGCTATAGACTAGACATCCAGTGCTCGTGATTGTCTAGTTCTCTTCCTTTTTTGTCCGTGTGCCAGCTACGCTGCCGTCCCCTAATCACGTTCAACGAAGATGCCTAAAATGCCACTAAAGATTGTATCAAGCTTAATGCTCCAACCGGAACACAGCCGGTTGACAACAGCGGTTTTTCTTACTGGACGTCATATAAGCCAAAATCAATCACCGGACACAGGGAAACATTGGGAAAGATGAAACACATTTTTAGCCATTTTATAAGGTTTGGGTGTGTCGCAGCAGTACTACATATTTTATATTACTGTGATCACCTTACGTAGGAGTATTTCAGCTCATTGAATATTTTCAGAATGTGCTGCACCCAACGAGGAAAGTTTAATTAAGGTGAGCGTTTTGCTGGGATTTTTTCTAACGTCAGCACGTACACGTGCCAAAAATAATTATGTACAATTTCGCGGCTCCTACTATAACGTAGCCCGTTCGTTGACCAAGGAGAGGCCGCAGGAAAGGGGAAAATAGAAACGATATCGGTGCTAATTGGAAAGGCTTTATCAGGAGCTCCTAGCACGTGGCTGCCGCAAAGCCAGGTTTACGGGGCGTGCAAGATTCGGAAATTTAATTGATAATGGTATTTTGGAAACCCTCACTCAGAAACCCGTTGCAAATGTTGCACATTCGCAAGGATAGTGTTTGGTTCCTTTATAATTTCAAGTCCTATATTATAGAAATAAAAATTACTGGTATCGTGTAGGGCTGCTTCCGGGTTTGAATATGCAAACCTTTTCAAATGGAAGTGGTAAATAAGGTGCGACTGTCTGACAGTGGCCGTCACTTCGCTTGCCCAATACACCAGAATGGGTACTTGTGAAGTTTGAGCGGTTAGGCAGACGTCGCCGCCAATGGGAGCGACTTGGCCGTGAGTTTGTGCAATAGAGCACGGTCATCATAACTAGAGTATTCCCATAAGTAGGTGTGTTATCATTCTAGAGAGATTCCAAAAATTCATATTGAAAAGCTACGAGTCGCTGTTATGGCAGCTTCATAAAACCAACATTACACAATCTGGACTTAGCAGTGATACACGCCATAGAGCAGTAATGGTGCCATGTAGCAATGATGCATTCATTCCGACATACGAGGCAAGGGTGCAATCATTCGGGCTCTTGGACTACCCAGTTTGGTTCATCGAGGTGTCACGGTTCGGATGATTAAGGGCTAATCACCGCCTTCCGTGACATTGTCGACAGGAGTCCTTATCTCCCGCCGTCGTCGCACTGTTTTCCTAAAAATATTTACCTAACATTAGTATGCCCGTCGACATATATCTCTTTTATAATTCGCGTTGCCAATCTTTTGTTATTTTATGCCTCTTCTGACGACTTCTCAGCGTTTCCTCTGATAATTAGGTGGAGTCGAGACGTCAGACAAATGTATAGCAGCATGAAAATTCTTCATGCTGCTATAAATAGCGTGAATAGCGTCAATCTTCTTTGAGATTGAAGCTACGCTGCCTAAGGAAACCTTTGGGGAAATGTTCCCATTATTCTTGTTTTTCCAACTCGGCAGTATGCCAGCAAGAGCTACGGGTTTGCCTACAGTGTATACTTTGGCAATAGCGTTATCGTTGCGTAAAAACTGTTCGATATATTTATGACAGACCTATATAGCTGTTTCGCAATTTTAGACAATTATTTCTGTTAAACGGTAATGCCGATCTAAATTTGGGAATGTGACCCCGTGGCGATATTTTGAAGCATTTACGGCACTTGTATGCTCTAAGCCTAGGGTATGACCAGTATGTCTCGGGGTTAGGTTGTTGCTTTAAAGCCGGCCCAAAGTGCGAGAAATTCCTTTACGTATTCAACAGCTCTTAAAACTACTTATGTGCATTGCCCATATATAGACACAAGCCCAAACGCTACTGCCGTAATGATCGGCTTGGAGACGGTTCTTGAAACGCACTCATCTAAGAAACGGTTTCATCTGGATAGGGAGAAACGCTTTCATATGGGAACTGTCATATACTTACACTTAAGTCTCGAATTACAACATTCGGAAACCTGGTAAAGGCATGTATTGTTTTCCATCCCCAGCTTTCTGGCTCACCCCTAGTTCAGCCATCGGCCACTAGTCGCTAGAAACAAGCGTAACTTTATGCACAACGATCTTTTCAGCACTATTACAGCTAATTTCTGAAATATTCTGTGATATTCTTTATCATGTTATCTTGGGAGTTCAAACCATTATAGAAAATATGGCTTCATTATATTGGCAACAGGCTTAAAGTATGAGTATTGCAGAGAAGCCTAAAACATTACGAAAAATCTGCTGTCATCTCCTAAGCATACCACCAGTTGCTTAATAGGTGGGTGCTCTCGTCGTCGTTGTACGAGTCCGGGTTCAAAAGCAGTCCCATTTTTTGTGCCTACAAGCGTTACTGGCACGTCGAATGAGAAATGGGTTACGTGGGGATAGAGCGAAGCGGTGGTGCATCCCTTGGGTGCTGTTACGAATAGTAGGTTTGGGCGTGATTGTTGTGTGTGTGTTGTGAGCGTCTGTCTGTTTGTCTGTCTGTCTGTCTGTCTGTCTGTCTGTCTGTCTGTCTGTCTGTGTGCACGTGTGGGTGTTAACTCGGAGCACGGGCTTTGAGAGCATATGGTGCGATGCTGCGCCATGATATTTTCCCGTATAGCCCTGGAGACGGAAGAGGAAAACTACTTCCGGCGCTCATTTAGCTTGGAGAATAAGCTGCGGCCAGAACCACCTCAAGCGGCCGTTCACGGCGGCGGCGTCTGATTCACCGCCTTCCCTGCTCGGAGACAGGGCTATCGTTTGTGTGTTTGACCTTTGGCGCCGTGCGCAACACATGGGGCGCTTGTTGACTGTTGGGAGTTCTTGTTATAAATAGGCGCTTTCAGCGAGTGTCGTCCAGTGCTCTAGAAGCTCTTTTGCAGCACGTTACTCTGCCCGTTCGAATTCAGCTGTTGTAAGCACGCCAGTGGTTCTATCGTTACGGTTCTCTACTCGCCGTTCATTAAACAAGTTAGGTGTGGCTCTGCGTCCTTTGTAGTTGTGAACGAAGGCAGCTCCTGTGAAGGCCGCTCGTCCCCGCCAACGACATAATTCTCTGTACGCTCTACTCCGGTGGCTCTTTGGCCTAGACATGTTCTAATTATTGCTTCATCATTCTTCGTTAGCTTGGCTTCCTTGCTTCGATTTTTTGTTCTCTTATGGCACACCTCCTTCATAATCACAAGGTATCCGCCGGGTCAACCACTGCTTTCTGCGGGAGCACAATCTCGTGTCATTCGTCCATCCTTGGGAGTGTTTCTTCAAACCATGTCTTTACAAGTCATGTGTCTGAGCTTTGTTCGTCTTCGTAGTTATGCTGATGCTTTCGAAGTCCGAGTCGCAGTACAGAACTCTCAACTCCTCGTTGTCTTTCACCATCCCTCTAAGCGCCGTAACGCTTACATAGTGATTTCTGTTGCCACCTAATAGAAGAGGTCCTTGCATCTTTAATCTCAGTTATGTTTTCCGTAGCTGCTTTGAGTGTCGTGGCCAGTGGTTTTTTATTTCCGGTTATTATATCCCGGCAGTGGTTCGCACCAATCAGAATCGATATTTCGGTTTCGCCGAAGCGTTATGCTCTCAGTGCTCGTGTGTGCAAGTGCCGTTCTCTAATCGTCTTGATGACTTCGTGGTTCGGAATGGAAATATGCTCGTCGCATGGTGTGTCGATTTCGAGCGCCTCAATCAGTATGGGTCTCTCTATCATTTCGGCAGCGATAAAGAAACATACTTTTCGGTTGGTTCTTGTTTTTTCTTTAATTTAAAGGCAATCACAGTGAAGGTTTATTCTTCTACGAACACGCATCGTAATGTGTTGGATGCATCCGCAGTGATGAGACTGCATGGGCTTCTGCCGTCGAAAAGAATGCGCTCGCTTCCCTAGGGTGCGGAGCATGCTACGGTTCCGGTCAAAGTTTGAAGCCCTACCGTAGGACCTTGTTGTCAGAAAAGCAGGCAGAGGAAGAGGAGGAATAACTTTAATTGCAGAGCGTGTCAGCGCTAAACGAGCTGGATGAGAGTGGATCCCTCTTCACAGGATTTCATATACTGCCTTCGCCACCTGGCCCCTGGTAACCAGCCGTAGCTGATCCTCCAAGGCGGGGCTGGACAGCAAGATCTCCCATCGCTCGCTGACGAGTCTAGGGTTCACAGTGTTTTTCAGTGGCGTCTGAGGTGTACATGGCTGTTGTGTGCGTGCGTGCGTGCACGCTTCTTGTACTGGAGTCGTCCTAGACATTCCTTCGCCAAATGACCTTGCTTGAGACGCCTAAGCATTGTCATTCCATAGTGAGAAGCTCCTGATTGAGTGTAGGGGTCTATTCTCGCAGTCGCAAGCCTCTGAACGATGTCCTGTGGTCTGGAAGAACAAGCGCTGTTCACTGAGTTTTGCAGAGCTGACACTGTGTGTGTGTGTTACAGTCTCGTTTCTGTTTAGGCGGCTCTTCTAGAGTAGCAGTGACTCCCGGTGTTCCCATTGGTGGTTGTTGCTGCATCGCTTCTCAGCCCTATAGCTTAAAATAAAAAAACTTGAGGAGCTGTAAAGTTCTCGTTCGGTTTGTGTTGTGTGGTTCTGTGGGTCCCCTACTACTTCAGCTGAGTTGGATGCCGTTGTTGAGAGCGCCGGTGGCTTCAAGTGTTCCTTAAACTGCGAAACCACGTCGGTTGGCAGCACTCTGTAGAGAATCTCCCGTAGCATCTAGATGTAGTTAGTGGGACCGGTACCTTCGTAGTTGGATGTGCACCTGTGCCTGGTCATACAGTCGTCGAAGTTGCTATATGTTTGAGGACAACGAGAACGGTTTCAAATCCAAAAGGAATTGGAAATGATTCAGGACGATGAGTCTTTCGTCGATGAACCGCTTCTTTAAGATGTAGGCGGCGTCTTAGTAGCACTCTTCATTGACCTGGATCGATATTTAGGTTTCGCCAAAGCGTTATGCTCTCAGTGCTCGTGTGTGCAAGTGCCGTTCTCCAATCGTCTTGATGACTTGGTGGTTCGGAATGGAAATATGCTCGTCGCATGGTGCGTCGATTTCGAGCGCCTCAATAAGTACGGGTCCCTCTGTCATTTCGGCCGCGATAAACAAACATACTTTTCGGATGGTTCTTGTCTTTTCTTATATTTAAAGGCACCCACAGTAAAGGTTTATTCTTCTAAGAACCCTGGTCTTGTCCTGAAACTCGGCACCCTTTCATGCACCATATAGACCCTGGACTCAAAATGAGGCTACCAGGGCGGATTCCACGTAAGCTTGAAACCCTTTAGCACCGAACAACCTCATCTACGTCTGCCGAGCTCCATGCACCTAAACAAGCCCTGCGCTACATTCTTCGTCAGCCACCAGCCGAATAGGCTATATTCACGGACTCGAAGGCGGCATTGCAAACCTTACGGCGTGCCAGCTGCTTCAGCCTTCACGAGCATGTATCCCGTGACGTCACGTACCTGCACCAGCTCGCCTACGTCGCCGGTCACCGAGTGACCCTACAATGGATGCCTTCACACTTCGGCATCCTCGGCAACGAGAAAGTGGATGAGGCAGCTCGCATAGGCCTACAGCTGCGAAATGTAAGAAAGATTTTCTCCCAAAAACACGAGGCCGCGGCGCTAGTGAAGGAGCTTGTCTTAGAGGAGCGAAACCGCCTCTGGTCTTGTCCTGAAACTCGGCACCCTTTCCTGCACCATATAGACCCTGGAATCAGAATGAGGCTACCAGAGCGGATTTCATGTAAGCTTGAAACCTTTACCACCGTTTGCGTCTCAACGCAGCGCTCACGAACTCTTACCGCCATCGCCTCGGTCTAACTGCAAACCCCTACTGCGATAATTGTGGATTGCCCGAAACAGTAGAGCACGTCCTTCTAGAGTGTCCGGCATACATCCAAGAACAAAATCCCCTCGCAGAAAAGATTGAGTGCCTCAACAACGCATCTATGTCTTTGAAAGGTCTCCTTGGACCCTGGCCCTCTCCATCGTCCCAGAGAAAAGTGTTGGTTGCTTTATTTGGATATTTACACGGAATCGCCCTCGCAGAGACAATTTAGAACTTTACGTGTGAGATCGTGTGGACTTTCAAGTCACCACGCAAAGCTTTGTGTTCACTTTTTCTTTTAATCTCTTCTTTTCCCCTCTTTCTTCTGCCCTACTTCTTTTGGGTCCTTTACTCCCTTCTCCCCATCCCCGCAGAGTAGCATGCAGGCGGGAACATGACGGCAGACCTTTCTGCTTTCATCAAATAAAGAGCTATCTCTCTCTCTCTCTCTCTCCTGGATTCTAGAGATGGCCGATGCAGCAGCTCTGGTCACGAGGGTGTTCAGGTAGTTAAATTTGTCGGCCGTGCTAACGTCATCGTTATGCATAACCGGCGAAAACTGCATCCGGCAGCACAGCCAGTTTTTGCAGTTTTTATGAAACTTCATGAGCTGAAGCTGAAGTAGCTTTGACTTACATATGGTCGGAGTCTGGCAGCTCGTTGGCAGTACAGGTCTAGATGTCAGCGCGTCTTTCAACCTGAAGCAAAGGGCCGCTGCCGTGTTCACGACCTTGTCTCAAGATTTTTTCGGGTCTGACGTCTCACTCTCGAGTAGGTCGTCTAGCGTCTCGTCAAAGATGAGATCAAGTTTTTTTTATCTGCTGGATGAGCACTTTGACTCATTCGAGAAGTGCGCTGACCTCGCACGTCAAAATTCCTAGCTCACCTTCGCAGTGCTTCTTCCGCATCAGTAATTAAAGGATCCAGTTGCGAGCGTAGGCTCCGGAGACGTCGGGAAAGCCGATCCAAGGGAGTCACCTGGGTGCCAGGCATGTCCTGCCATTGTCGCAGGCGTCGCGTCTATTCACAGGGATTGCACGGCTCCGTGCGTCGATGCGATAGGCCTTCTGGTGAGAGGCCCCGGGTTTCGGCACCATGCGATGGACCTTGAGGTCCTCCGGCTGCCAAGCCCTCGTGAGAAATCGGCGAGCGCGCGTTCAGTTTGAAGGATGGCTTTAATGAAACTGACTATGGGTGCAGCACCTGTTACCGTGTTAGCGGCTCTTCTGGAGCTTTATTTTCGGATGGGCGTTGCACACTAGGCTACAATAGCCCAAGGACGCGGGTTCCGTTCCCGGCCGCAGCGGCTGCTTTTCTGATGGAAGCAAAAAGCGAAAATGCCTGTTTGTTCGATTTCGGCATGCATCCGCAGGCTGTCAAACTTAATCCGAAGCCCTCCACTACGGTGCGTCTCATCACCTGTGTAGTGTCACCACGTTAATCCTTTTAATCATTTAACAATAATACGGCCACAGACCAGCAGGACAGCGCAATTATTTTAGTTTTCGGAAAACTCGCGAAGTGTTTGTGATAATAAATATTTGCTCTGTCTCCCCACAGCGAACTTTAGGCATTTACTGCTAGCCGGAAAAAGCCGGTATGAAGCACTCCTCGCTCCTACTTTTTAACAGCGGAGCTGTTGCCGCGTTCTCCAGTCCGTGTGGATGTGGGGAAGAGGCGAAGGGCCCACAAGCAGGTGCTGGGAACGCGCACCTCAAGAAAAACTGAAGCCGTTCCACTCAATGTGAAAGCTGTCGGACGTGCAGAGCAGTGATTCGCCCTAATGGCCTATACCGCCGTTATCCGCTTACTGCTACCACCCCATGCACTTCAAATTTCCCGCCTTCACAGTGCTCGCACGCCCCTGCCTGAAACTGCGCCGGCGGGAGTTCTGTTCACTTTGTGCTTTTGTCCCCGCACGTGCCGGCGTTGCACTCACTTTGCCACCAACCGAACGGGCGTCCTTAACTAAAGCATCGCCTCCTTTAGTTAAAGGAGGCGATGACTAAAGTAACGCGGGCGCTTCCGGTTAATTACGTATATTTTTCCTCAAATGTACCTATAGTTTCCTTTGAGCTAAACAGCGGGAAGATGTATGACAAGCGGCAGCGTTTCACGAGTTTCGAACGGTTATGACTATATAAACCGCTTGGCTTTCGAAGCCTCTTGGGTACGCCGCGAACAACAGCGTTACCCCGGGACGCCGCCTTGGTGCTTTATATACTTGGGTCGAGCGAGCGAGCTAGGACGACAAGGCAAGTGCCTAAAAGTGCTCTGCACTTAAAAAGTGCGTTTGGGAAGATCCGGAGAATAAAACCCGGGATCTCGCGCCGTCACACCGGCATGCTAACCACTGGGCCATTTCGGAGGCCCGATGGGTACAGAGTTACTAGAGGCAGGGAAGAAAAATATGTGCAGCCAATTGTAAAGGAAAAAAACGCGAATCCCGTGGTTAAAATCGAACATGGGTGCCTCGCATTATGAAAGCGGCGTCTATACGATTGCTCTACCATTGCAAACGGGTTGCACCTACTCTTCTTTGCATTGATAGTGCTGGCCTTCACTTTGGACTTTGGCTGCGTTGAAATGGACTTCGGCTTCGGACATGGGCAGTTTGTGTTTTAGACTTTAGGATGGTTGATTGTGGACTGATTAAACTCAGTTTGCATAAAGAAAGCTGCGCTTTTTAAGAATCTTTCTGTTAAGAAAGGGGCACACCTAAGAAATGCCAAGTTAACGTTTGTGAATACCACCACATCTACTGTTTCCTCATTCTCCGCATCTCAATTCCGAACGTACCCTAATTTTTAAATCCCATTTTAATTCCGTTGGTTTTGCTCTGGTACGTTTCCTATCAACAAATATCTCTACATCAAATACGAGCTTCAAGGGCAGCCCGTGCAAGCCAAGGTAAATACGCAGGCGCAAAGCATAACAGACCCAAGGATAACGCAGCACACCTTGGGCAAAGGAGTTAAGCCACCTTAGCAGCTCGCGATGTTATGGTACTTTCGTGCTTCGGAGCGGTATTTTCCCATTCCTTACAAGTAGTATCTTCTCGCGGCATGGATACTTAAAAATAAGTAATGTTGTGGTCTTAGTACTTTTACGTTGTGAGACCGTACTTTTCTATTAGCCGAAGACAAGTTTTATCGATATTTAAATCTTGTTTTACCTTCTCTAAAGTAAAACAACCTGCAACGCGTGAGCCAGTTCAGGAGGTACCCCGCTTTACTCTCCGTTACCGTGGTGCAGACCGCGGCACCTGAACTGCGCTGTTCGATTCACTGGTGGTGTCGACGAATGCAGGACGAGTTCAAGACTCTGTCTGCACTCTCTTCTCGGGAGGTGCGGAAGCAGACGAAAAAGTGTAGGTCTGGTACCGCCGATTAAACAGAATTGCGAAACTGGCTTTGCACTGCTCTGAACTGCTTCACGAGGCGCAGGGTGAATTGATCGGACTCGTATATTAGGCTGCTGTGTCAACATTTTATTTGGGAACGAGCCCGCTCGTCCCAAGCCCACTCGTGACTGGAGAACTCATCATTGGCCAGCTCGCCACATCGCCCTTATGGCTGTTTGCCCTCCATCTCAAAATGAAAATTCTCGGGCAAACTGCCTTTTTTCGCATGAATTTGGTTACTCCGCGACGGTGTGAACAAAAGCCCTGATTTACGCTACCCGGAAATCGACGCTGAAAGCGCGTCTTATGTTGATTTAGGCAATGTTAAAAAAAACTTTGGCCTAGGAGTGGAGAGGTCTGTACGACTTGAACTTATGTATTACTCCCTACGCGCTGTTTTGTTTTGGCGGTGGGGCTTGGTGGAGGTCAGCGCGACTTTCATTTGGTTGAAGGTCATGCGGGTACGTTGAGGTTGGGTACGTAGCTGGTTTCGAGAATGGTACTTTGGTTACAGCTGTACTTGGGGAAGAGGTGGAGAGGTCTCTGTGACCAGGCGATGGTGTTAGCTGCACATGTGTTTGAATCCTTTAACCGTGACTGAATCAGTGTATGTATGTTATTTTTCCTCTCAATCATTGCGCATTATTATGTTGCTGTTGCAACTTAGTACTAGCATTGGGGAAAACCCTGGTCCTAACACTAAGCTGAAGGACATACTCACAGTTGTCACTAAGATCAAATCTTCCCAACAAACTCTTCAGGCTGGTCTACAGAGTGTAGACCAAAACTGCGTCCGTAGAGGCCCGTCTTGCCACACTTAAAGAGTACCACCACAGTGTTGATGATTCAGTTGAAGCAATAACTACCATTCAATGCGAGGTCAATGAGATGAATAAAAACAGATAATTTAGAGAAGCGTATTCGTCGGAACAACCCAGTTGTGTGTGGCTTATACGAAGGACAGGATGAAGATCATGGCGCTATTGTGTAAAGTGTCCTGACCAACATCTTAGCGGGTGTGATAAGGATGAAAGTGATGTCGGTCGAGCGCATACACCGCGTTGGCAAGACAAATTGGACGCGAGGGCGACCTTATGTGATTCCATTTTTGACTTCACAGAAAACATGACAGTGCCTGTTTTGTGCTGAAGGGATCGACTATATCTGTTTCGGAGGATTTTTCATGGGCTGTCCGTCAGACGCGTCGAAAGCTGTGGGAACCAGCAAACGTTTACAGTGACAATGGAAATAAAGGTACTCTGGGGTATGACAAACCTAAAATATGAAAAGCTTGTGTGCTAAAGACCATTCGCAGAATACGCGAGTGACGCATCCGGAATATTACAAATTTCATTTCTGTGTTTCAGTTGGAGAAATATTGTTAAGAAAGCAGACAAATTATCAGAGTTGTTATTGCTGTACCCACGTGATACAGTAGTTATAACAAAAGCATAGCTACATACTACCACACCTGATTCCAACGTAATTCCCTTATGATATACAGTGCTACAAAGTATCGTGGCAGTCGATGAGGGCGCGTAGCTATTGCTTTAAAAAGGTATTTCATTTTTCGCCCGTAGAGGGATCCCTATCCACTAAAATACCTGGTGAACTGATAAGAAAAATTATTCTTTATGTCATATAGACAGAATCTGTAGAAACCCCAACGTTCCTGAATATTACCTGATATAAATGCACGATTCCCTTGGCTAAAATGCATTTGAGAGCACCAAAATTTTCATCACTGGTGAGATTTCAACCTCGGTGACATTGACTGCAGGATCTGCTTACAACTGCTAGCCACAAAGTACACAGCCGTGAGCAGCTTTTAAATACAATGTATAGCTTTTCACTACCTCAGTTCATAAAAGAACCCACGCAAACACAATTTAGCGCCCATTCAGTACTTCACCTCTCGTTTGTGTCCCGTCAGTTAAACCCTGAAGTAAATGTAGAAGAAAGCATATCTGGTAACCAAATGCGTTTACTTACATTTTGTAAGTAAAATCAGAATGCCAGCTGCGACAATAATATCTCAAGGGTTCCCGGTCGCACATGCGAGCGCCATTTTGTCATGTTCGCATGTTCGCATCGCTCCGCTCTTTTTTCACCCATTCTGGCGGTTAATTGAGTCGCCCGCTTATGAGAGTGTATCGACGTGATACATGAAGTTGCGAAGATCATCGGGAACCCACATTTTGAGGTAGGGGCCATATTTAACGATTTTGAGAGACTTTTGCACCTACGAGGAGAGTACGCCGCTAACCTTGACTAGGACTACGGCCTCGGTCGGGTCGGGGCGGTAGGCCTAGCCGAGATCGAGAAGATCGCCGGCAGGATATCGAGTGCTTTTCTGTGTCCACGTGTGCGAACATTGACCTAAATTGGCTACCGCCCTGCGAGTGAAAGTGGACGGCATCGAAATTCTGCCGGCCCAGTCCATGTGATAGCAAGGCTGGAAGACTGCCGGTGAAAGAGTCCGGCGGGCGGGCGAAGGCAAGCTCAGCCTTACGCCCGCACTTCGCGACAGTCGAGAAGGTACCAAGAACAGAGATGACGTCACCTGCCTGAGCAACAGCGGCAGCCGCGGCTCGGGAGCGGGTGCCCGCGACGGAGTGACATGTCACCCCAAGGAGAAACGTATAAATAAGGGCAAGCTGTTGAAAGGCGGGCGCATGCCACACCTGCGGCGCGAAGATATGAAGATCATCGTGCGCCCGCGCGGAGGCCTCCGCGTCAGCGACCTTACCCGAGTGGAGCTCAGCCGAGCTCTAACGGCGGCGGCCCAGATCCCCGCAATCGAATCGAGAAAAGACGTCGTATGTCTGAACTCGCAGCAGAACATCGTGGTGGTAAACACTTCCAAGAAGGAGAACGCCAACCGGTATGCTGCCGTGGAGCGGATCGACGTACGTGGCATGACCCACGAGGTCAGTACCTACGAAGCCGCCCCTCACGGCACTGTGAAGGGGGTGATACGAGATATCCCGCTCGAGGACACACCTCAAGAAATCCAAGAAAACTTTGTCCACGAATTCAACCCGATGGCGCTGCCGGCCAAACGCATTGGCAAGACCCGGTCGGTGGTGATTGCCTTCGCAGGAAAGAAGGTGTCTCGTTACAAAGAGGTACGGCCACCTACTGATGGAGTGTACGTTGCACAGAAAGCAGATAGACGTGGGCTACGCATGCGCACGACTGGGCCACCGCATGGACGTGTGCCCAGACCCTTCGAACACAATTTACCGGGGTTGTGGAACCCCCGGGCCGACGGCCGACCACACATGCGACCCCAAGTGTAGCCTGCGTGGAGGCAATCACCTAACGGCAGCCAAGGCCTGCAAGGCGAGATTTAAGACCCCCTACGTCATTCGTCGTCAAAGAGGAAGAAGCCGAGACAAGAGAGGTCCTGCAGGCGGACCCCACCGTAGCAGCTCGTCGGGGCGCCGAAGAAGTTCGCAGACGCCGGCCCGGAGCGGCGACGGCCGCCATCAGAGCCGCTCCAGGTCGCATTCTAGACTCCGGAGCTGCGCAGGTGGCCGTCAAGGCCGCTACCCATCGAAGCCTGCAAGGAACGGCGGCGGAGGCGGTGCTGGCGGCAACCGGCGCTGGGAGACGGCGGGCAGAGCGACGTCGAAGGCGAGGAGCGGTTCGAGACGGCGAGCCGGCGGGAATGGACCGGAGTCCCGGACCCGTTCGAGTCCGGGTGGCCGTTCGAGATCGAGGGACGGACCCGGAGACCAGCGAAGGAACTCCGGCAACAAGGCGGGCTGGGCTAGCGGGTCTTCTGGGGCTAGAGTCCCCGACTTCGAATTTCCCGCCCTTCCCCCTCCCTAATTGACCCCGAGCCCGCAAAACGATGGTGGCGAGGTGACAGAACTCAAGAAAATTATCGAGCGCCACAACCCTCACATTGAGGAGCAGAATGCCTAAATCAGGGCACTTATGTCCAAGATAGAGAAGTTGGCGGGCAGCGCAGGCTTCACTGAAGCGAGACCGCAGGAGGGCCCGACGGTGATGCCTAACGTCACTGAAGGTCCTCGCAAGGTGCCGCGGAGGGGATCTCCCACGCCATTAGCCCGAAGAGAGCAATGCCGGTAGCGATCAGCGCGAAACAGAAAAGCACCCAGGAGGTGATAGACGCCGACGAGGCCCCGGTTAGCAAGGCGGCCGTTGAAACACCGAAAGCGGAGGAGCAAACGCAATTACCTCAAGGGGATACACTGACGACCATTCTGGCAGCGTTAGGAAGGATAGAAGATCGCCTCAACACGCTGGAAGTCAAGCACGCACGTCTAGCAATGAGGGTTGCTGCCATTAAGTTTCGCACGCGCTATGCGTCCCTCAAGAAGGAGCGCGCCGAGAGGATCATAGACACGATCGCGAAGAGGCGCGGTCGACTGGACATTAGCAACATAGATGGTACAGAACCCAAGTTAGCAGCGTCGCAAGCGAGTGGACGGCAGCGAGTCCACCGGCATGTATTATTGGAACTGTAGGGGCATCCGTCACAAGGAGATGGAGCACATTTTGCACATCAGCGGACAGCAAGATCCGCCTGCCATCATTGCACTGCAAGAAACGAACGGGAAGCCGCGACTCCCGGGATACATCACGTACACGGACCCCTCGGAAACGGGGACAGCCGTTCTCGTCCGCAACAACGCGGCGGCAACCCAGCACGTCACGGCGCAGAGCGGGTGCGAACGCACGCTTGTAGAAGTCCACGCACGGGAAATTGGCAGCACAAGAAATATATTCGTGATGAGTGCGTACTGCAGGCCGTCGCAGAGGCAGTACGACCTCGACCACACCGTGCAGGAGGCGAAGAGGTTGGTGGGGAGCAGGCCGCCCTTAATCCTCGGTGATTTCAACGCCCCACACACGCTATGGGGTTACAAATGTTTGTCCAAGAGAGGAAAAGCCCTGATGCGAACCATGGAAGACCAAGACCTGGTCCTACCTAATGAACCAGGAGTCACTACGAGAAGAGGCAACAGCGTGGCCAGGGACACCAGGCCTGACCTGTCTTCGCTGGCCGGGTCGCTCGACGCGTCGTAGAGATGCGAAGAGGTCGACATGGGGTCAGACCACAGCATCATCAGCATCACCGTCCGCGGTCCCTGTTTCCGAGCCGAGTTGGGCAAGGCGCGGATCACCGACTGGGTCAAGATGAGAAAGTTCACCCAGGAAGACGAAGACGCCATGGACGAAGACGCCGGGCAAGAGTACAAGACACAGTCTTACGGGGAATGGGCACGTAACCAGAAGCAGGCCGTTCAAAAGTTCACCCAGGAAATAGCGATGACGACGCAGACGCCGTTCGTCGACACCAGGCTGTCCAATATGTGGGCGGCCCGTCACTCGCTAACTCGAAGGTGGAAGCGTCAGCGACACAACAGAAAGCTCGCCAGACGCATCGCCTTGCTTAACAAGCAAATCTCCTAATACGCGGCTAAGTTATGCAAGGAAAATTGGCTCAATATGTGCGACGGCCTGCAAGGTCAGCTGTCCGTGGGGAAGACGTGGAAGCTCCTGCGCCACCTCATCGACCCGACGAGCAGCAAAACGGCGACAAACCGCACCCTCACCATGGTGCTCAACTCGTACAATGGCGACGGACGCAGGCTACTCAAGGCCCTCGCGGACAAATACCTGCTGACCGAAAAGGGCGTACACCCGATCTCAGAAGAGTACGAAGGACCCGAGAACGAAGACCGCGACAGACCGTTTACCATGGCGGAACTGTGGGCTGCTGTAGACGAGAGCAACAAGAGAAGCGGACCAGGCAAGGATGTCATAACTTACAAGTTGCTCTCCGCCATGAGCGGTACGGTGGTAACGAAGCCTTGGAGAGCTCGCGGTTACCGCGCGAGTAGAAGGAAGCAGATGTGCGATTGATCCCGAAGCCCGGAAAGGCCCCCTCGATCGACAACATGCGTCCCATATCCCTTACGTCCTGCGTCGGAAACGTCATGGAGCGCATGGTGCTACGTCGGTTGCAGGGGCATCTCGAAAACACGGGACAAACGCCCGCGATGATATTCGGTTTTCGCAAAAATCTGAGTACCCAAGACGTAATGGTGCAGCTTCTTGAGCTGGTGGTGAAAAAAGCCACGAGGCACGGTCCGCGGGCGATCTTCGCTCTCGACCTGAAAGGTTCCTTCGACAACGTGACGCACGCGAGCGTGCTGTCGAATTTGAAAAAGACAAAGTGCGACCGGAGAACCTTCTGTTACGTGAAGGACGTTTTGACCAACAGAACAGCCACCATCACAGTAGGAGGGGAGAAGTCGGATACCATCGAGCTCGGCGAGCGGGGTACCCCTCAGGGGTCTGTCCTGTCTCCCCTGCTCTTCAACCTGGCTCTCCTCTCTTTTCCTCATTTACTCGAGCAAATAGACGGCATTTACCACGCCCTTTACGCCGACGACATCACGGTGTGGACGTCGAAGGCCGGCGCTGACGGGTGGATCGACGATTCCTTGCAGCGTGTGGCCACGACGGTGCACGAGTACGCAAAGTCGTGCGGGTTGCGCTGCGCACCGCAGAAGTTGGAAATTTTACTCATACAGTCGGGAAGACCCAAGAAGGCGCCGCAACCGGCCGTCATGGTCAGAATCGACGGCATAGAGATGAAGCCGACGCAGGAGTGTAGGATGTTGGGCCTGTTGTTGCAGAACAACGGGAAAGCGCACGCCGCCGTCATTCAAATCAAAACCATCATGGAACAGATACTCGGCATGTTACGCCGGTTGTCTAACAGAAACAGAGGCCTCAAAGAGGACTACGCCATCCGCCTGGTGCGGGCGTTTGTCGTGTCGAGGGTCACCTACTCGGTCCCGTATCTCTAGCTAACGAGGACGACATGCTCGAACACCCTCGACACGCTCATTCCCAAGGCAACAAAGCAAGCTCTGGCCGTTCGCATATACTCGTCGACCCGACGACTGCAGGGCATGGACGTCCACAACACGGCGGACGAGCTGGTGGAAGCTCACATCTCTAATCAACGCGTCAGACTAAGTAGCACAGACACACGACCGACTGATCGTCACAGCGTCGACGAGGACGAGAGGTCCCGTGACGGCAGAGGAGGTGGCTTTGGCTCTGGCGCTCGTTCAACCGGGCGTCGAGGCCATGGTCACGGACTCCAAGACTGCGTACAGCACCTACCGAAGGGGACGCGTTTCCTCCGCGGCATTTGCAATTTTGAATATAGAAGGGGCACCGGGACGAGCCGTTGAGCTTGGGTAGGTCCCGGCTCACTCAAGGGTAGCAGGCAACACCATCGCCCACTACCACGCCCGCGAAATGACGCTCCGGGCAGCCACCGAGCCGCGCGATGATGCGGACACCCCGAGCCCAATGACAAGCTACAGAGAGATTACTCGAGCGTACAGAGAAGAACAGCGCACCTTGCCCGAACCGCACCGCACTCTGACAAGGCAACAGCAAACGATCCTGCGCAGAGTGCAGGCGGGGTCTCTCGCGCACCCCGCCCTGCTCCATCGCATGTATCCCGAATTACACGACGCCACCTGTCCTTTCTGCAAGCAGGCCGAAGGCACCCTGTCGCACGTCATGGCGGAATGCAGGTTCCTCAAGCGCCCACTTCCCCCCTCTCCCTCCCCTACACCACCCTATCCTACCTCCACTTACTCACCCCCACTCTTTGAGCGATGGGACACCTTGCTGTCTAGCCCCGCCATGCCGACCCAGCTAGCCCTGGCGCCCAGGGGCGAAGAGTTGTTGGCGTCATGTGGGTCCCGTCAATAGGGAACCACCCCCGTCTGGTGCCTGTGGGCACCACCAAATCTTTTGGGCTCAATAAATGTTGTTTCATCATCAAGGGTTCCCGTAAAAGGAGTATAACAAGGCAAACGACGAAAGCATTATCAATAATCTAGAAAGAGTGCCACCAATTTTTATGTGATTCTGGTTAAAGTTTAAGCAAGCGTAAGATTTTGCGAAGCAAACTTCATTTCCACTAAATAAAAATGTACAGAGCGCAAATACATTGAATTACACGTTGTATCATTCATATTAGGGGAAAGTTACAAAAAGTCTGAAAAGGGAGAAATAAGTCAGCAGACAGGTCAGTTCGCATGAATACTAAAGGTCGAAATAAAAAATCAAGAGATAATTTCTTTTCAACAACGTCGAAAAGTTTTATCATAAACCAGCCACAGAAGTTTTGGCAATATTTGTCTAAGCCAGTTGCCTCCGTCACAACACTGGAAGCAGGCAGTGCCTTTGTAAGCGGCAGAAATTTGATTTCAAACTGCTACAATAACTGTTTCCAAATCATTTTCAGGCGGGTTCCTTCCGTAGCATCACCAGTGACCATGCCTCCTTAAAGGGACACTGAAGTGATAGGTAAACATTGCAGGATTACTAGCGCAAATTGTAGTCAGGAGTCCCCAGGCCATGTTTCGACCACTCTGGGCGCGTTTACGCAATTTTATTTAGTAGAAAAATTAATTCGAAAATGCTGTCCTCCTCTCTTTACGCTCGCCCATTTTCTGTGGCGTTTTTGTGTGACGTCGGGAGGAGCCGAGCTCGCAATTGGCTGCGCTACTGCACGGCTCCCCGGCCTTCAGACAGAGTCAGTCGGCCCAGCGTTTCGTCCGCCGGCGGCCGACGGGTCGTCGCAATTCGTTCGCTCAGTTGAAACGAAGCCAGGACACGGTTGTGAATGGAAGAACGTGCCTTTCTTTACTTGGCTAGTTTGTACACTATATTTAGTTCCAAGTCAAGGTCGCTTCACACAAGCGCTGCACAAGCGCACATGCGACGCTTCGCTGACTGGTACGCCAGTAGGAAAATATAAGGCCTCTTGAAGGCAGGAGAAGAGTCAGCGAAGTCAATATAGGTACTAAGAAAATAAAATCAACTGATATTTTTACCGTACAGCGTAAAACTAGGGTGCGGGAAGCACTTTTCTGCGCTGGGCGAACAAGCACAGCGGCCACCAGCACGACTACGCATCTGCGAACGCTTTTCCCTCTAAGAAATGCAATTGCTAGACGTGAGATATTGTGGAAACTTGGGGGATGCTTACTGCACAAGCGCAAAAGAACAAATAGTCACTTAAGCTGCTTCGAATGCTAAAACTAAATAAAAATGTAAACTGGTTATACATTATATACCTTGTATTTCCAAGGTCGGCAGCGCGTGCTTGTGGCCGTGTGGTTTGGAGCGCTAGGTTTGTCATCGCAAGTGTTTTGCAAGTCACAAGTTCCAATCCCCGCGGGTACGTTCTTTTTTTTTTTTTATAAGTTAACTTTTTCGTTTTCCGCAGGTGTTTTCTATACTGAGTTCACCGTTTCTTGGGCCGCAACGTTCATTGCTCCACGAACTAGTTTACAGAACGCGCGCAGGCTGGCACTGGCGCGCTAGCGAGTTCTCGTTGGCGTGCTGTTGCCATAAGCACCGACTGCTTGCGGGCAGTGGGCACAGGCCAGAATCAACAGACCCTTGGCCTGGTGCAAACAGGCTTTTTACGATACAGGCATGAGTGAGGCAAGCTCCAAATATGGGGGAAAAGCGCATGGCATTTGAGCGTCTGCGGGGACGCGGAGGGCGTTGATGCACTGCGTAGGCTTCGGCTAGTGAATGCTACGATTCCAAGCCGTCCTGGGAGGCTTATCTTATGCATTTTACAGCCGACAACATTGCAGAAGCGCGGTATGATGATTACTGAGATATTGAGAATGCCCATCCAACAACGCCATCGGTTGTGTTTTACAGAACCGAAACCGAAACCGAAACTTGTTTGATTAATTGCTAACCTTGGGTATCGTCCAATCACGGTGCCCCCTCCTCCTAACGTCACAGCCTTAGTTGGTGCGGCCGCCGCAAACCGCGCATGGTAGTTTTTCTTCTTTCACGCTTTGTAAAATAATTACTGATTTGTCAACCAGATAAACGATGAGAAGTGTGCTAATTTGAGCCAGTCTACGCAGTGCAAGCAAAAACGGGAGCTTGACAAATTCACTTCAGTGTCCCTTTAAGAAATGCTGTGAATAGAGATAACAGAGTCTGGCATTTGCGGAGTTGCATTTGCAGATTCGCGTCAAGAATAGTGCCGGTTCCGATCATATTTAAAATGTTTTTCTTAAACGATAAGCTAAACCGTTGCTTTCATTCTAGTATGCGATCTTTACAGCATCGCGCAGGACGGCCATCCTGCCTTAACATAGGCTTTGTGCAAAAATCACTCTTATTCATAAATGCACCAACAAAGTCACTACATGCCAATCTCACTAACCAGTTTGTTGGTGCAAATTGATGAGCACATCTCAACAAAGCATTAGTAAATTACATAGAACAAAACTCTCTGCTTTACCCAAAACAACAGGGCTTTCTCAAAGGTTAGTCCACGGTGACTCAGCTTCTTGAAATAATTCATGATAATGCTTAACAAATGATAATGCCTAACAAATCAATTCTAATATCCATGTTGATACAGCAATAGGTTTCACGTCTTCACTAATGATATGACCGTTGTGCTGGCGGGAGGTTTAAACTTGGGCGTGAAGCTGCCCATTGCTGCCTTTTGCGGTGTCCTTGGTGGAGCGCAGTGGTTTGGTCTGTCATAACGACACGAAGAGGCCTACAGCGCGGGATGCAGACAGCCCTATGTTTGCGCGGTAGCGTAATGATCGAGTGTTTCTGAATTTCATCGAACTAATTGGCTTGGAAGCATGCAGAATCACAAATTACAAAGAAAAGTATTTTCTTCTGTCCACTCCGCGGACTACGTCTAGCTTCGCGGGTCTACCTCCTTCGCAGAATAAAAGGGCACTAAGATGTTTAATCTGTACGTTAATGAGGTTGCTGACTGCCTTGGAGATGGAGTTACCGTTTGACTGTTTGGTGACGATTGTGTTGCTTGTTCAATCGTGCGTGATACCTCGGACCAATTAAGACTAACTGTTCGCTCTGTAATAGATCTCCTTCGTGTGACATCTGGAACTTAAAAATTAGCACTACTAAAATAAACTATATCAGCATTCCTCAGGAAAAATCCCCTCCAGAATTTAACTACACATTTTTTGGCTACGAAGAGTCGCGAACAAATTCTATAAAATATTTCGCCCTAACTTCCACGCATACCTTAAGGTGCGGTGCTCATATTGAAAACGCGTGGACAAAAGCATTCAGACAATTGTCGTTACCCTGTAGAAAATTGTCAGCAGAACCACCTCACGTCACATAAGAGCATATAAAATAATTTTAATACCGATTGACTGATTTTAGGCTTTAACGCGCCGACGCAACGCAGGCGATGAGGCGCGCCGTAGTGGAGGGCTCCGGATTAATTTTGACCACCTGGGGATCTTTAACGTGCGCCGAAATCTCGTACACACGGGCGTTTTTGCTTTTCGCCTCCATCAGAAAAGCGGCCGCCGCGGCAGGTAATTTTAATACCGATCCCCAAGTATGGCAGTATACGTTGGAACCCACATCAACAATATCTTGTCGACATATTAGAAAGCTATTCAGAATAATCAGTGCCTTTTAATTACTGTAAATACTCTAGACGCGACAGTGTAACTTCACTGCGCATTCGAGCACGCATTTCAACCTTGTCGTCACGTCGCTGTGCTGTTGCTATGAAGATCACATATCTTTTGTATCATACAGCTATAAACATACAGAAAATGGATTACATACAACCTCCACATCGGCACTCGACAAGGACCTGCCATAAAAACATATAAGGTCATTGAACACGCGGACAAATACATTTAGGTTTTTTTTCCGTGGTTCATTGAAACCCCCTGACGTTATCAACGCCGCATCGGTTGACAGCTTTGTAAAGAATGAAGAATCGTGGTTCACTTCGTCCCTGGGGCCCTATTCTCGACTGCACAACTTCCCAGAGAACTGGGTAATTTGCCGGAAGTCTTTTCTGTTTGGCTTTCAATTTTGGTTACGCGCTTCCGGTTGACAAAGCGGTTGTGTGTGCTTTCGTCATTTTGACGTTCATGACGTTTTCTGTCAACAGTTGTAAAGTTTGCCTTATTTCTCTCTACGTGAAGTGCCCAATTCTTTCTTGACCGGCTAGACGAAATGCAGCGGACATGACAACGTAGGCCTGTCTTTCCCATTCAACAACATTATGGCTTGCAGACCACACCCTATCTGTGATTGGTTGAAAAGATGGGACGTAACGTAAACAGTTGAATAGGGTGTATACATCACACATTGGGAGCTTTACTTTTCGTAAAAATGACGTGGTAATACGTAACAGCTTGCAAATGGCGGCTGCTTTTGCCGCGAAATAGGCTAAAACATTTCCTCGACCTTCGGCGCCGCGAAATTTCCGTTAATTTGCAGCAGGCGCAGTTTCGCGTGAAGCGCGGTTTAAAGCATGTTTTCTACCGAAATAAAAAATAGTTTCGACTGTTCCCATGTCAGCGATTTCAGAGCATACAAATAACGTGCCCTAGTTTGATTTCATGTTTGACAATAAAATAAAAATTATTTGTTTAACGTAAAAGCAACATAAGAGGGTAGTACAGGCCTCTCCATGACAAAGGGAACCCAATGCATGGCATTTGTCCACACTGCTCCGAGTAGGCTGCTGGGTCACATGATCGAACTCTAGAAAAAATAACAAAAAGTAACCATTTTAAGCATTACTGCGCTCATTGAAGTCAATCTTGACGAATGCGTGAATCGGTGACACCGGTATGCTCCACGGGTATCCTGAGCACGAGGTCGCGGGTTCGACTCCCGGCCGCGGCGGCCGCTTTTCTGATGGAGGCGAAAAGCAAAAACGCCCGTGTGTACGAGATTTCGGCGCACGATAAAGATCCCCAGGTGGTCAAAATTAATCCGGAGCCCTCCACTACGGCGCGCCTCATCGCCTGCGTTGCGTCGGCGCGTTAAACCCCACAATCAATCAATCAATCAATCAATCAATCCACGGTTATCAGGGGTAGCGCTTCACTGCCCTTATGACTCATACAAGTGATGGTCGCAAGCGTCTTTTTCTGTGATGACGCCATAAACTTGTAACATGGCAGCAGACGATAGCATGGGGGGCCGGTGGGGGCTGGGAAGAAAAATAACGCAACAAGCCTTGCATTGAAGCGGAGAACTCAACTATGTTACTAAACGCGGTTGGAAGAAATAAACTGATGCGGTAAAAAGGTTGTGTGATCAACGTCCCCATTTCGCTTGCTTTTGGGTCAGCGTTACTCGATAGCCTTGTGGTGTTGACGCCAATTTCGACCTGCAGAAATGTGTGTCCCTTGCCAAGCTCAGCTACCGTCTGAATTTTTATGTACATGCCAAGTGTGTTTATCTTTTATGGGCAATATTTGATACCTTGGTTATGATCTTTATGAGTGAAGCGTCAAATTACACTGCATGTCGTCAGAGCTATAGCTGCACGACGTCACTGATTGCTTACGTTGTGCTTACGCAAAAAACATGGCGAATTTCCTTAGAATTTGTGCAGCCGAGGATAGGGACCTGGAGCACTAAAGGCGTTTGGATAACGTGTACATTCTACATCCTGTTCTTTGCCTGATCGAGCCGAGATCACAAGGCAAGCACGTTGTCATCTGATCTTATCCGCATGCTTTTTATGGCCTTTTTTTACCAGATGCTGTGTTGCGTGGGAAAGTGTTTTGCTGCATTATTTGCGGTATAAGATTCGCGAATGTTATTGTATGTTTTTACCGCAGCTGTGTGGCAACTAAACCTTACAGTTGAGACAGTCCATGTTTTTTTTGCGTGTCCCTTGCCAACCTCAGCTACCGTCCTAATTTTTATGTACATGCCAAGTGTGTTTATATCTTTTATGGGTTGATTCGTAATGGTTGTTTTTTTTTAACTTTCAGCAAATACTGATACGCAGTGCATCCATGGTTGCACCAACGCGCAGTGTACCAATTTTTAATTCATGCTTGTAGTGCGCCGCGAGCGACTATTTTCAGTAAGAGGCTGACAAGGCTTAGAGTATTGATAAATAAATATCATAAGCACTCTCCATGGGGGAGTCGACAAGGAGAAGCAATCAGTTGCGCCCTTGCGTGTGTCTGGAAGCAGGGCTGATACCAGAGGAAGTTTGCGAAGAAAATTTGCGCGCATAAAGTATGTCCACCTGGGAAAGCGCCTTTTAACAGCGAAGCTGTTTGAAAATCTGAATTCCGGCGAACAAAAAACCAGACCAATAAAAAAATACCCAGCGAACGTGAGCGCGTGTCTAGGGGTGACAGCCCAGCAGTTAAAACAACCAAGAAAATGCCTAGCGCTTGTGAGCGCGTGCCTCGGGGTGACCGCCCAGTGTCGCCTGCGCACATTCGTCAAGCCAAGCATAAGCCAAGATTGGCCACGATTGCCAAAATACACTCCAGCGGTCACCTTTATCGAGGCACCAACTCCAAAAAGAAATGAAGTGAGCTCGCACTTATAGCCACAGTGATGGAGTAAAGGTCGTTACGGCAACGAAGAAGCTGCAGTCGTGAACTTAAACTGTCCTGACGGTTGTGAAGGTTGCGTACACCTTCGCTAAGTTCAAGTCTTACGCGTTAGTGTGAGCTCCATTAATTTTTGGTGCTTGGATTTCGTCGCTCCGTGACATTGCAAACAACGGCCTGACTTGAATGTGCTAGCAAGAACCGGTTACGGTGAAATCAGATAAACAACAGCCACGTCAACCCTTGTTGCCAAGTCAACAGGCTTCGCAATATTGCCCGGAACATCCGCTTCTGAGCTGATGTGTTAAGCGATAGCAATAAACAGCGCTGTTTATTTCGTGCTCGAGTTGTTCACTGCGTAATCTGTAGCATTCTTTTTTATTTTTTCTGTGGGTCATATATTCACATATAAAATTCTATTATCATTTGAATATAAATAACAAGGTGTGACGGTATATTCAGCTATATTCCTACGCAGAAACTTTAGAAACTCGATTATAGCTTTTTTATAAAGGTGATAGCAGACGGAAACAATAATTTAACGTTCGAAATGAAGCTCTTAATGACAGTTTTCCGCGTACCAAAAATTACGGTAACACGGTATTTTTCGTCTAAATGCGTTGTGACAAGTTGGCATTCCCAACCAGTTTACCTATGACGAGTTGTCGTATGACGAGCGTCCTTGTGACGAATGGGACAACCCCCATATGCATCATTTATCGGGCGTAGCGTATACATTAGTAAATTCCAGTATTTGCCTGGCCCAGGAAGGCGCCGCTGTATCTTGTGTTACCGTGAGGGACGTGGCAAACTCTGATATCCAAATAATGAACTTTAGATAAATGAATATACACAGCATGTGTACAAGAAAACTGAGATAACCCGCAGTGCGGCTTAGAAAGTTCTTGCCGGGATCTAACTAAACCGGGTCTGTACTCGCGACCTGCATCAAGTTCGACGGCAAAAAGCCCTCTTGCTCTAAAAGGGCTGAGCATCATGTTTTGCCCTTCAAGAGCATGAGGGTTCAGAACAATTTCACTAGGTTGAACTCAATATTACGTAAGTTGAAGCTAACAAACGTTCGCGTGTATTTTCTTTACGAGGCTGGCTCAAGTGTGTCCGCTTTCTTCAACTCGTAAGAACAAGCATAGAAAAAATTCCCCCACATTTCCCCGAAGGGGAGCATGAGGAAGTGCGAATGCACGGGTTATGCTATGAGGGGGAGTTTGTCGAAATTTGGTGGCATTTGCCCGTTAGTTACATTAACACCCCCGCGTGATCAGGTTCGGGCCGCGACAGCCTCGCCTTTAAACCCTCGCGCAGCGCGACGGCAGGCGAACGAAGCGGGAGAGAAGGCGAGAGCGCGCAATGGCAGGCGAGTGAAAGGGGAGAGGAGGCGAGAACGCGCAACGGCAGGCGAGCGAAGGGGGAGAGGGAGGCGAGAACGCGCAAACGGCAGGCGAGCGAAGGGGAGACGGAGGCGAGAGCGCGCAAACGGCAGGCGAGCGAAGGGGAGAGGAGGCGAGAGCGCGTGACGTCACGGCGAGCGGAAGGGGAGAGGAGGCGAGAGCGCGCGACGTCACGTGGCGTACTACGTCATGGCGCCGTTGCTACGCACACTCTCCCCTCCGCTCCGCGCCGTTGCTAAGGGCGAGGAGGCGCGCGCGCGATAACACCTGCGGCTGAAGACGGACGGCGGCAGAAGCGTGACTCAAAGTAGCGTAAGAAGTGCATTCGCACTTAAAAGTTCGAATGGCAAAGCAATCTTTCTTCGTAAAGCTAACAATTCATGTCTACCCATGCTTTGCTATGCAAACACAGCGCAATGGCTATTGTGTGCCAGTGGTTCGCTACAGCTGCCTTATCATTCACAGTCGGCAGAGCCGGGCCTCACTGTTCAAGTTGCCACTACGACGTCGGATCCTTTCTACATTTATGCTTGATAAACATACGTGGTCGCGAAAGCCGGGAATTTTAAAAACTTCCAGCAGCAAGTACTGGCCAAATCCCGCACTACTGGCCATGAGCCGGAAAGTTGGACATGCATATCTTTGCTGTGTTATCATGATAATTTTGCAGTACAATTTCTCAGTGGTCATATGCCTTCTGATGACTGTTGCCGCACATGCATTGTACTGCGCTTGACACACTGCATAGAAGTGGGCAAATAAATTTTGTAGCAGCGCAGCAATAGGTGGCTAGCGAGCCCAGATTAGAACGTTGGCTTTTGTTTTGAGGAAAGTGCTACGTTTTCATTAAAGATAACCGCTACCACTTAACTTTCCAAAATATTTGCACTGTGTCTTGCGTGTTTATAATTCTTACAAGGTAAGTGTAATGTGCCATCATGAGTGAGCATACTATAAATATATGTATGAGTGTTTCTGTATTTTCCCCGTTACGAAAAGGAGACGAAGACAAACGGAAGGGTATTAGGAACCTTCCTATTCTGAACAACCAAATTAAACTGTGAAAATATTTTACTCAAAAGCACAGAGTTTTATATCCCTGGACTTAAACAATATGGTACTATGTTACAAGGGTTTGCTGCAATCACTTGTGTTAGCAGATATAGTAGCCCTTGGAGGTTTGTTACCAGAAAGCGTGCTCAAAGATTAACAGCTGGATGATCAGTGACAACATAGCACAACTGTTTAGAAACTTCGGTAGTAGCAGCGGTGCAAAGAAAAATAGAAGAAAGCTGGCCTCAAAACGCGTCCTCACTTACCCGCTGCTAAGGTGCTGTAAAACGACACGTGGCCCAGCATCACACTCTTCACTTTGCTCAACATTCATTAGACGCGTCAGCTTATTTTATAAGAAAACACGTTGCAATATTTTCGCAAATTAGACCCCACTCGTTATGGAAGATTGATTTAAAAATACCGGAACGATATGCTTTTGAAAAACTTCAACTTATTTTCGATATAATCATTGTAGGCGGCTTACAAATGACATACGAAGACATGCGAAGTATTTTTGTTTGCGGCATTTCCGCGGCAAAGGATGCGGCAGGCTTAATGCCAATGCCAATTAGTAGCACTTTCTAGGCACAATGTCATGCGCGAAATTATAATAAAGTGCTTGATTATGGAAAGCAAAAGGAATTTATAACGGCTGAGCGAAGCCGAAGCACGGCGTTTTGGCAGTCCGTCATCTCAGAGCTTGAATAAAATCATATCATTTGTAGCGTCATCAAGGATTGAGCAAGAATTCGGTGGGGTGTTAATTAGTGCAAAGAAGTTGGAGCAAGCAAAGGCATAAAGGAAAGAGAAGCACTAAGCAATGTGTTAACTTTTTTAATTACAAACCTATGGCCGAGGTCATCATCTTACTTCAGGCAGCTCGAATCATAACTCCCGAGCAAATCATTAGAGAAAGCGAATTTAGAACACGAATTTATATAATTTATTTTGTGAAAAAACTATCAATGCCTCAGGGCTGGCACCGCTCTTAAACTGCGTACAGGTTCTTTCCAATACCACAGAACATGCACGACACACACGTTCCAGCAATGACACTCAATCGCTCGAATGTGCGCAGTTCTCGTGGCGCTACACGCACAACACTTGCAATCAGTCGTCGGATATACCGGGGCTGCTTTGGCGGTTCTATAAACAAGCACACGTACGGCAAGTACCAGGATAAGACTGCCTATGGGAAGATGTTGGGTCAGCACCAACTCAGGCTCAACGAACTCAACAAATACAAATATTACCCTCGCTGAGGAAAAAAAAGGGACTAAGCGTAATGTAAGGAGGGAGGGGATGAACTGTTCGCCCACAAATTTGTCCGTGACGCTAAAGTATGGCACAACGGAGTGACGCTTCCTTCCTCTTCCGCGCGTTTATCTCGTAACCCTTTAATTTTCATGAGCTCTAATTTCGACTCCGTGAATACTTCGTGAAAGTGTCAGGGCGCCAGAAGCTTTGTCGGGCATGGCTTTCACTTTTGTACGTGCTTCCAGGTGACAAAATGGTTCCGTGTGCTTTCGTTATTTAGACGTTTCACGACGTTTATTGTTCCTAATTTAATAGTTTTACGGTTTTTTTGCTACTAAATTTCCGTAATTCTTGCCAGCATTGGCAAACTAGACGAATTGAACAACCGTGCCAAATGGATGGCATTCCTACTGCCCAACATTACTTTTTGTAGGCGACGCTGTCTCTGTGACCGGCTGAAAAAATTATATATTTCCGCGAACCATGCATGGGTTTGTTTATTTATTGTTTGTTTTTACTGCCGGGCCATGCCCGGCTGTGTTATTTGCGTTCCTAGCAATGCGCGTCTTCCATTCTTTATTTTTATGCCGCACGGGCTATCACATTCAGATAAGCAGACTGTTTCGCCCTAACGTCGCTAGCCCAGAATAATCATCTGTGATCTACAATGTTCTAGATGTGAATCGACGGTTCCAGAAACACTCGCGCCGAAAGGTAAAACCCTGCAGAGCAGAAGCCGCGGCATTCGATTCCACGACACTCGCCTGTGAAAGTCACTTTGTTGACCGCTGCTTCGCCGCCTCTGTATTCTTTTGAGTTGTTAGGGGAGCACAAGTTCGCTCCAATAAACTTGTTTCTCCTTCAAGACAACTGCGTCGTCCCTGGCTTCGCGACAATATGTATATATTTGGAGGTAGCGCATACGTCACACACTGGCAAATCCAGCCTGTGGAAACGTCCCGTAATAAAAAGCAGAGCAAACAATTTCGCGGATATTCGGCGCCGCAACATTCCCACAAAAGTTGCAATATTCGTAGTTTCGCACAATACACGGTTTCAAACCGTTTGATAGCAAAAGAAATAAATATTTTGCCTGTGTCCAATACAGGGGTAACAGAGCATTACAACTCTGTCGCGTATTTTGTCTTCCTGTGCGGATACAACATAGCAGGTTTTGGTTTGGCGTTACAGAAACTCAAAAGGGCCCAGACATTCTCAAAGAATCCAAAGCATTTCATTTGCCCACACGTCTTTTGTAAGCTACCGGATCCATTGTCGCTAGGCGTTTCCGCCTGCGTCCCAACGACGGCCAAGTGAGGAAGTACAAGCGTCGATTGAATAGAAAAGTAACTGTTTTACTCATAACTGAGCTGATTCAGTGAGAGCATAAGGAATAAGTGAATCGGTGGCATGAGTACGCTCTTCCTTTATCAGGCGCAGCGTTTGGCTCTTTTTAACATATCTAATACTCATGGTCACAACCGCACTTTTCCGTGGTCATTTCTCAAACTCCAACATAGCAGCAGACTACTGCGTGGCAGCGGTGGCGACCAGGAAGGTGATAACTCTACGAACATCTAGCAAGTTAACATTGAAGCAAGACATTGAATTGTATTACTCAAAGTGATTGCAGGGAATCCTAGAATATGGGGAAAATACTATGTGATGTTCTTAAGTTTATCACACGCCTTCCGCTCGTATTTGGATCAGCGTTCGTTGAACACCTTGGGGTGTTGACGCCAAATTAACCCAAGAAAAGTCTTTTTTGGTGGTCTCAGCTACTGTTGTAAAGTTTAAAATACACAGCAAATGTTCACAACTTCTTGTCCGCAGTATCTAATCGACTAGTATTCATCTCCGTAAGCCGAGACTTCATTTATGCTTCATTTCGTCAGATCGATGCGCGTACGCGTGACTGAATACTGAAGATTTGCCTACGCAAAAAAGCATAGCGAATTTTGGGAACATCACAAGAGCGATGCTTCACAGTCATCGAAAAAGATAAAAAAGTGAAACCTCAGTATAGGATTGGGGACCCAATGGGGTGAAAAAATTTACGCTTTTTATACACGGCGGTTACAGCGATGAAGGCTCCGAAAGAACAAAAAGTGGAAGACACGATGGCAACAAAGGATATTTACATTTATTTCTAGCGTCCTTTACGACATAAATTGCAGAATATTGCTTTCTTAGTGTTCTCATGAACTCAGTTACACAGTGCACATTTTTCTTGGTGACAAACTGTTCCACAGGTATGCCGTTGACCGCAAATGTACACGTGGACTTTCCACAGATGCGCGCCAGCTTGGATAGCTACAGCCAAGTCTGGCACTCAATGCCTTGCGCGGGTGTTAGCCCTTCGCGGCCATTGTATGCAGCGCAGCAGACGTCCTTGTTCAGCTGACCATTCAAATTAACCAATGGTGTGGAGCCAAACGCGGCCACACCAACTGTTCGAGGTGCCTCTCATCTATCCAACTCGCGGTGGCCGAAGAAACAATACACGCCAGGGAGGAATGTTTGTCACGGCCCGGTAACGCCTCAGCCGCGGTTGCGCCGACAAGTGTCGCTGCCCTTTTCAAACGCCATCCAGGCATAGTGCAACTGAGGCACACGTTTCAAACCCGCCAGTTTACGTACGCCAAGAGATCCTTTGGACTTAAACTCTTTGTTCTTCCTGTGCGGGTACGTCATCCCGGGACGTCTTAGACGGAAGATGCGTTCTCTGGTATGCCATTACAGCAGCGACTGAGAAGAGGTGGAAGTGACTAAGCTTGACTGCTAACCCATGACCTTCCCCTACCGCCTCCGCGCGAATTTCATCTCCCGTATCCCTCACGCCGGTATGACAAGGGACACAGGCGTCAGCAGCCTTAGAGAGAAAATTGTCGATCAAACAAGAATGGTATAGGGCACCTACGGAATTGCGAAATTCTTTCCTTGTCGAACAGTTTTTCCCGTACTCTCTATGACAGAACAGGAAATCGGCTTTTCGCTTCGAAAACAATATAACGTGCGCAGTCACAATCTGTAAAGGTACTCTGAAGTGATTTGTAGACGACGCACGCAGACGATACCACGATACGCAGACGATACCACGATATTTGCGCACGATAAAGACCTAAACAATCTAATATTAAAACTGAACTCGGATTTGCAAAACATCATCTCATGGTGCGAAAACAACTGTCTGCGCATGAATCCTACCAAAACTAATTTTATGATTTTCCACACCCATAACAAACGGCTTTTCACCACCCCGCCAATAAAACTTGGCGATCTGGCTATTCCTGCATCCTGCACTGCGTCATTTCTTGGTGTTGTGCTTGATTCGCAGTTAAAATTTCATGCACACATTAAATCAGTTACAAAGAAATTAGCATTCGGGATACGTGTATTAATTAGAACACGGCATTACTTCCAGCCACATATTCTTCGGTCACTGTATCACGCATTTATTCATAGTCATCTCACTTACTGTTTGTCGTCGTGGGGCAATACATACTTCACCCATTTGTCTTGCCTACAACGGCTACAAAATCAAGCAGTTCGTGCCTTAACTTTCAGCCACTTCAGGGCGTCGGCTACAGGCATTTATGATAGCCTGAAGGTCCTACCTCTGACATGTTCTTTGCAGCTGACATTAGGTCTCCTAATTTACCGTGCCCGCCAAAACAGTGTCGTTGCTGGTGCTTTCGCCACATCTTCCCTTACTAATACAAATATTACCCGGTTCTCTGAACAACATAACTTATTACTGCCGAAAGCTAACACCAACTACGGTAAGCAAACTGCCCTTTTTTCAGCCATAGCAAATTCTTTGCCGGTATCAATTAAGTCATCGCCTTCTCAACATACTTTTTCCAAGTGTCTGAAAACATACCTACTCGAAATGTACTTAGGTGATTCTTAAAATTGTTTTTTCTGTGTACCTTTTATCTTTTGGTTGTATACTTCTTTCCGAATTTAGCTTCGGATTTTTGGCGTTTTTTATACCGATGATTGCTTAGATATTTATGGGTTATTGTACTATCACGTGATCCGGATTTCTTGATGTTCGCAACCTGAATATACATTTTGATTTGCATTCCTTGTTTATTCGTGTAGTATTGTATACTTCCTAATCTTCGTGCCTCAAACTCTCGCAAAAATATCAAATAATATTTAAAGAAGTGATTTTCTTCGCCTGACCCTGACATGCTAATGGTTTTTATTACTTCGTGTGCATTCCGTTCTGCCATTATATTAACTTTGTCTTGTGTGAATTTTGAGCCAGGAGGTCCCCCTGACAGTTTTTACTTTGGGACCTCCTTCTGTACTAACATCAATAACGCATTTTGTAAACCAAACATTTATTGAATAAACCTTGAAACCTTGAAACCTTGAAACCTTGAAACCTTGAAACATCGTGAGATCACTCGCGCCGTTTCATTTCGAAGTACCTGGGGCATGTTTCGACCACCATGGAGGCGTTTACGTGAATTTATTCAGCAGATAATAGTACAACCATTCGAAAGCGCTGTCCTCCTTTCGGCATCTTCCTTACATATTTACTGTGATATTTCGTATGATGCTTACTCTTACGGCTTGGCCCGGCTACCCATACTGCGTGAGTTATCGAACCTGCAGCAGTATTGTAGCATCATTGAAAAATGGGTGAGTTGGCGAAGGTTAACCTTCCCAGCGCAACACGGACGGGAAAAAAGCGAATGAAACACAAGAGAACCTTTCAACACCAACTAAACTTTTACACAGGAACAAAAATATTAAACCAGCTGGCGTACAAACTATAATTATAGAATCACATAACAAACATAGCCCGACAGAGGTTTCTGCGCAGGCGCACGATCTTACATGCCACAATCATAAAGATACTCATCTACTGCGTCCAGAAGAGACACAAGTCATTCACCCCTCTGTCAAACGACGACTATCGTTGAACGCGACGCTTTCTCATGACGGATTCCTTGGTTGTCGTCGCTACGCAGAAGCGAATCAGGAAAGCCTTCACGCTCAAACACGCCGTCTACGTATGGCTGGCTTTTCTGATTCGCTTCTCCGTAGCGTAGGCCACAAGCTGCTAAAAGACTTGAAAAAGTCACAACTTGAACGGGAGCCTCCATCAGAGAAGAAAAATTGCGCCCACCTCCCCGCGAGGAGAACCCTGTGTAGATGCGACGCATCATGGGGTTCACTTGGTGTTTCCGTTGGATTGATTCTGAAATCGCGTGAAACGTGTCGGTAACGCGTATGATTATTATGTTTTATGATTATTATTATGTTTTATTGGCCAATCTTGGTCAATCTCTCTAAATGGTATGCTTGGGGCTTCGCTGTCGCAACGACCTCTACTCCATCATTGTTGCTGTAAGTGGGAGCTTCTTTTCTTTTATTGCAAGTGTTAATCATTGCCCCATCATGCGTTGTATCAGTAGCTTCTTGACGTAGTTTGAATGAGTCAAGCATATAAGGCGCGTTCGTAGCATTTGATTCTGTCTCGGTTTTGTGGCGCAGTGGGAAGAGCACCATGTACCTCGCGTTCCACCCACAGGGTCGTGGGATCAAAACCGGGCGCCGCTAACTATTATTTTTTTATAGTGTAGGGGGAGAAGTGTGGACGGACAACAACGCCGTATGGAGGGACAAGGCGAGTGAATGAGATGCATTCGCATCTAAAAGGTAGCGGTCATTCCCTACATCCATGGCGTAAGCCAGCGGCTGAAGGAAATAGTAGGGCGAGCGGGTGTGGACCTTGCGTTTTCGGAACAAACCAAATTAAACAGCATGTGTCGAAAAGTAAATTGCGAAGGCCCACCGGAAAACAAGTGCAAAAAGAGGCACACAAAGCCGGCTGTCCACTGTGAGGAAGAGGTGATCTACAAAATACCGTTGTCGTGTGGACGATCGTACGCGGGGCAGACGGGGCGCTGCCTCAACAATCGCCTAGGAGAGCAGGCGTGCGATGTACGCGACTCCTCGGGGAGCACGCTTGCCGCGCATGTGGCAAAGTGCCCATGCCTGCCTGCATTTCAGCAGTGCCACGTGCTGGCTCGTTATCCTGACAAAATTAGGCGAGAGATACGAGAGGCATGGGAAATTCAGAAGCGGGAGCAAGATAGTGTGAGCACACCCTCCATCGCCCTTACGGGGAAAGCAATCAGTTATTTAGGAAGCTAGCAGATTCCACGTGCGGAGGAGCCTCCGATATGTGGTGGACTATTTGTCCGGGTCTGCTTTAGCTGTGTCGATTACTTTGTTTAGATTGCGAGGCATTTCGTTTTTGTTTGTAAAAATGTTTTGTTAAGTCTAGCATCACGTGTCACCCTCTTTTTTTCCTATGTATTGCTGTCCAGTAATAATAAACGTTCACTTGTTAGTCAGCGCTGTGTTTGTCTACTCCTGTGTTGTCCCGTTCTTTCGCGATTTTAATCTCAGAAACACGTACCAACTGGCCCGCCTACGATCCGTGGAGCACTTATCACACCGTTTGAAGTTAGCAGCAGCTACAACGTCAATGGGGGTTTTAGGAAAACGTGTTAAACCGTAGTTGTCGTGCAACCGAAAAGAGTGTTAGTAAAAAAGGGCCGACGATACTGCTGTGGTGCAAAACAGTTCATCTTACCTTGCAAATCGACTACCGATTATTGCGGTCCTCTCAAATGTGGCCGTCCCTCTACCTCCCAAAAGGGTCAAAGGAATGTCTAAAGACGAAAACCTCTGGTTTAGGAGGTTTACAGTAGCCGAACTGCCATAAGTCAAGGGCATCTTACGCAATATGACAACTAACATTTCCTTGAACCGCTAAATGGGGCCAGCTCCTCGGAATTCCTTCTGCGTTCTAGGAACTGCGCGCTGAGTTAATAATCCGCGCATTTTGATAGATATACGGTCCGAGCTAACGGTGCGCTAGATACACAAGGTCCCTGGTGGTGAAAATCCTTCGAAAACAAAGCGTAAAACTCAATATTCAAAAGCAAGACAGCCCGTGTTAGGTCTGTATCACAATGTGTTTGTTTTTGGCGAGTTTAGGGTGTGCTTTTTGTTACGTATATATACGTGTCGTTCTTTGCATATTCCTGGAATCGCTAAGATAGGGCACTTGCTTAAAATCACAATACAATCTGCATAAACCAGAAACGAACAATCCATTATAGCTGCCGCAAAGCCATTAACAACAAAGGAAACAAAACTTAGCATTTGGCAGACGTTTGTAAGACGCTACTTCAGGGACATTACCGATAGGATAGCCATCCGTTAAAATGGACGTATCAGATTGTGAGGAGGGAAGGAAAAACCGCTCTGCAGGTTCTTGAGTAGGGTGTGTTCGGCGCGACTGGGGCTAGCCACAGTCGCCAGTTAATCAGACGAGGGCGCTTTGAGAGGTTACGAAAAAAACATGTATTACAGAAGAAAGCATGACGCAGACAATAATAATTAGACGAGAGACTACCAGAGAGCTAACAAAAACCCAAAAGGAATTACTACTCTACAAATGCGACATCAAGAAACCCAAAATGTCTAACGAATGTACAGAAAGGCCTCTACATCTAAACGCCAGAAAACTGCCATAGGGAAAGTTCATAAAGAGTTAACCATGACGTGGCGTAGCACTCGGGCGTCGGGGTGTCGCGTCGCGTTGCGCTGAGGGCCGTGCCGGGAAGTCTCACGCGCTGGGCTGTTGACGGTGCAGCTTCATCGCTGCTCTTCCAGGAACGGTACTTGCGGGAGCGGTCGTGGCCGGAACCTGGTCACCACCAGGCGCCACGTCGCGGAAGGCCGCGGGCAGTCGGCACCCCGGTAGCCGCCGGTAGACGATGATCTCCAGGCCGTGGTCGTTCAGGACCGGGGCACGACCCAGCGTGTGTTCCTGCCACAGGCCAGCACACTGGGAAATAGGACGCTGGTCAGGGGAGGCCTTGACGTCAGGTAGATTCCTCCGAGCTTGGGTCCCCAAGACCCGATGAGCTCTCGATCTGCGCCTGGACGCCGCTCTCCTCGAACCGTCCTCTCCGAACTCCTCCACTGCAATGGCCGTCCTTCCTCGTTCTCGTCCGGCCTCGTCACCGCTCCGTGGTGGCCGTCTCATATACACACTAAACTTTTTTACACCCTTTTTGGCCGAAAAGGGTGTAAAAATCTTGTCCCATGGCTAACACCCTTAAAAGGTGTTTTGGCAAAAAAAGGGTGTACGGATGAAAAAAGGGCGTTGATCTCAACACCCTTAAAGGGTGTTGAGGATGCTCAACACCCTAAAAAAGGGTGTTGAGCATCCGGCAAGCGCAGTGGCAATGTGAATCGGCGAAGTGCGCAGCATTCAATACAAGCAGCCAATACGCACGAGTTACAGTTGGCACACAAAGGAATTCAGCAAGAAAACCAACGGGATGCAAGCGGTACAGAGAGACCATACTTACTTAATAGTACATGTGCTGTTCTTGACTTTATATCCAGCAGGGGAAAAAACCCCAATCGAATCGGTGGGCTTGTCGCAAAAAACAGATATTTTAGCGCTAATTTTTGAAGTATGGATTTTACTATGAGACTACACAAATCAACATGCAGATTTCCGAAAGCTTTTTAATTACGAGGTGGTTTTTGCGTTTCAAAACTTATAGAATTTTATTAAATACCAAACAAATCTTCTCCGCCACCTCAACACCCTTCAAAAAGTGTGTTCACTATTTCAACACCCTTTTTCCCAGCAGGGCGTAAAGCTACAAATTAGGGTGTTCGAAACAAAGAAAAAGGGCGTAAAGAAACAGGGTGTAAGAAAAGACCGCCAACTAAGAAAAAATGTGAAGAGACCTCCAACTTTGGAGGCCTTTTGTGCCTGTTTACATGGATGGACTGAACATTTTCTATAAGCGGTGGGTGTTTTGTACCGCACCATGTTTAAAGCAATATGAACTGGCATAGTCTATTACCAGTGGAGCTCTTTGAGCTTGAGCTATTTTCTGGGGCGTTAGCAAAAAATACAAAGAAAAAGAACTGCTGCACCCGTAAATGGTGCACCACCGCAGATAGGGTATTATAACAGTGAAGCCGCGGCTTTCGAGCTTGTTAGAGTGTGAGGACAAGGGGCGCATGTGTATGCGCACCTCTTACTATACCATTTCAAATGTACTAGTTTTTTTGGATTCTAAAAGGCAAAAAAAAAATTGGCGAAGCTTGCAGTAGTGGTGCAAAGCTGGAGAAACAGCATAGCTGGGGGCCGACCTAGCTTGTTTCCCCTTGGATCCCCTGGCAGTGGGGGGAGGGGTAGGGGGGAGGGGGCAGACTGGAACAGCCTTGTAAAATCCGGTTAAACTTGGCCTCACCCCTCAGCGGTCATCCTAGCTTATCAAGAACATTGCAAAGCTTAGCAAAAGCAAACATAAAAAAACTTAGCAACACCGGAAGAAACTAGGTCGACTCCAAGCTTCGCTGTTCTTTCTTTGCAACTGAACACCTATTTCACACTGTTTCAACACCCCTCAGAAAGCCAAACGTGTTGTAGTCGGTAAACACCCTTTTCGCCGCGCGACTATAGTCTTTTTAATTTTGAAGGTTCAAATTTGTGTTTCACGTGTCAAAGCTAAACTTGGGGAATGAGGTGCACCGCGTATGGAAACGTACGATCATTGCATACTAGCAATTATTTTTTTTGCGTTTGAAAACTTCCTGCGAGTAGAGGAGTATATGAGGGGATGTCTTGTTCTTTACAGTGCTATTATGCATCCAAGCATGGCCTTACTAAATGAAGAGCTGAACACCTTTTCCACACCCTTTCAACACCCTAAGAAAAACCAAAGGTGTTGAAGTTGATCAACACCCTTTTTTTCACACAAAGAGGGTGTAGAGCTAGGAAAAGGGTGTTGAGATTCAAGAAAAAGGGTGTAAAGGCCTCCCAACACCCTTTTTTCACCCTTGCTACACCCTTTTTTTTGCTAAAAGGGTGTAAAAAAGTTTAGTGTGTAGGCCACTCGCGTTCACCGTCATCGGCTCGTGTGGCCTGTCACTTCCTTCTTTTTCGGCCCTGCCGAAATGAGGACAATCCCTTCACGGGCATGTATCTGCGACGTCGTCGTCGTCGTCCTCGCCGACTGAGCGCTTCACCTCACATGTGTTCCCCGTTTAGAAATTTTTTTCTTCCGGGAAAAAAACTGCACAAGGAGGTGAAGAATCACTGCTGGGTGGTCGGATGGGGTAGACGTAGCTGGCATCACGGTGAACACCATCCCGCACACGGTGAACAGAATCACTCACATTCAGTGACTGTCACGAACACTCGCGCACTGCAAGTCTCCCGTGAGTCACCACAACACTTCACGATTCGCAGTGTCATGCCACCACTAGGTACAAAAAGAACGTCGTCAAGAACACTTGGCTTGAACCCAACAACACCAACCACTGCACCGTTACCCTATTACCTTCAACTATCTTAATTATCGTTTGGAGGCAACAGGCGTCTCATGTAATCAGCTCCTACGTTCTCGGACCCCTTGATATACTCTACTCTGTATGAATATTCTTGTAGAGTTAGACTCCACCGGAGAACTCGACTGTTAAGGTGTTTGGCGTTAGCGAGGTACTTCAAGGGCCGATGGTCAGTCTGGACAACAAGTGTTATTCCGTACAAAAAGATATAAAATTTCTACACGGCCCAAACTAGTGCCAAGCATTCCCGTTCGATGGCTGAGTACCGGGTTTCACAAGGCAGCAGTTGTCGGCTGGCGCTTTCGGTGCACGCCACGTCGAGGGCCTCTGATTAAACTCTGATAATAGGATGACTTACGCCAACAGCTTCGCGACACTTCCTCAAGCCCGAATCGCAAAGACCCGGGCTTAAGGCTCCTTGAGTCACGTGTCCAAACACCTAAGTCGTCGCTATGCTTGCTGAAAACATGGCACGTCTCTTTCGAGGAGCTGACCGGGACATGTTCACGCCAAAGAAGCTCCGATGCCTGATGCATGGCCCCAAAGAGCAGCGTTTTGCTGGACTTGTTGGAAATTCACCACGAACAGTGCAAGAGTTCATTAAAGAAGTTGCGGCCATTGCACGAGCACTGTGGGATTGCTTCCAGAGTACAACCTACTCGAAGGCACAGCTTCGACGCAGGCTGCTGTCCTTGCCGTAGCTAACGAGACCTCACTGTGTGAGCTCGTCAGAAGCATCATGGGGGAAGAACTGGGAAAGCTTAGCGTGAGACGTACCCAGCAGGCCGTTGCTTCCATCGCCGATATAGTACGTAAGGTGACACGATAAGCGATTGCCCCACCTGAACTCAGGCAACACGTGTTGGGGATGAGTTATGCGACTGCCCTTGCTCGTCCATAGCTCTTAAGGCGCCGCCTGATGCGCATCGACATCTACCCGCGTAAACGCAGTACGTTCCTGATCTTGGCTTCCCACCACGAGTACGCAAGACTGACTAGTGGCGCACCGCAGAGAACCAACCGCTGTGCTACCACTCTGGCGCCGCTGGTCACGTGTATCGTCGGTGCCCCTTCCATGAGATGGGATTGCCTTGTTTTTCAACCGCCGCCCTGCGCCCTCATCCCTGGGAGAGAGCCTATTTAGCGACGAGGCAAGAGCAATCTGTGAGGCTACGACCACACTCGCTGTTTCATGCGTGTATGAACAGCTCGCTAAATCGTCGTAGCTCACAGAATTAAGCAAAATTAAGCAAATTAAGCAAAATATACGTGTAGTCGCAACTTGTCAACTTTAAAAAGCCATAACAATTATATACGACGATGGCACTTTTAAATTTAAGGTAGCTTTCTTTGCGATAAAAAAGAGCACTTATATCGGTCTCAAGCGTGTCATTCAGGACACAAGGGCAACATAGATCCACTCCCTTGCGCAAAATAATCGAAAACAGGCAAACCAGACGAACCCGCAGAAGGTTAAGACTATAAAATACATCATTTGAAATGGTTTAATACCGCTTTTCAAACTCGAAAATTCCCGTATTGCTTCATCGGGACATCCGTCACCCATCAGGCCTCTTTGGACCGACAAGAGGGCTAAAAAGCCAACTCCCTCTCGCCTAGAGAGGAGCGAAAGCAGTTTTTATAAAGGACAGTTTTGAAAAGGAACGGTCATGCTCGCAATTTTTTACCGGTGTAGGTAGGTATAACATAAGCAATGGAGACATGTGTAAAACGCATAAAGTATTTTATAGATATCAAATTTTGACCAGACACCTCGCGCTTCTGACTTAGACTATTTCATGAATTAGGATATTTCAGCGTCAAATGTGCAGTTGTGATCGCACGTGTACACTTCCAGTAATCGACTACCTTTATTAAAAATGTTGTTATCGCAATGAACTAGCTTGAGAGCCGTTAGAGACTGAAATTTGTAGGGGGAACTGGTTCACCGAGGTTTACAAAGGCGTATGACGCTCTAAACACATTATACAGAATAACAGTGAACATCCCTTGGGTTTACCAAAATCATAATATTTATTCAGAAATTATTCAGATATTTGTGTGCCGGAGTCTCTTTGTGCCAAAACTTGCCCGTTCCGAAATATTCGTGTAGCGAAAAGAGTTAAGCCTCGCTCGGTGCTTTACCCGGACTAAACACGAAGGCTGCCAGCCTTAAGGTGGGGGCATATGCGCTCGTCCACACGCACCACGATTAACTTCTGAATGAAGTTCAGGTCGAGGCCCCGGCCGTTGCTTTTCTATGCAAACTTGGGCAGCAAGCATGTTCAGCAACAATTTTGAAATAGCCGCACGGGAAAAGATGGGGGGTCCGGGCATTGAGACCTGTTACCCGCCACCTGAATCCGGCCCTGAGTCGTTATCATGGAATAATCAGCTACCCTGTAATGTTTTGGTACTTACCAACTACCATAATAATTTCACGGATTTTGTGTGGGTGTGCGCAGACCCAAACCCCACCACACCCACCCGCGTGCGCCGATGTCTAAATGGTTCATACGGGTGCGTCCGCTTATGTTTATTGAGACAATTTTTTGTATTTACTTTTATTTATTTGTTTGGTTTGATTAGGTACTGAAATGAATCACAGTCGATATTTCTAGTGCTATATAATTGTCATTTCTACCTGCGCCTTGGAGTTTCTCGGGATCATATTTTCTTAAAGTACGCAAGTTTTATATTTAATGTTCGTACAACCTATTGGGCCAGAAAAAGGCCTCATATTTAAATGAACAATGCATGAACAAATATTTATATAACAATAAAAATTATCAACTACAGTGCGTTTCCGGTGAAGTGGCGTTAAATATCAAATCATTGGTTAGATTAGGTACCCACAGAAAGTAAAACCACCCGAAATGGCAGCTAATAGGCCTTAACTTGCATTATATTCGGTGTTTATCCAGTTATATACGCAGGTACAATTTTACTAGTTTTCAGGGGGCGAATAAGATTATAACTATTTGAGCCACAAAGACTTCTCACCAGTACGTTAGCAGTACATTTAAGTTGCATTCAGAGTACTTCTGCTGTATTTTTAGGTGTTTCTTTGGACGCGACAGCAATAATTGCCACGACCTTTATGACGCTTGGACAGCCACACTTGGCGTATTGTGATTTTCTTCCAGGAGTGTTGAGGATTGACGTGCAGCAATCGCGGTAATTGTTTGTTTTTTGAAAATTTCCTGTCAAAACTTGAAAGGTCTGTTTTTTAGAGAAAATGTAGAGTTTGCATTGCAATATAATATACTCGGAAATGCGTTTCAACACGTCGTCAGGTACTCAACAGCTAATTAAAAGCACAAGCAATCACATACGATGTGATACAAAACTTCCCAGACAAAGAAACGTAAAATCAACAATAAGAGACACTTTGATGATATCTTTATTTACTGAAACACTCTCCAATGAAAATGTAACCGAGCTGCATTTAATAGGTCAGGACGAGCATTTATGCTTTGTTTGTTTGCAATTGCTTCCCCAACGCTGACTTTGCTGCCACTTCCTCGTATGTCGTTCGCCTAAACCAACGTACCACGGGCATTACAGGTTATGATGGAGTGCGCGGCAAATGCAGACGCAAGCTGTATGTGCCACCTGAAAGAAAAAAAAGAGCATTGTAACGACGCCGCACTTGCCACTTCAAAAATCATACATTCCCACTGCGTAATTGAGAAATTTGCATCCCAAGCTATTTAAAGGTGCGCTTTCACCCGAGGTACTTTCGATCACTAGCTTGTCAAGGCGAAGTGTTTTTCGAGTAAGAGAGTGACACTTGTTGCTACCAGCCTCTCAGAATTCTTTTTTCTCTCGCTCTGACGTTTTTGTGCACTGTTGCTATGGGCGCCCCTCCCCATCTTTCTGACATTTGGTAAACATACCCGTCGTTATGACACCTCTGCTGAACGTCGTTCCAATGCTCCCGAACAGAGCAGACGTCCGTGTATGCTATGCTAAAAACGTCAGTCTTTTGAATTGCTGATCGTAATAATCAAAATTAATTGCTTCATAAACATAAATATGTAAATATTGAAGTTTCGAACATATCTGAAGGCTTCAAATAAAGGTTGAGAGATAAAATTACTTTTGGCAAATGGTTGTCGTAATTGAATAATAACCAAATACTATCCAAAATGGCCCCCCAATTTAGTCATCATGTTGGAGCCGATGGGTCCAACTGGGCCAACTGGCCATCCTATTCGAGCCAATTGGCCCAATTAGGATCACTCCGATAGGTCCAATTGGACCCATTGCAATTCCAATATGGCCCACTGGGATTCCATTTAGACCCATTGGGTTGCAAAATGGACCAATTGGTCAACAAATGGTTTTTTCGGCTCGGAGGGGTCTTGGGTCTAGAGGAAAGCTTAATGTTGTGGGCTTGTTTGGATGTGCGGCGTAGTTTCAAACCTTGGATGTAGGGCCGCAGTTCCACTTTGCAAGCTGCCGTAAGGCATGTCGCCCGGAGCTGATGACGACAGCCACTCTGCATGTGCAAAAGAACGTTGGCGCTTCATAACTTAATTGTACCTTCAGTTTAAGAGTACTTCATCTTATCGCAGTCAAATGTTCCTGCTTGGAAAGTACTAACAGACAGAGAAAATACCTTGCTGTTCACTTATCTGGCTCACATTTTAATTATACACATGAATAAAAAGGTTCTGGTCCCATTAAAACATCCTGAAAGCGCCGTCTTAAAGCTGGCCTTTAACGACCTGTATAAAACACCCAACAAAAAAGAAAGATCAACCATACAGATGATAACTAGGTCATAAGAATGAATCTTTACTAGTACTGAGAACGCAAATATAATGTGTAAAGTTACCTTTTAGAAACCGTTTTGAAACTTCCGCTTTTCTCTTGAAAGCGCTCTGTCCTCTGCCGTACAAGCTGTTTATTGGTTGATTGTAGGGTTTAACGCGCCGACGCAACGTTGGCGATGAGGCGCGCCGTAGTGGAGGGCTCCGAAATAATTTTGACCACCTAGGGATCTTTAACGTGCGCCGAAATCTCGTACACACGGGCGTTTTTGCTTTTCTGATGGAGGCGAACGCCGCGGCCGGGAATCGAGGTCGCGGGTACAAGCGGTTTAGCCGCGCAGCGTGGGTAACTAGCGAAACACAAATCACATATTGCATTCTACTGCCAATAGCACCCTAACAAGGTTCCATATTTATTTTTACTCGTAGCGGGTCAGAAGGCGTATTACAGCGAACGATGTAGGCGCAAAGTATGTCGCATGACTGGGAGCCAGGAACCCTATGCTGCTGTTTTTTTAAAGGGGCACTAAACAGGAATTCAAAGGTTACGATTTTACGTGTGCAATCGCTGGAGTACTATCCGAGGAACGTCCTACCGCAAAAATGGTTTCTTTTTATTGCGCCATTTTGCCCCAGGCCATCAATTGAATTGAAAGAAAAAAACGAAAGTTGCGGCAGGCAAGTGGCTTCATACACTACAGAATGCCGTATAGGCCATTATTTGCAAGAATGTCTAAGAGCTGCCTGTAAACAGGACCATGCGTCCATCGATGAATATTGGACGGGCGGCCTGGTCAGTGTCTTGTGGCTACCATGGGCCGGGTTCGGGCTGGTTGGAGTCCTGGACATGTCCCCAGGAGGTGGTCTAATGTCGCTTCCGCAGCGGAAACGGGGCAGTAGGGGCAGTAGGGGCAGGTTGCATAGGTAAGCGCAAGGCTAGAAGTTCATGTTGCACGAACAGTAGGCGTGAGTGCAACGCCCAGGCCAATTTTCAGAAAAATGACCTCTTCACGGCGGCGTAAGCCGCCAGGAAGGTCATTCTCACGCGGAGGAAGGAGGGCAGCATGGAGCGCAAAGAGAGACTCTTTTTTTATTAGAAGAGCGTCCTGCAGTGACAGCTGCAGAAGCGGGAGCGGGCACATAACTTGCGGAGAATGAGCAGCCAAGTCGGTCTCGACGTGGGTGGGCGTGCTACGGCGGGTCCAGAGGATGCGAACACGGCATTGGAACGATTGCAGTATCCGGTGGACAACGATTTTATTGCCCAATGTGCTGTATACCCGCCGTAACTCGCAAGTCGCCTGTGTTGAATCGGTGTAGATGATCAGGCAAGACGGTAGCGCAACACATAGACAAGAGCCTAGGGCACACAATCCCTCACGGATGGCGGCCAGCTCTCCCAAAGTGTCGGAAGTGGGGCCTCAATAACATAGGTGCATGTCTGGTTTATAGACGGCATTGCAGGGCAAACTAGGCTCGTGTGGATGATGCCATTATCCACCCCTGCATCCAAATGGGCATGGAGGCCATCTAGTGTGTCGATAGGGAGGGGTGGGTTGGTCTGCTGCCCTGGGCGAATGCGTTTTATACAACAGTGAGGCCGGTTGTAGGTGGCCTGTGGGTGATGCCATGACAGTGGCTCAGCTGGACGCGGTATCAGAGGTGATGCGGGGTCGTAATACTGCGCTAGTACTGCCGCGGCAGGAATCGATTTAGTTTTTAGAAGAAGTGCCGATTGACGCTGGTGTACAAGTTCGTCCAATGTGTTAATTTGTGCCTCATCTTGCAGGGTCGTGATGCAGGTCATACGAGGAAGGCCGGTGATCACTCGCATTGCTTCCCTGTTTGCGGTTTCCAAACTATCACAGTCGCGCAAAGTGATATGCTGGAACTGGGCTTGGTAGACGATACGAGGCTGAAAGACTGCCCGCACTAATACACGCAAGAGACGGGAGCAGGCACCCCCGACTCCTGGCCCATGCGGGGGAACCAGTGAAGCATGCTGGCAGCTTTTTCTCGAGTGCAACGGACCTATGAAGCTGCTGAACCTGCTGCGCTTATTCCTAACCGCAATACACGAATATGAGCAGCGGTATCCAAGGGTTCCGCATTCAAGGACAGGCGTATTGGTGTCTGCGACAACCGGCGTCGGCCCCTACGATTGGTGACTGATATGTATGCAGTCTTTGAAAGGGACAGATTCAATCCAATGATTGAGCATCACCATGAAGTAATGTCCAAGGCAGTCTGTAGACCTGCTTGTTGCCGGTGCAGTTTGTTGTGCACAGACCACATAGTGACATCGTATGCATATACGAGGTAGAAAGTGTCCGGTATTTTACCCAGCTTCCATATCAAAGGCAGCATGGCCACGTTAAATCGCACTGGAGACAGCAAGGAACCTTGAGGCACGCCTCGCTTCGAAACAAACTGTCCGACGCGTTCTTTTCCAATGCGGATTGAGAAGGAGCGGCTCTGAAAAAAGACGCTACGAACTTGCATACTGCTGGTAGAAGGAGGAGCTATTGTAGAATACTGGTTATTGCAGAGTGACTCAGGTTGTCGTAGGCATTTTGGACGTCCATAGCCAGGATCGTGCGGATTTTGTTCGAGCTGCCACCTAACAGCACCATAAATGACAGGTTGTCAGGCCGTCTTCTGTGCCCAGGCGCGTACGAAACCCATTCTGAGTCGGGTGGTACCATACGTATTGTTCTAGCCACCATGTAAGGCACGTGGCGGGAACCGTTCAAGGAGCTTACAGACGGTTGATGTTAGTGTGATTGGGCGACGATTCTCAGGCTTCTCAGGTTTTGGTATTGGCACTACTTCGGCGTGCTTCAAGACCACCGGAACGTCCCCAGAGGCCCAGATAGCGTTCACCCAGTCGAGTAGCCACTGTAGACTTGGACCGTCGATGTCCTTGAACGCTTCGTAAGTCACACCGTCCGGGCCTGGTGCTGTGCGTTCCTTCGCCTTGTCTATTGCCGCCAGAAACTCAGCCATGGTGAATGGTGCCTGAATCCCGTCAAGTTCTTCCTGACTTGAAGGCGAACCTGCCTCTGGTGGCAGAGTAGGTGAGCAGGCAAATGGTGGTGGAGCTTGTTCGTACTTTGGGAAGAACTCCTTGGCCACTTCCGGAGCAAACTGGAGCGTGGTCTGTCCAGACGCGAGGCACGCAGTGGCAGCCGGTTCTTGAGGTGTCCACCAAGCTTCATCCCACGAAATGTGCGCCAGATAGACGCAGTGGTAGAGGATAACCCTAGTGAAGCACACCAGTCTAGCCACCGTTGCCGAGATAGCGACCTCTCATGGCGGCGAGCTGCAGCTTTTAGACGGTGCAACGAGGAGCGCAATTTCGGATTTGAAGGATCTCTATTGGCTGCCAGTTCCACTCGGCGGCGAGCAACCCACAAATTTAAGAGATGTAGGTCTGGTGTTAGCTTGTTTTCTTCTACCCAAGAAGTCCGCGAGGCATCCCGAAGGGCGGCACGTAGCACACACAGAGGATCAGATGTGTCTTCATGAACTGAGGTGTTCAGAGCTCTCCGAAACAAGTCCCAGTCTGTGACACAGCATCGGCGGCGGTGCGGACTTTTCATAGCGGGAGCCAAGACGATGCGGATGGGGTAATGATCACTGCCCCAGCAGTCCGGCTCCCGATCGCAAGACACAGGCTGCGCTCCAAGCCACCAAGAAATGTCAGGGGAGTACGAAGGGCTGTGCGGGTAGTGACGTCGACGAGCTGGAGTGTCGGCCGGGTTAAGGAGCACAAAGTGCGCACCGCTGCACGCGTCCAACACCAGACCTCCTCGTGCGCTTGAGTAGGGGTATCCCCAAGTCGGATGCGGCGCGTTGAAATCTCCATCTACCAGCACTGCACACCCCGGGTGCGCGTGAATGAGATTTTCAATCCAACCGAGACGCAACACGGGGGAACGTCCGCTGTGCGGGCGCACGTAACATGACACCAGAATGGTGTCATATTGAGGGAGACGCACTAACACGGCCACAACTTCCTGCCTTCACTGCACCACGGATCTAATTTCAGCTGAGCCTGGCGGTAACAGCTGGCGACATAGACAGCAGCCATCCCTGGAGGTTCATTCACACTGCTACACTGACGATCAGGAATGGTGGGCGAGGTGTAGGCGTTGAATCCGGGGAGACTCGGAAGAGAGTTAGTCTCTTGCAGGAGCAGAGCCCAAACGGGGAGACCTCCGTTATGCATACGGTAGCGAAGCTCTCCCGCTTTATTTCCGAGTCCTAGGCAGTTCCACTGAAGCACGCACTTGGGGTTCGTTCGGATCACTGCAGCGATGGAAGGTGACAAGGCATGTTCGCCTGCGACCCATGTACCGGGCTTGTAAGATCTTGTGAGTAGCGCACGTAAGTGTTGCCGCAAGAACCTCGGGGGACTCGTCTGGGTCAACGCCGGGAACTACATACCTGCGGAGATCTGAGCCCGAAATCAGGTACGCTTGAACGGGCAGTGCGGTGCGACCAGTTAGAGGAACTTCTTTCAGGCAATAGAGATGATCCACATCATTGAGCGAACGCACACACACAGAGTTAGTGGGCCGGTGAATTGCGAAGCCCTGGAACCCCGTAATTTGGAGGCAGGAATCCAGTGTGGCCTGGAGGACACGGTTCGGCAACGTCGTCACATTGAAGCGCTCTCGTGGTTTTATCGCCACTTTGCATAGCGGAGATAACCCTGGGGCCACCGTATGCACTTCAGATGCACGGCCACGTTTGTGCGCAGAAGTGTCCTTAGTCGATGTAGCAGGCTAGTCCGATGGTTTATCACATGTCCGCTTCTGGGTGTTAGTAGAACCACCATTAGCCGTTGCCGCAATTGGCTCGTTCTCTATTGGATCCGGGGCAGCAGGATTCGCTTCAGCGTTCATACGGTCACGTTGCAGCGTCGCAACCATACACAACGAGCGTAGCTCAGGCGTTGCTATAGCAACCGCAGCGCGCCTAGCTCTTGTGCCAGCGGTGCCGGCGGATGCTAGGCCTACTCGGCGACGATGGTGCTGCGCTGGCCCGGGGCCCACATCCGCGCCTCAGGTGTCGTCACTGACCTGTCGTTGAGGTTCCAGAGGTCCTTGGGTAACACGAGAGCCCTGTTGGCGACAGCTCCAAGGTTGAAACCCGGAAACGCGACCAAAACACCGAAGAGTGACGTGTCACACTCTTGGCTTAATGGTTTAACAGCGTCGAGTATCAGCCGAGTTATCGTTCATTAGAAAGGGCCAGCAATAAGGCCTGGAGCCTTTACGCTCTAATCGCGCCTCCAAAGCCCTGTGGAAGCTGTGACGTCACCGACCAGGCGCAAGACCACCGAGGGAAACAAAATGTTCGAGATACACGCAACCATTGGCTCCGGCTCGGTGGTACGTCACGCTTTTTTTAGCAGTCGACGGCCATGCTCCGCCTACCACAGCCGCTACTGCTGAGCGTTACCGGCGGGCGGTCGGCCCACATCGAGCTCCGCGGGGCCGTGCTCCTCGCGTGCACGTGCTCGCGTCGGCACGTCAGTACTAGAGATTTAGCAGTTCGTCTGTTCCGTCCTGTATGTAGTTACTAGGTTGAGCAGGACGTGACTGCGCCTGCGGAAGGGCGAGGAGGAAATGAGAGGAGGCACCCCCCCCCCCGTGGCAAAAGCGCGGAAATGGCGAAGGCAGGCCCGCGGAACTAATCCCCCTACCACGACGAACGTCCAAGCGCCCAGACGGGTCCCGGTCAACACGGTAACTACGCACAGAACGGAACAGACAGACTGCTGAAACTCTCTAGTTTTAGAATTGCGGAAACGAGCGTTTGAAGGCCATGTTGGGTGGTCCCAAACGCAACATGCTCGCTCGCGACAGTAATTAAAGATTTCCACCGACGACTTCCGACCCGCCATAGCCTTTCTGCATTCCGCGCGCTGTCGCGGCACAGAAAAGGAATCGCGTTTGGGAGCGTTCAAGCAAAACCAATCTTTTCCGGCGAGTTAAGAAGGGCGGGGTTGGTTTGTGTCACGTTTACATTCGCCAGCTTGTTAATCGGTTTTTGTTCTTACGGGATACGAATGACCCTTTTCAGCCAACATTTTTACAAAGTGTGCTGGCAAAAGCATTGCCACCATATATGGTCTCATCCGCAGACGAAACCTCTAGCAGCCCTAAAGGCTATATGAAGGAGGTTGTAGACGCTTTCAGGTTTCTAGCAGTACGGTTTTCACTGGAGTACTTAGCAGCTGTGTCAAGAAAGGCACTTACTAAAGACTTAAAAGATGTGTTGTTACCTGTGTCACTTTACCGATCAGTGTATAGATCTGTTCCTGGCCAGGACGTGTAATCTCGTGTTAAAAAGATTGCCGTACAAGCAGCCGAAAACATTTCTCTTTTAACTACACACCGGTACGCTTGGCGTTAAGAGGTGTATGCAGGAGAAAGGCTTGTTTGTCGCTGCTCTTACAACGTGCACTTTGTGCAACAAGCCAGAAACTGTTGAGAACGTCTTCGCGGAGTGCTGGGACGCCATCTTTTTCTGGGATGTGTTGCAAAGGACCTTAAAGATAGACCTGCCCGTTTCACCCCAAGGCAAACGATTTCTTTGCGTGGCTAGAGACAAGAGCGTGCCGTATGACCTCATCATGGCTCTAGGATTGCATACCATTTTGAGGTCGAGCATGGCGCTGCGCCACGCTGACCCGCATGCTCTCACTGTGAGCAAATACTTTGCACGGAATATTAGTTTGCAATATGAAGTGCACAAGTTGCAGACTCCCGATATGGAACGGCTATCTGTACTAGAAGAACTGTGTAAGTTTGATGTTTATTTCAAGTTTTTCCGTCAGCCGAAGTTCGGCCGACGATTTTTAAACTATCCGTGACGTGTATTGTGTGCGACAAGAGGTAATGAAAAAAGAAGAAAAGGCGTCGCCGCAGTTATTCAGTCACCTCTTTACGAAGGCGCGCGCCGACGACGATCACCAGCGCAATCTTTCACTCCACCCTCTCTCTCTGCACCCTCTCTTTCACATACCCTCCTCTCACGCATTTCTTTATGAACGTTTATTTTGCCACAGGGCATATTGTCGCGGAGCCAAAGATAAGGCAGTCGTCTTAAAGTAAAAGCACGTACATTGGAGCGAACTTGTGCTCCCCTTACAACTCAAAAGTACACAGGCGGCGAAGCAGCAGTCAACAAAGTGACGTGCGTGCGTCGGCGAGCGTCGTCAAATTTAATGCCCGGGCGTCTGCTCTGCAAGCTTTCTATCTTCCGGCGCACGTTGTTCTAGAACGGTCTATTCACATCCAGAACATTGTTGATCCAAGAAGAGTATTCTAGGCTGTTCACGTTAGTTCGGAATGCTCTCCCTATCAGAAGAGATAACACAAGCGGTACAGAAAGGAAAAATGGAACACCCGCTTCCCTTGGAACAGAGAACACCGACCGGCGGAGCCTGGCAGTAAAGGCAAAACATAAATTAACAAACCCAATGCACGGTTTGCGGCATTACCCCCCCCCCCCTCTAAGAGTGCATCGACCCGATGCTAAAATAAAATGACAGCCTGAACAAACAACAACAATAACAAAAAAGTCCATCATCTCGCGCAGTGAGGTTTGACGCGAACCACGTGGACGACTTCGGGTCGCGTACGTCGTCGTGATGTGCCGGAGTCATCATCGGGGACCACCTCGTAGGTGAGTGGGCCAACATGTCGTAGAATCTGGTAGGGTCTGAAATACCGTCGCAGAAGCTTCTCACTGAGTCCACGTCGTCGGATTGGAGTCGAAATCCACACATGATCCCATGGCTGGTACTTGGCGTCTCGGCGTCGGAGGCTGTAGCGCCGGAATCCACCAGCTGCTGGTTCGTTGTACCAACTCGAGCGAGCTGCCGGGCCTCCTCCGCATGCTGAAGGTACCCTTGGACGTCGGCGTTGAGGTCCTCGTCTTCTACATGCTGAAGCATGGCGTCGAGCATCGTAGTCCCCATACGGGAGGAATTATAGTTTGAACTGCTTCCAACTCAGCGATCAGGGTGCATACAAGTAACGTGCCGTAGTTGGCTTTTATGTTTGGCAATAAAGTAAAAATTATTTGTTTGGCGTAACCGCAACATAAGAAAGCAGTACAAGCGTCTCCATGACAAAGAGAACCCAATGCATGGCATACCCGCCGCGGTGGCTCCGTGGCTAAGGCGTTGCGCTGCTGAGCACGAGGTCGCGGGTTCAATTCCCTGCCGCGGCGGCCACTTTTCTGATGGAGGCGAAAAGCAAAAACGCCCGTGTGTACGAGATTTCGGCGCACGTTAAAGATCCCCAGGTGGTCAAAATTAATCCGGAGCCCTCCACTACGGCGCGCCTCATCGCCTGCGTTGCGTCGGTGCGTTAAAACCTACAATCAATCAACCAATGCATGGCATTTGTCCACACTCGTCCTAGTAAGTTTTTGGGTCACATGATCGAACTCAAGAGAAAAATAACAAAGAAAAGTGACTTTTTGGTTCATTACAGCGCACATTGAAGTCGCGATTGACGAATGAGTGAATCGGCGACATCGGTGCGCTCATTAGATCGGCAACAATGGATGCCACACCCTCACACTCACTCAAAAAATATATTCATACTAACACAGTCACTCGCACTTGCACTCGCAACTCCGCCCTTACCACGCGCACTCACCCGCACTCTCACTCGCCAATCGTCCGCACCACTCGTACTCACTCCCGCTCACGCTCTCCACTCGTCTCCACCACTCTCTCTTACTCGTGCTCACGCTCACCCCTCCGCCCCACCACTCGCACTCACTCACACTCACGCTCGCCCCTCGGGCCTCACTACTCGCACTCACTCCGGTTCACGCTAACCACTCTTCGTCATCATTCGCACTCACTCACACTCACGCTCGCCACTGCACCCTCACCACTCCCACACACTCCCGCTCACGCTCGCCACTCGTCCTCACCACTCGGACTCACTCGCGCTCACGCTCACCACTCATCCCCACCACTGACACTCCCTGGCGCTCATGCTCAGCACTCAACGTCACCACTCGCACTCATCCCGCTCACGCTCACCACTCGCATTCGCCGCTTACACTCTCTCGCACTCACACTCACTCGCAATCACTACTCGCTTCCTCAACTCACATGCACTCTCCACTGGCATCGCCCACTCACGCTCATTCACCACCCCCGCTAATTCACATTCTAACTGACTGTTTTTTTACAGCACGGAAGTTATAAATTCTCCTTTACTGTAAACCACATGAATCGTTCCATTTTGCGGAGACCTTCAATGCGGCCCTATTGACACCGACACCACTATATTACGTGAAGCGAGAAAAAATTGGGTGTTTTAAGAGATAGGTTTCACATTGGCGATGAGGTATGCCCCAAAACAATAATTATATCCTGCTAACTACATCCAAGTTACAAAAAAAAACTGTATTACGAGAATTAAAGCGCGAAACTTTCTCCTGTGCAACTTGAGTCAAAGTCACAGTTTAAAATCTAAACTGATTCAACAGTGTTGTAGGGGCGCAATTGGTTAGACGTCGGCTTTATATCGCGGGAATTCCAGGTTCAATTCTCACCACAGGAAAGGTTTTTCTTGAGGCGCTTGATGTGCCTTCGCTTAACATCATCGTCGTTTTTCTGAAACCCACTGTGTAAAGTTGGCTTTCCTACAGTGCTTTTACTCAGGCTCCCACGCCATCAGCGGGAAATAAAAAAAGTTTCACATGATTGATTGTGTAGTTTAACGCGCCGACGCAACGCAGGCGATGAGGCGCGAAGTTTCACATGAAAAAATGGAGAAGTTTGCACTAAGTTGCGCAAGGCTTCAACCACAACGAAGCTGGATGATTTCTCTCTCTGTAGGCACTCTCTTTCGATGTAAGCACCACGACGCATTGCATTAGGTTTGAAATTGTTTGTTTACAGGTTACATATATAGTCGCTTTTCACTGCGGTAGTAGTAGTCATTGTCATATCCATCTATACCGCTCTCATCTTCATTCATGACTGGCGGGTCCGTGTCGTTTTGTCCGCATATGGCAACCGACTTCGAGAACTGGGTGTCTGTAGCGCGAGCTGCCTTGTTTTCCCCTTTGAGGCGCAGACACACGTGAACTGTTGTCTTAGTATTTTTTTGCGAGCGCCACGCGAAAGCCAGGACGACGCCGGGCGCTCCTCCTGAAACGCTTGCGCGTGTGTTCGGTAAACAGCCAGAGTAACTATAATGACGTTTTCTTGATGACGCCGCACACCGCAAACATTACGGCCAGCAACAACAGCATCACTGTTGAAAGCACACGCTGAAAAAGAAGTAACACGTAACCTCCAAAAGCGGCAATGCAGCTTCTAAGCGCAACAGCTAAAAACATTTTTCTCTATGACGACAGACTTTAAGCTTTAACGGCAGACTCCAGGCAGTCGCGTCTGCTACTTCGCTAGGCTGATTATTGCGCCCTCAATACATACAAATGAATTTAACCTCCGCTTTGTAGAGTGCGCTTTAGGTTACATGGTGAAAAAAATTAGGACACACGAAGTGGACAGTGTGAGCGCTACTGTAAATTGATTTATTACAAGTGCATTATTTTGTTGGAGACAAAACACGTCGGAAGTGTTACAAGATACAAATAGAGGGGGGAGGGGCAAGTGTGGGAAAACTTTTCACTCTAACTCGCAGGTTACAGGCGGCAAAACATCATAGGCTGGTAAAAGGCACTTTTCTTAGGTTTAATTTTTAAGTAGCAGTGTGATCTCTGCATGACGCTATTGATTTATAATTTGGTTTAACACGTCGAAACTACGATTGTTCTTAGGCGCGCCGTAGCGGAGGGCTCCGAATTGATTTTTGCAACTTGGGGATCTTTAACGTGCGCCTAAATCTCATAAAAACAGGCGTTCTTGCTTTTCGCCTTCACCAGAAAAGCCGCCGTCGGGGCCGGGAATCGAATCCGCGTATTTGGCGCCTTTTCTTTTCTTGTGTCGACTCTCTGTAAGCTGTGTTTCATTAGGTCTATTTCAGGCGCGGTCAGCATAACTGAGCATGAGTTCACGCATGCGCTCTGCTCGCTTCATATGTGATAGACTTCCGAGGTTTCGCGTGTAGTTGATCTGCTATTTTTCCAAAACAAGAATTTTGAAACACTGGGCTGCACTCTCAATACTCCAGTGAAGCGACAGATTTCCTGAGGGGGCAGTTTGCTGGCATGTGTAGCGGTGTTGTTGAAGATTCATATTGAGGCATCTTGCTGTCCCTCATGATGGCCATGCAAATATTGTACTTGCAATAAATACGTTGATAGCTGCATTTGCGCTGTCTCCTTGGATCGTGTGATCTGGCTAATTTTGTGTACCATGTAGCTTAAAACGCAGCCCACAATAATGCGAACACCACTAGACTGCTCGCCACTGCTGACACCGCCTTCACAACTGTTATTCCCCTCGCCATCACCGATTTATCTATCGCGAGCTTCGCAATCGGCTGATAACGGCAGTAGCGCCGTTATCAGGCGTTACCAGAGCAACTAGCCGGCTTTGAATGCCAACGTGAGCCGATACTTTTTCAGCATGAGAGACTTTCCGCGCGATATTTTCGCCCGTGTATTTTACGCCTAAGCACGCGGACATCACTGGTTGCAGGGTTAGCGCGCATTGTTTGGGGTGAAAGAAGGGGGGCGAGCATGCATAGCTAGTCTTCATGACGCTAACGATGACGTGCGCATTGTACTGCGCGGAAATTTAAACGTTGAAGTCTCACGGCTCAATTCGACCTGTCAGCTGACTGAATGCGGTTTGGGATGGTGTGTTACACAGACAGTGGGATGCTTACGACACAGCACGGAAACGAACAGCAACCTGTTTGTCCACTAGCTAGAATAAAGCTCGAGTCCTTCCAGGTTTTAACTCTATATGGACAGACGCGTGTAGTTCAATAGGAGAAAGAATAGCGGCAATCGAATGAGCGTCGGCTGCGACAAAAGCGCGAATGGGTGCGAAAACAGCAGAAAGCGGCTGCCGCCGCCGTTTCTACCACACGTTCGAGGTCGCCGAGTAGCTGGGAATCTCTCCCCGATGAACAGCACCGTTGACGTGAGCCAATATTTCTTGTTCAGATTGAAGGGCTTTCAGAGCGACAATTTTGGCTGTGTCTTTCACTTCTAAGCACACGCACGTAACTGGTTGCCCGTTTTCAGGCACGATCTGGGAGAAGAGGGAAGGGGGGCTGCACGCGCAACCCACAGATACCGGTTTTACGCCCTCACTGCTGACATCTCCGTTGTGCTGGCGAAAGGTTTGAAGTGTACGCCCACAGCCCCAATGCAATTAGAACTTTCCTCCGATGTCCTCCGTGGTCCATCCGATTTGGCTGGTGTTGCGCAGACACTAAGAGGCGTACGACGCGGGAGGGAAACAGACAGCTCCATGTTATTCCATTATAATAAATTTCTAGTCCTTCAAAGTTTCAATGTGCTAAATTGTAATTGCTCGATCGCGAATTACAAACCAACGTGTCTTGTCTCGCACATTTCGTGTACTGCGTCCAGCTCCGCAGCTCGCTCTTCTTCACAGTTTAAGGGCACTAATTTTTTTTTTTGTATCGTGGTGCAGTCACAAAATGCAGGGAACGTCAGCAGCGTGAAATCTGTTTTGTAATTCCGAAAGCAGGAGCCGTAAAACAAAGCGTTCGGGCGAGCTTAAAGGCCTTTTTTGTTTCTTTGTTGGCTGTGTATTAATTACGCTCTTCCTTCATCTATTCTCAGTTCGCACTTAACATAAATAATGTTCGGTACCCTTTTAAGGTCGAGGGCCAAGTTGTATGAAGGCGAAATGGCGGAGGGACGGACGGAAAATCGGTGGGCAGGGACAGGGGCCTTTGCATGCAAAGAGAAAGAAAATCCGCGAATTGCTAACAATATTTGACAATAGTTGACAGTAATCTGCCTAAGTGTGAAGAAGGGGGACAATGCTAACTGGAAGCTATCAAACCTCTGTTCTTGTATCCCGTCTAACCCTCTTTGGGTGCAATATGGGGGCCGGCGTTCACAAAGAATGTGACAAGGGGGGAGGGGGGAGGGGCAGGTCTGACGGCATGCTCCCACATGGGCTGCAGATTGCCGACGAGCAGGTTGCCGAGAAGATAACGAACAGAGTCAGTGACGACCATATGTAAATATTTCGGCCCCGCACGCGGTATGCGGCTGTTTTATGTTATATGGAACATTTATCATTCTTGCACGCCCGCAGAATTTCTGTCAGGCCTGGATGGCTAGAACAAGGGGCAACAAGATGCTCCTCATCATTTCCAGCTGCGAGTTTCACTTCCTCGAGTTTTGAGCTCCCAAATGGCGACCGGCCATTCAACATTGCATCTTTGTCGGCGGGCTCTTGCTGGTGGTGCAATGATGGGGCCGTTATTTGTACTACCGTAATTGCACGATTCTAACACGTCCAAGATTGTAATGCGAAGGTACGTTTATGTAAGAATATACGAAAAAGAAATATAACACGGATTCTATCGCACAGATGTAAAAGACATGACACCACGTACCTGATAGAAGACACTTTATTTGGCGCAGGCAGCTGTATCATCAATATTCCTTATGCTTCATAACCTTGCTTATCCAGCTTCTGCTGTAAATAACACTTGAACCGTGAGTATTCATAGTACGTTCGACTTCATATCCTTGCTTATCCAGCTCCTGCTGGCATCAAAACTGGATCCGTAAACATTCACAAAACTTTCACTTTCAAGTGCCTTGACCCTAATCTTAGACGTAATTGGGCGTTGTTCATTTGTTGCTAATTTATGAATTCTACCTGGAAGTCTTCAAGCTCTCAAAAACGTCCAAACTCAGGGCCGGTGAAGCATTTACACGAAAATTTGGCCCTACGCAGTAACAACACAGAATGCGCCGACACAACATGAGGTTCCCTTTCTAGACAATTAATGTGTTTGAGCGTATGTGTGAGATAACAATTGGTGGCCGTCTGTTTTTCGTTTGTTTGTTTGTTTTTGATCCCCATTTTCGCTTAACGTGTTTTAATAATAAACCTTCAACCATAGACGACGCTTGTGTCTTTCCTACTCTTCATGTCCTGTTTCCCTTTGCGCTGACCCTTATTAGTGTGCAGCTTGTGCGATTTCTTCACAAGTGATTTAAAATAAATGTTTTCACTGTGCCATGTTTGCCGACCTACTGCGTGCGCAAGCCTCTGGGCCTACGAGCGAGTGTGTGGCAGGGAGCCATGAAACCGCTTTTTATTTCCGATAGACGGCTAGAAAAAAGGCAGGAGGAGCTCGCAGAAAAAGCTGAGGAGGAGCTTGGTCAAGCATTTACAGTATGAGCCAGCTCCTACATAAACCGTTGTGCTCCCCTACAGCCGCCAACAGGCGCCAGCGGGGCGGCGTCGCCATCCCGACTTTTCCACCACCACTGCCGCCAGGCGTCTCGCTTGGAGCTCGGAGAGGCAGCGATGCGGCCTTGGCGGCGCACCCGCAGTTGCGTTTACGTGGGCTCTCCTGTTTCGGCTGCTTCCCGAACTAATACCGCCAATGCCTCCTGAAGTTTATTCTGTCTGTGTGTGTATGGAGGGAGGAGGCGCACAGTTTATCGTGTACGACTGCGTTTCTGCAGTTACCTGCACACCTGTCGACCGTCGACGGAGTCTCGGGCAAAGGCGTCCGTTTGTCTAGACAGAGGGACAGTACTGCAAATGAGCGCGTGTGGGTGTAGGATTGGGGATAGGGGAGAGGAGAATTCGGGGACATACCGCGCGCCAGCGCTGTCGAATGTGCGTCCGTGTTGCCGGCGGTGAGCATCAAATACAATACAAAATGCCCATATACGATCACGTAAATAAACAAATTTAAATTCGTAAAGTACATTTTGCAGCTATTTGGGATGACAAACGAACGGAAGACATAGATGCATCGCACTGTGGCCATTACGTGTTCTTGGTGTTAATGAAAAAAGAAATACGTGAATCAACACCTTCCTCTTTTGGGGAATTTGCTTTAAAAAAGTAGTTCATGCGGTGTTTCGGCATTTTAATACAATCAGATCACAAAAATACGTTAAATAACAACTGTTAAACACCTCCGAGTACTAGTGCTGCATCCTCCTCAATGAACAGCCGCATTTATACCAAATGCGCAGCTCACAATATAAGTTTCGTCCGCTAAAATTTTTATGGCACAGAAGATATATACCTCGAAAATAATTGCAATCTCTAAATCCCATTTAACTCAGAAGCGCACAGAAAATGGCCAGTTCACTTTACTTTTCCGCTGACCAAGGCAACACTCTTTCATACCAAGGCGCCCAGACCGGAAATATTTAGCATGTGCAGCAAACGTTCCTCCATAGCAATGCGGATTCAACAGCGCCCGGGGCCAGGAGCCCGCTTGCCTAGTGTTCGTCCGTGCTGCCGGCGGATTGCGCGGGTAGTTATCTGCATTGCTCTAGGTGAAGCTTTTAAGTTGTTCTGGTATTCCCAAGTGATGACAAGTTAATACGTTACTCGTGACGGCATAGCGCACCAGTCAACGGGCACAGTTTGCCTGGTGTCTGTTGTAGCTGCGGAGGAACCGCGTGACTTCTTGCTCAATAGGGCGCGAGGCGGAGCTGTTCATGTGCGCGGTGTTCGCCTGCGGCGTTGGAGTAGCTTTCCCCTTGCCTCGTTATTGAACTCGCATCGACGTGGGCTAGTAACGGTAGTTTCTGCTATGGCTCAGCGTGGGATTTCGCGCAAGTTCGCCGACCAAGTGGAAGCGCACGAGGCGTACAATGACAGCAGAAGAAATAAAGAATGTCCCTCATGGAATCACAGCCACAATAAAAAAACACCGATGAACATTTTTTGCAGTCCATAAATACCCCGAAGGTTTCTCTAGGCACCCAAACGTTCTGCACAAAGGAGAAAGGCCGGGTTTTTTCTTGCACATCATGGGAGGCCTGAAGAGAACTGAGATGCGCCAAAAGCCCAGATCGGGGAAAAATGAAGGCCAGGTAGTTCGTTTTACGTGTCTCTTCGAACTATTTGTTTTTTTGCGAATATAAAATGCGTTTGTTAGTTTTCCAATAATCACTAAATCTATTGACGTTTCCTTGCATGCGCATGTAATCACTGATACACAACACTTTTTATAACAGCGAATCTGTGACGGAATTCCTTGATTCCGGTGTTTAACCAAACTCAGTGCAACAGAATAAAGAAATAAAATCACGGGCACTTGTAGTTAGAGTGAGTCGTCTTACCCCCTTGGCTACGACCGTGACTTAGTGCCCGAGAGGCAAACGGCTTACTCACTCGGAGGTGAATAGGAATCACGCCACTAGCTCGACACAGAACACGTGATAGGGCTCACGTGGCACGAGCGGGTGCATCGTTTATGTGTGCGCGTTCCTTTTGTGGTATCTGGTTCTTTTATTTCCCTCTTTTTTGCCGTTACAACAAAGACGGAATAAAAGTTGTTACGGCTGCAAAGAAGCCGCATATCGGCGGTAATCATGCACTTTAAAGGAGCCATGAAGAGAAAACAAAAGTTTGTTTTATTCGAAAGATTAGGTGTTTCATAGTACCCCAAGCGCTTTCCCGGAAGCAAATGATGCTTTATTCACTGAGAAATAAGGCAATTTAAGCCAAAATTTTAAATCTCCCGCTAAAATTGCACATTCCGTGACGTGAACAATGGCGTCATACGAGCCGGTCCATGAAACAGATACTTAGTATGTCGTCGACTCCATATAGCACCCACACGCGTGAGTCGAGCGAGACGGTGGCCATTTTAAAAATACTAGTAAAACCTAGTGCACCCGCAGCCCTAGTCATGGAATCGCCTGATCCGGAGAACAAAACTCTCGCCGAGGAGCTCGGGCTTGCATTTAACAACCTCACACCACAAAAACGCTCAATGCTTCTAAGTGCACGAGCGGCAAGAGTTGTGGGATACGCGGTGGACGGGAAAGCGACCATTCCGCGATAGCCACAACAGACGAACGCCCTGCCGTCGCCACCGCTGCCTCGTCAGCCCCGTTGCGACTGACGAATACAGACTGGTACGTATGTGCCGTATTTTTATTACGGTTAATAATAGTTCAATTTCAGTAGCCGTATCGCTTATGCCAGTTGGCCGGTGTCGTGTATGCAAAGCCGTTCGCGCGAGCTCTCTGCTTTGACCAGAAAGATACGAGCGTCAATGCGCGGTGTTTAGGGCATTTTTTCCCCCAAGATCAGAGCGCTTTACGGCGATTTGACGAAGTCGGCGACGAGCGCCAGCATGTCCCAGGAGTGAGCTAACGTAAGGGTCCCTGCCGTAATCACTTCCTCGGAAATGAAGCGAGCACACTCGTACTTCCTTTAGCTCTCTTTCTCCTCCGTTTGCGAAGTTCACAAAACGTAGCCACTTGCTTCGCCGACGTTCGTCGTTGGGCAGCACATGAAAGGAGATCTCCTCACCAGGGATGTCGCACTCCCTCGACGATTTACCCGTACTACATGGGCATTTCAAAACGTAGCAACGAAATTTCATTGTAAAGTACTCGAACAAACTGAAGTTTTCAGTGGTTGTAAACTGGAAACGAGCTCCTAACAATAGCAGCAAGCCAACACCATTCCGAAACTGCGACGACTGTCACTATCTCGTCGCTGCTTGCTGTTCCTTACTCCCCTCGTTTCTATTTTTACCTTTTCTGGTTGGCGATATGACGGCCAACCTCCTGTGAACGGATTACGATACCAAGCAAGGTAGTGGCTGTACGTGCTGGAACGGTTCGTTGGCCCCGTAGAGCCTCGAACCCGAAAATTCGTCTGCGCGACGGCGAGATGCCGAGCTCGGCCGGCAGTAGTTTCGTACGCATTGGCGCAGACGCTTGCGTGTTCGTTCGTAACTTCAACCGTTTACTCCACCGTTCTTTGTCATAAAAAGAATGTGCAGTATGTTTCACGGGCATTTAGCTCGCTATGCAAACTGTAAGCCCTGCCTAACATGCGTTTGCTTTTGCCGGCCTCCGCCAATCGCAGAGCATTCTCAAGTGACATCATAGGTTCTGTTGCGGAAAATGAGCTGGTTGGTCGCATGGTCATTTCCTTTTTTTCTAATTATGTAGCTCATTTGAGCGAAGTTTGTGTTATAAGTGCTGTCGTTATGGTTCTAACGAGGCAATCTTTCGAATGAACCAAACTTGTGTTTTCTCTTCATGGCTCCTTTAAGTGTCGTGATGGTCGTCAAGTTTGCGTAAAGCTTGGCTACCTCTACGCTTACGCGCCAGTTTGAGTTTCCTTCATTTTTATAATCACGATGTCATCTACATCAATAAACAGAAGTGATTCCCTTAGTACACAATTACTACTATGAAAGAAAAGAAAACAAGGGCAAGAAAAAACCTTCGAAAGGCACCACTTCAGGAGCATTGAGTACTGCACTGCTACCCATTAAAATATACCTGCCATATCTGTCCAGGCAATAGCTACATGAATGGTGAAGAAAACAATGGTCTTTTTCATGCGGCGACGGGGTCCCATTTTGTTAATCCTGCAAAATGCAGCAACCATTCGTCTCAAAAAAACACAATTCGTAGTGATAAAACAACTTCAGCAAAAGGCATCCTGTTTGAATGGACAAAAATGTCCCAGACGCCACACGAAGCTGCGAAACGGATTGTTTCTACTAGCATTAGGAATACTACTTTTTACATACAGGAAGCATGCATCGCTCCTTTCTGGAAATGCTAAGAGGTGCATCGAACAAAACTAAGGAATAGAACAGTGTCTGTCTGAACCAATTGATCTCTACGAGGTTTCTTTGTTGTAGCGCACAAAAATATATCGGAATTTATTCAGGACTAGGCTGCTAAACTTGGTGAGTCGTTACGGGTACATGAAAGAAAACCGCGCCGAAAACGGTACGAGAGCAAGAGAAGAAGAGCGGGCGCTGACTTACGAGAAATACCTAGAGTATACAAGGAAACTTTAAAACCAGTGTGTCGAACCGACAAATATACCGGTTCGGTTACGGTTCTGGTTGAGGCGAAATCACTTCGTTCCGGTTAAGTTCCGCGGTTCGACAAAATCACGTACCGAACCGGTTCGCGAACCGGTTAGGGAGCTTGAACCGGTTCGCGGACAGGTTCGATGAGTTGAATTATCACTGAGATTAGAAAAAAACATTTAGTAGTCTAAAACTACCATCAAATCAAAATACAAACAAAAATTCAAAATGCTGCTGTTCCCCAATGGCAGTGGCGCAATTTCAAAGCAAATTTTAAACAATTACGACATATTAGCAAAACAGATGAAGTGGCGACGATTTACCACTTACTTTCTCGCCCAGATTTTATGTTGTCTTAGCGACTATTCATAAAGCCAAGGCCAAGAGATAGGACGGTAAGATGTATTTTTTGCCCTTTCCTTTTTTGTTGAAATCGCAATCATCGCTATGGAATCGCCCATCACGCTAACCTTGAAGCCTTATATTTCGGCCTGCGTACTCCCGCGTTCAAATACCAGCGCTTAATAACAATGACGCACATTCTTTTATATTTTTAACGAAACAGAAAAATCCTACAACAGGCACATAAATACTACCAATGAATTAGAATATTTGGTCACCCTGAATTGTCTGTTAGCTGTCACCTTATCGAGTGTGTTAGCCACACTTTTGTTAAAAGTAAGCTTTAGTTAACGCTCCGTCACTGCATTATTCCTCTTACCACTGCAATTCATTTTGCGATAGCTATACCGGATGTGTGCATTACAATCAGTATGTCATCGTACCGCCTCACCCCTGGCCATCGTTCTGTGTGCTACATTGCGGAATATTATAATAGATTATGCTGTCACAAAATGAAAGCGAAATTTGGCGCGCGCAGCGTAACATGGTACTTTTCACTGCAAAGCAGTATATGTCTCAACCCCCCCGTTTTCATTCCGGTGTCATCGATATACTCCGCGCCGCTCCGGGGCTCCTCATCACCACCGCGGACACCTCTTTCACAACTGTTTTCACAACTAAGAAGCAGTGTGACAGCCACTGCTTCTAGCCTAGTTTTCAGTTTGTGTTCTTGAGCTGCAATACCATTTTGCACAATTAGGGCGACACCACCAGAGAGCCCATTCGCCTGCTCGCGGTCACAACGAAAGATCTCGTATTGTTCTTATGTTTAGGACCCCGGTTCGTTTCCTGAAAACACAAGACTACAGGTGAATGAGTTGCGAATATTTCTTTGACGTCATTCAAATTATTTAAAAGTCCTCTACAATTCCAGTGGACTAGGAATGCCATGTTATATTTGTATCAGGTTAAAACTAGGTTTTCGGTCCCGTGATACGGTTGTTGCCATTCTTTCCATTTTCAAGGGCGTTCAGCCGCACCACCAAAGTAGACAGCCGAGAACCTCCCTCAGTTGTGTCCATTGTCTCTTCAGAGTCGCTGGAGGTTCGTGCAGGATGCACGGGTGTTGAAGAGCTGGACCTCGCCATGTGGGGTGAGGCCTTCGGGACTGCCAATTCAGGGGTCCGTGAAGCCCGCTTTGGGGGTGGTGGAGCAGCGCTAGCTGCTTCCACCGGGGGCGCGGGGGGTCTTGCTTCAGCCTTACTCTGTGTGGCTTCAGCAGGCACCGAAGACAGCTGTGACGCCGCGCCCTGTTGTTCCACAACGGAGTAGGATCGGGTATACGCTGGTGTCAGTCGCCTCCGTGCTTCACGAAATGTAAGGTTTTCAGTCACTTTCAGCGTGATGATCTCTTTTTCTTTTTTCCACGCTGGGCAAACACGAGAGTACGCCGCGTGGTTGCCCTTGCAGTTCACACAGAGTTGTTGTTCGGATTTACAGTTCTCAGCAAGGTGTTCATTGGATGCACATTTGGCGCAGGTGTCTTGGCCCCGGCAGCTTAGAGAGCCGTGACCGTATCGTTGGCACTTGTAGCATCGGCGAGGATTTGGAATATACGGTCTCAGTTTCATTTTCGTGTGTCCTACCTCCACGGATTCCGGAAGTACGCTGGATGCAAAGGTAAGGACGATATATCTAGTCAGGATTACTTTGTTTTCTCTTTTGATTTTGATTCTATACACATTTGTGATATTCTGTTCTTTCATACCTTCCAGAAGTTCCTCCTCAGACACGTACTTTAGGTGGTCATCGGAGATGACTCCACGGACCGTGTTGAGCGACCGGTGTTCACGTACACGGATAGGAATCTCACCAAAAGACTTTAGTCCTGGCAGTTGGTCACACTGGTGTTTGTACAGCAATTCCAATAGGGGGTCTCCATTGGCTAGTTTTTTTTTACTTTATAGCCTTCAGCTATGGTGGATGATAGAGTCTTTATAACTACAAAAGCTGGGACGAGTCGTGCGATTTTTTCAGCGTGATTGCTGTGCACTACGCGGAACAGAGGGAAGTTGTTAACGTTTTTTGCGAAGAACTTAGCAGTTGCGTCGGTGCCCCCTCTTTTACAAGAGGGATCAGTTGCGCGAAAACAAGAGAAGCCATAAAATAAAAAATATCTTCGGCCATGGTGCCAGCCGCCCACCAAGGAGCCCAACAAGGGGACAGGACCGAAACTCGCGAGCAAGTCCTGCCCACGCCAGCTGTGCACCACGGTTATAACCTAATATGGCTGAACTCAGGGTCGTCCGCCACACAAGGTTAACCCTAGCCGCCAGGAAAAAGGGAAACTGAGAAAGAATGAGACGACAGGAAAGTTGTTAGAAAGGAGACAGGAAAGCGAAAGGTGAAGGAAAGGACAGGAAAAGGCGACTGCCGATTCCCCCCGGGCGGGTCAGACCGGAGGTGCCGTCTACGAGGAGCGGAGGCCAAAATTGTGTGTTGCCTTCGCCAAGGTGCCTTAAAGGTCCAAGCACTCGGCGTCGGCTCAACCACCAGGACCCTCTTTTTTCGGTCACGGCGCTGCCACGCACGGCTAAACGGGGGTTTTCGGGGTTCGTGGTGTCGCACAGTACACGCAAACATCTGCTTTAGCAGATGCCCGTTGCGGGGTAGGGACGTTTGACCCCGGTGCGTGTGGCCCCAGTGAACCATTAGCAACTACGGCTAAATTTAAAGGCGAGACGGGTGGAAAATGTGGAACGTAGAAGCAACGGAGGAAAAAAATTGGGCGTGTAGGTCAGCTTGCGTCACCTAAATGCGAGAGGATTTTGAATTTATTTCTGATCACTACAACAGATTCGTTTTCTTACGTGACATAGAAGGCGATACCCATTCAGCAAACCAAACGTCCTTGCGGTTGCTTCTGCTAGCTGTCTTTGACGTGACTGCCCCGGCCACATTTGTCTTTATTGGCTTACTTGCATGGCGGGCGACGCTTAGCGACCATAGACACTGGTGTGTGCACTGTTTATCACGAGACACGGCGCGGCACATTCTGACAACGAGGCAGTTTGAAGGTTTGCCTTGGCGCGCTAGAGAGTGAGGAGAACTCTGTGTTTCTGGAGACACGAGAGCGTGGACTCGTTTTAGGATTCTTAAGTTAGTTACAGCATAGATTTGTCCAACCATAAAACGACGGATGACGCCCTTTTTATTACGCTATGTAACAATGGGAACTTCGCCTTAGCAAGCTTGTCGCACTTGGTAGCCATGAGAATTATAACAGCTACCTCGGCCGATAGAAGGTTCTAACAAAATATTAGGTTCTCTCGCACTATGTGCTGCAAGCGTTTTCTTGCCCGGTCTCAGCTAACATACCTTTCATTGTTTTTTGCCGATTAAGCGAGTTTAATAGCCTCGACAGCCTCCAATGGCGCTCGTGACGAAATTATCATCGACATCTTTGCATGTAGGCGAAAGAAAGAAACGCTGAAGGCGTATTCATTGGCTACGTCCACCCAGACGCCGTTCAAGCTGTGCTCTTCGCCACTTCATTCCGAGTTTCAGGTGTCGCACTTACTTATTTTATGGATCACGCATGAAGGCGACACGGCGCACCACATCTATTTTCCCGTTGTGACTTTGGCCCTTGCGCGTATTTCCCGACTCGGGCGGGATGGAGATTCCAAAATAGCAGTAGAGCAGAAGTAGGCAGCGACGACGTCACAAGAGAAGACAAGGCCCCAACTTTTCTTGCTCCACGGAGCGATCTCAGCTGCGACGGCACTCTCGATCTGCTATTGTAGCATCGTGTTGTTGAGAAAAAAAGTCAGAAACGGTTATTAGTGCGAAATACATATAACATGTGCAAGATATACAGAAAGAGGTCCCATAGTCAGAGACTGGAAGGGGACCTTGTTGCTCCCGATCGGCCATTGGAACGTGTCTGCTCCATGCGGAGAAAAAAACTTGTTCTGTAAATGATCCAAATCTGCCATTGGTATTTAGCATAAGGCAGAGGTTGGCAAAATGTGGCCCGGCACAACGACCTAACCGCCACCCCTTCCCTCGCCACTTCATAACTGAAGGCCGACATTGGAGTTTTGATATCATAAGGCGTTATACAGAGACAAAGAAAGATCGCTTGCAGTTGGTATTGCCCCCATCTTCACTGCATCTTCACTTCCGTTTTTGCAGATAAAAAAGGGGTATCAAGATTAAATTAGGAACCATCAAAATAAAAACGTTTTCTATTCCTCTACAGTTAAACCGGTATATAACAAAGTTGACAAAAAGTCGCCATTTTTTTGTTACACGCACGTTTTAGTGACATGCAAGTTTTGATTTGAGGGTCGCGTGAACGAAGCAGAAACGAAACCAAAATGCTAGAAATTATTATAGTGAAGTCAACATTAAAGAATTAATTTCAGAGTGAAAAACTGCAGTATTTGCACATTCTGCTTTCCCAGGAACTTAGTCACTACACGGCACTGCAACGTCACTTACCACTTACCCCACTTACTCCGCATTCACAAAAGTAACCTAATTATCACACTTGCCTTCTGGCACTTTCTGGTGCCTGAACCAGTTTTAAGCACGAAACGTATGCAGAAAGGGCGCCTTTTCCCACAATTGATGCTCTTTTCGAGATTCAAAATTGTTAAGCGGTGGCTATCTAAGATGCTGAACCTGGCGGTGACGTTCTGCTTTCTGTCTGGCGGAGACAGCATTTGAAATTGCGAGCTTGCCTTGAAAAGACAATTTTTTTTTTTCCTTTTCTAGCAGCAGAACTCATCGCCGACGAACCGACACCACGAATAGTTGTGGAGGAGTGGAGAATTGAATAACTTCGCTAAATCAAGGAATTCGTTACATAGGTGTTCCTTACAACAAGGTTTAACATTAAAAGTTCTGAATATTCGCCGAGCTTTTTCCTCTTGCACCACATATCGAAATCTGCTCTACGCCGCCACACTCTCCCCCTGTTGGCTTCATGCAACTTAGCCCTCCGCCTCAAAAAGTTCCCTACCCCTGCTTTAAAGCAAGCGCGTCAACCAGCGAGACACGTAAATGCATTGGGGGGGACCGATCCATGCTACCATCGAATCGAATACGGTGAATAACATCAATGTGCATACCATGCGAACAAAGATAGTTCATTAGCTGTGACACCGCACAATGTAAAACGTCGTACTTGCATTGCGTGATGCCAAGGGCAGACACAACTGTCGAGGTTAATAATACACGCTACAACTTTACTGTGCCAATTTTTTCAACGGCATTGTGATAAAATGAAAGCTCAGGATGGTCTAAGAGTATTCGAGATGTAAAGTCTTCAATTTGGGCATTTTTTGCCTATTGACGATTCATCATCATTATCATCACCAGCCTATCTACGTCCACTGCAGGGCAAAGGCCTCTCCCATTATTCTCCAATTACCCTGGTCCTGTGCCAACTGTGACCAATTTGTCCCTGCAAACTTCTTGATCTCGTCCGCACATTTTACTTTCTGCCGCCTTATGATGATTAAAATCTAGAAAAAAATTTACCCAGGTGGGAGCACTCCAGAAGCTCTACAGCGCCTAAGACAAATTTCCTATGGTGCAACACAACAACATGCAGTATTACTTGGTTGCTTCCTTGGCGATCCTGAAGTGGCGGCGCTACAACGTTTGTTTCATACTGCAGTACTCACAGTGGCGATAAATTGATACCTCACGAGGGGCTTTGTTCCAGCAGTCGTGGTGCCGGTAATAGCATACGAAATTTCTCAGTGAGCCGACTGCGCTTGACGCTACTCCACTAGTAGCAACAAATCGAAAAATATATTCCCTAAGCACTTATTTGTGCTTACGGATTTTCCGCTTCCAATCGAGGTAACAAATATGAAATTCTTTTAATGTGGATACACTGTACTTGCGCTTCTTTCTTCGCTTTTGTTTCTTCGTCTTCGGCTGTCAATTACTTCAACGGGTTCCTTTACGGTTACATAAGTTACTCAGTTACGGTATTCTTTCTTCGCTTTTACTTCTTTTGGCGCAACAAATTTCAATAGTAGACTGGTTGTATACGCCAGAGCTTTGTAAGAATGACATTTCTGTGCGGACGCGGTGACCATGCTTATTGATCTGCCATGCGGTTCACGTGTCGCGCAGCATGCACTACTCACTTTTTTTCACTGCTTTCAAAGTTCGGTGTTACAGTAATGCTAAAGCACTACGCAGCTACTCAGTAGACCCTTACAAAATACCCTTACGAACTTTAATGTCTTTTTAATTTTTCTCCTGCACCAAACGGCAACCTGCGAGCATGTAAGCGGGGTACTCTAACAGTCCGTGTTCCATTGTTTCCGGCGATCCGCAATTGTCACAGTAAGGATTAGAGGTTGCACCAAGTCGATACAGGTATGTTGTCGTAAGCGCGGCGATGACGCGTCATCAGTGGTATAAAGTTTCTACTCGCCGCGGAAGTCACTCGGGCAGCTTAATGCTGAGCTCGGGTCTATCTAGTCTAAGAAGGCATAATGGTGCTCTGGAAGAGACCAGAGACGGTTCTGCTCCACTAAAAGAAGTGCCATCCTAATAGCTCAGGCATCGTGCTTGGTGAATACTTTCCTCATATTAATCATGCGAAGACCCCTGTGAGCTGCTTTATCTGCCTGCTCGTTCCCTCGAACACCACAATGGCGTGGAAGCCGCTGAAATGTCACTTGGTGCCTTTGACTAGGTGGTGCAAGTAATTTCACGAGAGCAGTTTTCGGGTATGCCGAAGCAGTCGTTGCGCTGTAGGCTTTGGAGGGCTGCCTTGGAATCTGTGGAGATGGTGCATTGCCCCAGTGGTTGGCGAAGAATGTGCGGGGTGGCTTCCTTGATGTCGTGAATATTGGCTGACATAGCTGATGTTGCCCGTTGGAGGCGATGAGGGTACGTCTGGCTAGTGGACGAAATAAAGATGTCAGAGGCACTGCGAATTAGTCTACAGGGCCATCTGTAAAAATTTGGTTTGTGCCTAAGTGTAGCCGGGTAATATGGGTGAGTAATGCACCGCTCGGAAACAATCTTTATAGAGTTAATGCCCGAGATGTTGCATTTAATATGAAATGGCAAAATGGTCCAGGGCGACAAATAATGCTGCATTGAAATAAGACAGCATTGAAGGAAGCTACAGTGACTCTCGTGGGTGAAGACTCTGCTTGACAATTTTACTCGTTCCATGTTGTTTAGCTCCATGTTCTTGTTTCTACTAGCTGTCTTTAGTTTTAAACAGGGTCTTGAACCGGAACCGAACTGAACCAAAAACCGGAACTGAACCGATATTTTTACCGGAACTGAACCCGAACTCGAATCGTTATTTTTGAGCACGCTGAACCCGAACCGGAACTCAACCGAAAAAAAGAAATAATGGTTACCGGTTCATCCCGAAACGGTTCCACCCTCCGTGGTTGATAATGCACAGTCAATGCAATTCAGGCCTTTTTACTGCAAACCAGTATATGTCTCAAACCCCCCCCCCCCCCCCCCCAGTTTTCATTCCGGTGTCATCGATTTACTCGGCGTCGCTCCGGGGCTCCTCCTCACCACCGCGGACACCTCTTTCACAACTATTTTTCCTCCACTCCACCGATGCCCCTTTGGCAAGTTGCGCAGTCGGCAGCTAACGGCGGTAGTGCGATGACTGCGACGGTAGTCAGATGATTGCGAACGACGATAGTCAGATGGTTGCGAAAAATAAACAGAAGCCGAGATGGGCGTAAAAAATGCACTCATGATTATTGCACTCCTTAATATGAAATTTGTGCGCAGCGCGAATTGCAGTCTTCTCGGTCACGGTGCATTTCTGCTGTGTCTCAAGAAGTGTTCGCGTGATCAGTGAACGTACGGCGGCGTGCGCTACTCCGCTGTTACCTCGCAGTGCACCGCGGGCGGCGGCCAGCATGTTGCAAATCGTGTTTGAACCTATTGCGCAAATGTCAGGTGGTTCGGATTAGCCGCCCGCAAGGGAGCAGCAAGCACGTTGTTACATATCGTGCTTGAACCTCCCGCGCAAACGTAACATGGTTGGATTAACGAAGAATGGAACAGCGTCTCGGGAAAGTGTCAGGGGGAAGGGGCTCCTTAGTGGCGACACATGAAACATGTGTGAGGGAAAGGCAGTGAGAGAGATGACGCCGTAGCCGCACGTGTCGTACTCCACTTCATCCTTCCTTAGACCCCACTCTCCGTTTTCTTTCTTTCGTCGCTGCTGCATTCGCTCACTCGGTTAAGCCGCCATAAAGAGACGCTGAAGGCTGCCGAAGGGCTGCCCCCTAAAACGACCGAAGCCCGCCGTCGTGGCATATGTCACTTCTAAGCACGCGTACACGACCGGTTTCCGGTTTAAGCATGCGCAGTTTTGTAGTGAAAAAATGTGGTTGGGAAAAGGGGAGGCGGTGCCGCCGCACCGCAGCCGCCTCCACACTGCAGCCGCATCCACTGTGTGGCATCCACTGCCGCACAAGCAGTGGCTGCCACACTGGCAACCAGAACTCACGGTAACACTGCTTTATCTAGAAAACTTAGTAAATCAGTTACCAGAACCGTTCCTAACAGTAGGTGATTTTAATGCCCGCTCATCTTTTTAGGGAAGTGAAAAAACTGATGTAAGAGGCCAGATTTTAGAAGATTTTACTTTGTTCGATAACGTCTGCTTACTGAATATTGGCAAGCCTACATACAGCTCCCCAAGCTCAGGAGAGATGAGCTGCTTAGATTTATCTTTTAGTTCACCATCTGTTTTTACAAATTTTAAATGGGATATCATAGACAACCAATATGGGAGCGATCATCTGCCTGTACTCATTAGCGTAGCATCATCACTAACCATTATCTCGATGAAACCACGCAGGAGGAAACTTCAGTTTGCCGACTGGAGACTTTTTACTTCGGAAACATATTTAGACCAAGTTTTTTCAGACACTCTTAGTATTAATGAATTGAATGAAGTGTTTACATCCCACATTTTTAACGTTGCACGCATAGCTATCCCACAGTCAACGGGAGTGGTGAGGCGAAACCACAACGTATGGTGAACCCAAGAATGTAAGGAGGCAAAAAAGCAGCAAAATAAAGCATGAGGGTCTTTAGAAGATACCCAACACAGGAAAATTTAGTAAATTTTAAAAAGGTAAGAGATAAAGGAAGGTACATTCGCCGCAAAGCTGAGAAAGCCTCATGGCAAAATTATGTCGCGTCCGTAAACAGCTCCGTAACATCAAAGAAGGTATGGGAGCAAATTCATAATCTAAACGGGACGTACACCCCTTACACACTTCCACTTTCAGCAACACCGGATATGTAAACAAGCATAGAAGAACAGGCAGATATACTGGGTGAACACTTCGCCAAAGTATCAAGTTCCGCACGCTACACACAAGCTTTCTTAAGGTAAAAAACACAGCTGAGAAACAACGACTGCCAACATACGGTAGCACAAACGAAACATACAACAGTTTAATTACACTCCAAGAATTAAAAAGAGCTTATTTGGCTGGTAAGCAGACCACTCCCCGGGGCAGATGATACACATTATGAAATGCTCGCTCATCTATCTGGTCCTGCTGTAGAAGCATTCTAATGTTTTTAAACAAAATTTGGGTATCGGGAAAAATGCCGGGAGCTTGGAAAAAAGCTTTTATTGTAGCATTCTTAAAACTCGGAAAGCCGCGAACCTCCCCTAGTAGTTATAAACCAATAGCCCTTACGAACTGTCTGGCCAAAACTTTTGAACTAGTTGTGAATACTAGGTTAAGTTTTGTCCTGCAATCAAATGAACTTATAGACATTAACCAGTGCGGCTTCAAAAAAGCATGCTCAACAACTGACCATCTTGTCCGCCTCGAAAATGCCGTACGAGAACCATTTATACACAAACAACTCTGTTTTGCTGTCTTTTTTGATCTTCAGAAGTCTTCTGACATACATGGAGGTTTGGAATAATGCGGGAATTACTAGAATTAGGCATCTGTGGAAGAATGCTGAACTGCCTGAATGACTTCATGACAAATGCGCCTGGGCTCAACTATGTCGAGGAATTTCGTACAGAAGAACGGGGTTCCTCAGGGCTGTATTCTTAGCACAACACTGGTTGTCCTAAAAATGAACTCCATATCCAAAATAATTCCAAGGTCGATTATGTATTATGTTTATGTTGATGACCTTCAAATAGCTTGCACATCGTCAAATGTAATGACATCCGAGAGGCAATTACAGTTGACTATAAATAAACTGACAACATGGGCAGACAGATATGGTTTCCAGTTTTCACCACACAAGAGTCGCTATTCTTTTCTCACTCAAACGAGGCCTGCAGACCAACCCCACCCTACACCTAAAAGAAATAAATTTGCCCTTACAAAATGAACACGAATTTCTCGGCATAATATTTGACAAAAAACTCACTTTCCTGCCTCATATCAATATCTTGAAAAAGAAAGCATCCCGAGCTCGAAATATACTTAACTTTCTGTCATGCAAACACTGGTTTTCCGACAGGTCATGCCTTCTACAAGTTTATCGCTCCGTTGAGCGCTCTTGCTTAGACTATGGTTGCATTGCGTATGGCTCAGCAAGGCAGTCGTACTTAAAACGACTGGATCCCTCACATAATTTTGGTTTACGACTCTCATCTGGTGCATATAGGACATCACCCATTAGCAGTCTTTATGTTGAAACCAATGAACCACTACTTACATACAGAAGAACCATGCTCATGTGCTCATACATCCTGAAGATCTCTTCACTACCGAAGCATCTGTGCTATCCCATAGTTACAAAATGCCCGTCTAGGGCACTGTTTAATAACAAACCCCAAGGTACTAGACCACTGCTCCTTCGGTTTCAAGAGAAATGCCAAGAACTTAGTATTCTAAACACATTACCTGGGACTGCCCAAAGAAAAAAACAACTACCACTTTGGTATACATTCCCTGCTGTGTGCGATTTTACTGACACACTTTCAAAAAAAGAAAACACCGCGTGAACACATATTACAAAAGTTTTTGGAACTGAATGAAAAATACAAAGGCTACACCTCATTTTACACAGACGGTTCCAAAACATCATGCTATGCTGGGAGTGCAATAATACAAGGTAAATGGGAGAGGGTGATCAGACTACCTCAGTGTGCCTCGATTTTTACAGCGAAGACTAATGCCGTTGCTGTGGCTATAGAAAGAATACGGAAAGAAAGCATTCCGAAAGGTGTTGTCTACGCAGACTCGCTCAGCACGATCACAGCTCTACATTACAAAAATGCAGCTCAACCCATAATAGGAGACATAACACACAATTTAGTGACAGCAAAAACACAGGGACAGGAACTTAAGTGTGCTGGGTTCCTAGCCATGTTGGGATTAATGGTAATGAGAGAGCCGATGCATGGGCCGCACAGGCTGGAAGCAAAACACTAACACAAGTACGTATTCCCCATGGCGACTGTATGAAAGTTATACGAAGTAAACTGAGAGAAACATGGCAGTCCTCGTGGGATAACGAAACAAACAACAAACTTCACATAGTTAAACCCACTATAGCACAGTGGGAATCAAGCAAACATGAGGAACGCTACACAGAAGTCATTTTATGTCGTTTCCGCATTGGACATACACACCTGACACATAACTTCCTTCTTATGAAAGAAGATAAACCGAACTGTGAGGAATGCGACCAAGAGATAACAGTAAACCACATGTTACTCTCATGTACGAAATTTGAGGCCCTGAGAAAGCATTTTAAACTGTTCTACTACGAACACATTCCATTTCACCCCAGTCTACTTTTCGGAGAAAACGCACTTCTTAAAATTTCCTCAGTTTTTAGTTTTATAAAAGAAGGAGGGCTTGTAAGCAAGCTGTAACGCTGTAACGTGCTGGAACAGTTATTATCCATAAAATACACAAAACCTTTGGTTGGGCGCATGATAGCCCAAGTTGCTTATTTGCCATAAAACACAATACAACACAACACAACACAAACGTCTTTAGCAGAGTACTTGCAGAAAGACTTGCTCAAAATTCAATGTAATATGTGCAATCAAGAAGTATCACCCAATTTACCTAATACGTTGGCGCCTTTTCCCTTGAATGTGCGCATGTCATCGTCCATTGGTCGCTGCTTTTTCTGGCATCAACAGTCTCTTCTCGGCATAAAGGTGATATACAAGATCATTTGTCTGCGTTACGCAAAAGACATATAAATTGAAAAGCTCGCAGTTCTACATAGCAGGAACATCAATAATGTTACAATTCAGGTCTCCGGCTCTAGGGTAAAAATGCATAAAGGGCTGCGCTCCTGGGAAAGTTTTCCCGTTTGTTTCTCGAACTCAGCAGTACGATATATTGAGAAGCGTGAAGTTGAAATTTTTTGGGCGTTTAAAACTCGGCCATACCGTATGCAAGCATGTTTCTTTAGTTGGAGCTTTGCCTGCACTATGGTACGTCATATAATCCTCAGAGCAGCAGTTTCCGTAAGACAAAGCTTTGATTTGGATTGTTACTGAAAATGCATTTTCACAAAGTACAAAGAATAATTTCTCAAGGCAACATGCTTATATAACAACAAAACTTAGAGATATTGTGCCTGTCTATATTATTCATTCATTCTGACGTTCGTACTTTATTTGGCTTGCTAGCTATGTTGTTGCCCTCGTTTCTAAAGATGCCGGGTGGAATGTATTTTGTTGCGAAGTCTCACGCAGGGTACGCTTGCATGTTTGTCGGTTATCTTCGTTTGCTTACTGCAACATGGGCCTCTATCAGGAATCTGTTAATTCGAGGTTTGTCTTCCTTTAATACGACAGCCTTATCGTGTTCTGGGGGTACGTTGGTTTTCTTCAGTGTGTAAAAAAGTATTCTTTGCTCTTTCGATCGTTCTTCTAGAGTAATCAACCTGATGGCGTCCAGAATACGATCATTTGATACAAATTGAGCATTAACGACCTCCTTACTGCAAGTTGGGCTGGCATTAAACTGTCTTGTATGCCCAACAAACGACTAACAATTCCTTAGATAACCATGAGCATACTGTGATCTACATTTACAATATATCTGTATCTCTAAAGCTCAGCTGTAACTAGTAGCTTTCTGTCTTTAAAGTCCTGGTTTGTGGTCTTGCGGTCTTGCAACTCCTTCGCGCTCTTAGCAACCATATCAAACATAAATTGTTGCATTCGCGAGAACGTTTTTCATAAATTGGTGTGCTGAACCATTTAAACCCGTAGGAAATGCAAGATGTTTTTCTGAAAACACAATCCGGTAAGCCGGCTGGAATTTACGTTGACTGGTGTAGCATTCTTTCACAAAACGACATAGCTTTCGCGATTCAAGTGGTAGCAGCCATACGCATCCGTCAGCTTCTATTGCTTCCAAATATTCGCATCTTTGGGTTCCACCCCTAAGCTGTCTTTTGAGAAAGATAGGACTTCTTTTCTCAAAATTCTTATCCAGTCGTGTTCATTGCGCAATTGCAAGATAGCGGCATAACGTTTCCCGCGAAAGTACTCAGATTAGTTTTTAGCGCCGTATTCAGTGTGCTCTGAGTATTAACATTGTAGCAATATAATTATCCAAAGACCTTTTGCGTGTTATTTGGGTTCGTACTAGCGAAATCAAAAGAAGAAATCCCATGAATTTTTATTGTGCACAGCGTCTAATATACGATAAACAATAAACAAGCGGTATGATGGAGCAATGATAAATGTAATCATTCAGATCAGTAAGCGCCTTCTTAGGCAGGACGAAAGGATAAAGTCGAAACGGCAGTCCCGGAAAGGACAACTGAAAACATATGGCAACTGTTTTATACACTAAATCAATATACTAAAAAGCATACATTAAAACAGGCAACCCTAAACTGAACCAAATAAATGTGTTGCACAACTGTGCAGTAATGAACTGAAGAAACGATGTTAAATGTCGAAACTATTGACATCTCCGAAACCGACTTTTGGCCATGGTAGCGGATAGTGCCTAATACAAAAAGGAGGCATTATTTGTAGTTTGGGGTGGAGCAATACCTACGTACAACATACGCCCAGTGGAGTGAAGGGCTGTATGCATTTGCCTAAAGTGACCTGTGAGGTCAGTGTTAAGGTGCCTACCCTTACTATGTTACCACCTCTTCCTTGGGCTTTTTTGCTCATCTCCAATACTTGGCAGACAACCATATAAGCCATTGTAAACGCCGGCACAACTCTGCTTCCTCAATAAAGTTTTCTCTTTCTTTTCTCTCACTTACTACGAAGCACCCATCCCGTATACAGCAGTGCCAGTAGTGTAGAAGAGTTGAAGTTGTGAGGGAAGCTCTGTCTGACCATCGGTCACCATTACTCTCTTCATCAATACTCGCAAAGTTGAAAATACCAATACCATTCTAGACATAAAATATACTTTCCAGTTCACATTAACAGACATCAAGTACAAATTCAGGACGCCCGCGTTCCAGACTTTGCTGTGTCACGGAATGAATGTCGGAAGCGAACATCAGCTTATTTTCGGAGTCCACCTAGGTCCGCTGCAATCACATACATTCGAGCAAACGGTGGCGTGTGAGTTGTGTGTTTAAAATGTGACCCGTGAGTTTCCCGCCACGTTCACAATCCATTCGTTGTAGCAAATGAGTACGTGTTCTGCACGTTTAAATAAATGTGTCCGCGTGTCTTGGCGAATTTCCCCAATTCTTAGATTTTGAATAAACCTGCTCAAAATATGTACAAACAAATATTAAAAAAGAAGCAGAATAAAAGCAGCCGAGCACTCCCTTTACAAACTGACAGGCAAGGTGGTTCGCGAACGCGTAAACAACCTCTCCAATGGCGCTCAAATGTAATTTGAGGAGTTTATTATTTTCCACGTATTAAAGCACAATTCACCAAAAAATTCCGACCTCAGTGGAAGTAGGACAGCGAGATATTATCTCTCCGGAACTCTTCACAGCATGTCTGCAGATGTACTGGCAAAAGCTTGACTAGTAAAACACGGGATTAAGGATAAACGAAGAACGCTTGAGTCCTTCAAGGTTCGTAGTCGACGCAGTCTTGCTGAGTGAGAATGCAGAGCTATGGCAAAAATGTTTGAGGAACTTCAGTCACAAAGCACGGCCATGGGGCTGGAAATACATGTGAACAATATATAGCAATGAGGAATATGCATGCCGAAATCACCATTTTCAGCTTAGGAAACAAAGCGCTAGAAAACGTAAAAGAATATAACTGCCTCGGATGAATGGTTATCACTGCTGCAACAGCGAGAAAAATCCGGCGCCGACTAAGTATTGGCTGGAGAAAATTTGGCAGGCACTTCCAAATAATGAAAACCAACCTACCCTTATCACCCAAAAGAAACATATGCAGCCTGTGCATACTGCCGGTTACGACAGACGGAGCTTAAACTTCGTGCCTTACTAAGCAACTGGAAAACAAACTTACATTGGCTCAACTGGCAATGCAACAAATGAGAGGACGTACCCCTTAGGGACAGCAAACGAGCGTTTTTGTATGAGGGAGCGAACTCGAGTTAAAAATGTCCACGTATCTGCTCCTAGAGGCATGCTCAACACGCTAGAGGCATGCTGAAGTCAATTTAAATTTACCGTGTTCCACTGCTCGTAGTCGGGCATCCACATACGAACATTTTGTTTTTATTTTTAGTTCGCACGCTACGTGAGAACAATTTTTATGTCTAATTTGCGCGCCGCGTGCCAACAAAAACTTATTTCTAGTTCGCACGCACCTGAAAGGGAGAGGAGGAATGCACGTCTAGCCATCGCCTTGTGTGCACGTCTCGTGTTCGGGCTGCTTCTTGCAGGAAAACAAGAAATATTTGTAGTTGGCTCACCCACAAAGTGTGAATATCATTACAAAGTGTTATTATCAATTATTTGCTATCGGCACCTTTGTGACTATATTGCAACGCCACTTGTGATATATTCAGACAGTGTGAGAGCTGCTTTATTGGAAGGGAAATGAAGGTTAGTCAGAAACCTTTCTGTCTCAGTACACCGGGTGAATGTCTAACGATGGTGAACGGTACCATTTCTCAACGATATGTTTGTTGTCCCGCGAAGCTTTTACGGCTGCGCACTATTTGCTTCACTGAGAGTGAAAGTTTGCGTTCGTGTTACGCGCCCAGGAAGTATCGCTTTCTCTGCGCACCGAAAGTTAAGCATTGCTAGGTGTGCCAGCTTGACGCGGTCCACAAACGGGCTGCCTACGCTCCCGATGACAAGACATTTTAATGGACCTTTTCTCAGTACCCGTCCTCTCCTAGCGGCCACCATGGCGAAATAAAAATGGCAGTGACGCACGCCCCCAAAACTGATCGGCTTTCCGGGAACTCGTGCGAAAAATGTTCTCGTCCTACAGTCCCTCCCGCACCCACCCGTCACCCGTAGCTTTCACATGAATGTCATGGTATTAGGCGCGCGTTGCCGTGACTAATCTGCACTGGTCCGAGCGCCCCTTTTTCTTTACTTATTTTTTCATGTTTGTTTCTGCCTCACTGGCAGCCGCGTGCTTGCAGCGTGTGAGCATTAAACGTAATTGCCCCCTTCCTTTATGCCTTTTTTTGTACACGTACGAACTCACCACGAGCTTTCGAAAAAGTGGAAATTAACGTGCAGTGCTAGAAAGTATAGCCGTTCCCCAAGCAGAAAGGTGAGGGGGCGCCCTTTTTTTTATTTGGCCCTAGGCTCCTGCCACGAATGACGGACCAGAAGCCCGCGCGTGCTTAGTGGAACAAGTTCCATTAGCCCGAAGTAATGTGAAAGTGAGAGTGTAAAAACAAGAGGTAAAATGGCCACTTAAGAGCGTTCAAGCGTTCAACGTGAAATTACAACAGGAAAAAGTTCGTTTGCACAACAAAACTGCATTCTTGTTTATTTGAAGGATGTCATTTTTGTACTGTGGCTTTTCATAGCACTCAACAGGAGAAGATTCCTGCCGTGATCACGTACGGAAGGACTGTTTGTACTCGTGCAGTTTTGGGCGTCCGGAGTTTCTCCTTCGTTACAGCCGATATCGCGCGGCTCTCGCAGTTCCGGTTGTGTGTAAAAAAAGATTTTAAGTTTACTGAAATGAAGCAAGACTAACCCAAGTTCGTATTTAGTTTGTTACAGCAGATAATTCACTATGTCAGCGTTCAATATGAGGTTCAACTGTACATATGTTTGGAGTATAGCTCGGTCCGTACGGAACTCCAAGCCGCTATCCCACACTCACTTCACAACATGCAGCAAGAGCAGTCTGTTATGATATTCACTCAAACTGCCAAAATGCGCCTGCTCACTGACTAAACAGAGTTGCTGTTGATTATTAATCCCTATTATTATTGATGATCGGACTAACGCTAACTGAATCTGTGTGGACCTCCAAGCCGCTACCCTACACCCGTTTCACAATACATAACAAAAACAGTCTGCCTTGATTTTATCCTACCGGCCAAAACGCTTCCACTTACTGACTCAAACAAGTCACTGTTGTTAATTACTATTAATACAGAGGATCGGGCTTAACTCTAGCGATGGCAATGTCAGCCTTGGCTTCAGTGAGCAATAGCGGTAAAAATCAAGACCTACTGCACTGACCACGTGAATTGTAAAACCAGCATTAAGTGTAGCAATTAAAAATTGCTAGCCACGGGAACAAAAGAGAACACTTGTAGAGATTCAAACCCATCCGACTTTAACCTAGTGCGCCGAAGTACCTAAAAACATTTGCGTATTCGTTTTACATATACTTAAAAAATTCTGTGGGTACGTCTGACGTACAGTAATCCCTCGTTATAACAAAATAACTTTGCTCGAAATATCACTTTCTTCTGGTCCCAACCCAAACTCATGGATTTTAGGCAGCATTACGCGAAGCGCACGAAGAGATGGACCCGCTTAGAGCGAAGTGGTGAGCGGAGGTGTCGCCGAGCGGTGGCGACCCAGCGGCGAGTCAATCGGTCAATATGGCGAGTTGATAAGCTGGTGTTTCCATGGCGATTTTCTCAAGCCGGTCATGCTTGGTTTGCGCCATTCGATTTAAAAGAAACAGTCAAAATATGTGGTAGGGGGATTGAATTTTGTTTCTAGACATTCGTCAATTGCGTGGACGTGACGTTGCGCGAACACTGACACTCGAAGCGTAGAATTAAAAGTGTCGTCGAGAGCATGGCGCCCAGAAACTTGTTTGGCAAACGTCACGGCTGCATACCTCCGGAAAAAACTGTCCAGTAATTAAGCAAAGACCCTAGTGCAAAACAGGTCAGTTTTCATGATTATGCCGTCTACCCACAATGAGTGGGTAATCGTTTTTTGAGCTCAACAAACACAACCTCGGATTCGAGCTGTGGAATTTGCGGCGCTTTCCGCCGCGAAACTCTCGTAGCGTTCCGTGACGCCACCTCCCCCCACCCCCTATAAAAGTGGCCAATGCCTTCTCTTCCTCTTTCGATCTGCAGTGTACGAGGCGTTCGGACGCCAGTCACTGCTTGGTGAAATGGGAGCGGGGTTGCTCGCACTCGGCAAGAACATGAAACAGCCAAAGCTCACTGCCTTTTTTGCACCTGAATAAAGTTCTGCTTCACTGAATTCATTGTACTTTTATTCGTGGCCGTTCTGGCGCAAATAAAGCTACACTACTTTAGTTTTCTCCAGTGGTCACTTATATCAAAATACTACTTATAACGAAATTTTTCGCCGTCCCGCTGACTCGGTTATAACGAGAGATTGCTGTATCATTAAAAATTTTGCGGGTATGTCTGATGTACATTTAGAAAGAGCTTCAATTTTCTACCCATACCAACACAAAGATAAACTTGCCAGAGCTTTTCCGCCAATGACCTGCTCGTTTTCTCCCATTAAAATACCCTTCTTATTTCCTTGCAAGCATGCACAATATAAGTGCAAAATATCGGTGTTTCTGACCCTGTTACGCTCATATTTTTTTTACCCTTTTCGAGTCTCCATTTTCTTTTGTGCACATTCGTTTCCTCGTGTACGGCATATTATTTGTTTAGTCTTGTGTTCTTTGCCATGGTTGGTACTTCCTCATGTGCAGCCTGTCCCTGTGGGCATTTTGTTAAGCGGATGCACCAAGGCCATCTTTGTGGCTGGATTCGTGAAAAATAGAGCTAATTCGGTCTCCCCAATTCATTCATTTACAAAAAGCCAGTGAGCGTTTTTTAAGATATCTTTAGGTGACATATTTCAGCAGAGGCGGAATTCTGGCCTCAGGCCATTCATTCCTCTCAACCTTGCATGCTGGAAAAGTGTAGTGCATGTTATAAACTGGAGGGGCTGCACAGCTGCACAAAAACAGGTATCAGTTTCTCATTGCAGCATGGTGGGTATCACTTTTGCTGGGCCGACGTTCACTTAAAAGATAAAAGGCACGTATATATTTTTTCAGGCAAAGATTAAATACACAGGCATAGTCTTGTGGCAAACGTCTAAGGAAACAACGGAAGAAAGTAGTATAGGAGAAGAAACTATGGGCAGTGGGTGGCCATCTTAGTCTGATTGACTGTATGCCGCAGTCGCCCGAGATTTGAGGCCTTCTGGTCTTCGAAATGGTAATGAGATTTTTTTTTCAAGTGGGCATTTATGTTGAGCGGCTATCTGCCCCCGACTGTGACTGAATTGTCATCAGGTTCTCTAAAACGATAGTCACAATTTTAATGTGATCCTGTATTGTTGCACAAAGTCATGTGTTATTTATTTATTTATTTATTTATTTATTTATTTATTTATTTATTTCAGGATACTGTCAATCCCGTGATGGGATTATTACAGGAGTGGTGTCACATTGCAAAACCAAACAATACATAGACTAAAAATACATGTTTCAAGCACTTGGGATTTCAAGCATATATCTCGGACGTAGTGCAAAATTCGGCGTAGTGATAGGCAAAGAGTCGTCATGAATATAAACATTGGTCGAATTGCTGGGGCAAGCAAATAAAAACAAATACAACACGTAATTGCACAGACAGAGTTAAAACTTGCAACATCAACTCAGGAAATTACGGCTACATAAAAGTCAGTACAGATTCACTCGCTCTAATAACAAATTTGTCAACTGTCGGCTGTGTCAACACAGTGGGGTGCAGGGCATTCCAAGTGCGTATGGTTCGTGGAAAAAAAGAGTGGCCAAAAACATTGTTCTTGAAGGGATACTGATCAAGTGTGTGGCAATGCTTATTTCGTGTTTGGCGCTTACAGTTAGCCTTAACATAACTAGCTGGATTTATTTTCAAAGAGTTGTGTAGCACCAGATACAAAAATCTCAGACTATGAAGCTTGGCGCGGCTCGCCAGGGTGGGCAGATCCGCTCTTTTCAAAAGAGCAGTAGGCGAGTCGGTACGCCTATAACGGTTATAGATAAAACGAACTGCTTTACGTTGTACTCTTTCAAGCGCGGCTACATGTTTGTTTGTGAAAGAGAACCAGGCCACACTCGCATATTCGAGGATTGGACGGATAAGCATGGTATAGGCTAGAAGTTTTGTTTCGGGTGTAGAATGACGTAGGGTTCGCTTAAGAAAAAATAACTTGCTGAGAGCCTTCTTTGTAATATGTTCGACATGCGCACTCCAATTTAGGTCGGACGATATCAAGATGCCGAGATATTTGCAGACAGCGACGTTGCGAAGTGGGACATTTCCCAGCGAATACGAAAAATTTGCCTTCGTTTTTTTCTTTGTTATTGACATGGCGACAGTTTTCTCAGTATTTATTTCCATTTGCCACTGTCGACACCAGGTTCCAACCTTTTTTAGCGACTCATCTAGTTTTAACTGATCCTGGTAGCTGTCTATTCGCTGGTAGAGCATACAATCGTCTGCGAACAATCTGATATTTACTTCGGCTACGTCAGCGATGTCATTAATAAAAAGAAGAAAGAACATGGGGCCTAAAACAGAACCCTGGGGCACTCCTGATAATACTGGAACCGTTTCGGAACCATATTGCACCATATTGAACAAATTGGTAGCGGTCGGTCAAGTAGCTTTCGATCCACTTGGTCATAGGTCCGTTGCCCAGTATACTGGTAGGCTTTTGGATCAGTTTGGGATGGGAAACGCGGTCAAAAGCTTTTGACAGATCTAGAAAGACTACGTCAATCTGCGATTGATCGTTAATGCCATTGGCAAGGTCATGCAAGGTCTCAACCAGTTGCGTGACAGTAGATAGGCCGCGACGAAAACAGTGTTGATTGGAATGGAGAATAGCATTTTCTTCCACGTATTCAGTAAGGGACTTTAGAATAATATGCTCAAGCGTTTTGCAGGAAGTACACGTAATAGAAATTGGTCTGTAATTAGACGGACAAGACGAGTCACCACTTTTTTGGATGGGAAGAATTTTTGCAATTTTCCATTCCGATGGAACCTGGCAATCTTTAGGCGATTTGGAAAATATAAGACAAAGGTAGTATTTACACACTGATTCAGCGTAACGCTTTAAAAACGCATTGGGAATCCCGTCGGGTCCACAACCTTTTTTCCCATCAATGTTCAATAAAAGTGATAGCAAACCCGGCTCAGACAATTGAGGCATGCTTAAAGTACATAAGTTTTTATTCTGAAACAGAAGCGGCGTATTTTTACCATTGTCAGCTGTGAAGACAGACTGGAAGTAAGTGTTAAATGAGTTAGCTTTAATTAATTCCTCCTCCGCCGAAACGACAGTAGGGGTGTTGTTTTTTGAACCAAGATATTGCCAGAACTTCTGGGGCGACTCTCTTATAAACTTACTTAGTGTTGTGCTGCAGAAGTTTTCTTTGGCACTACGGATTTTTACCTTCAATGACCGAGACGAGTAAGTTATTTTTTCTTGGAACCCATAGACTAAACTTTATTTCTTAGATTTTTCTTAGTCTTTTTATTTTACGTTTAGTATGAATATTGTCACGTGTGATCCAAGGGTTGTGTTTTTTTGTTACTTTTGCAACCTGCGGAACAAAATTGTTCATACAATGAGCAATAATAGCTTTAAATTTAGCCCAAATTTCGTCAATCACCAAGGACCCATCAGCACACATATCGAAGAAGTCGTGGAATTCATGCTCTAAATACGTCATAACTGCAGCGTTCTTTGGTTTGGAAGTCCTGCACGGAACCGGGAGATGGTAGAAATCACAGTGCGTCTTGCTACTGTGCACCTCTACTAGACCCTAAAACGAGACGCAAGACTGCTCCTATACAGGTACCCCTAACCAAGGAAGACGTGCACATTATTGCCACATCACTTCAAAATGACAGCTTTTAGAGCATTTGGCCCCTGATGTCTGGTGCTCCATTGCTCTGCGTTATAAATGTGAAAGCATTGCTTGACGTGGCAGCTAGTATGCTGACATTCGGCAGCATAGCAACTGTTAGATGTTGGAAGAAATAGACGACGGCCTGGTCAAACACGCAATGCACCTAGGATCTTTCCCGGATCTCCAAATACATACTGTATTTTACATAAGCCCGGGCCATCACACTCAATTGTCATTACCAGTAATAAGGAAAATACCAATTGTAAATATTAAGCGGTTTATTTTACCATAAAATAAAAAGCGATGTTCATGGCGGGACGAGTTGTCATTATTTATTTATTTATTTATTTATTTATTTATTTATTTATTTATTTATTTATTTTTCAACACTGCCAGTATCGTACGAGACCAAACCACGAGGGCATCAGTTCGTGGATATAGAAAACACCGTTTACAGTCTTACATTTTTACAGCCGCATATTTTCTAAGGCAATGTCTAAAAGGGTGCCGAGGCTGGAGGCAAAATGCCTTAATGCGCCTGGAGCCCTTTACAAAATTCAATAGATACATTATTAAAAACGGCACTAATTACAAACAAACCGTGAACAGTTGGTACATTCTTACGGACGTTATATAAGGCAGCACTACTTATAAAGCAGAAAATACAACACTAGTTTTATTAGCAACGCAAGAACAGCGACTGCATCCCAAGAACGGCGACTGTAATAATTTGTTTGTTCTTGAATTTAGCTGTGACAATAAATTTTTATTAGTTATTAAATTTAGCCATTATATGAATTAACAAGACGTTGGAAACCCGACAGAATCCCAAGCCACAGTTTACTTCGCCACAGCGTTGGTGATGGATTTTAATCAATCATATTATTCTTCGCCCTCAAAAGCATTCCGTCAAGCAGCATGAACTATAAAAATTGGCCGCATATAAGCTAGCTTCGCTGCAAATGTTGTCGAAGGGCCATAGTTTTGTGCAGCCCCCCCCCCCCCCCCTTCCCCCCGCATCCCCCATTATACCCGGCTCTGCTCTCCATCCCGCTTACTGTTCACGATGCATCCTTTCTGTCTTAGCCCTTGGAAGATGAAACACAGTTGAGGCTCGATGTACGCAACTGAATTTTCCCTTGTGCGCTTTGCCGGCGCACACTTGGGAGATTTTCGGACTGCTTTGCTTGGTAATGGAGCCAGGCGCTCCCGGATTGAGTGCTAGCCGTTTTTCTATGTTGGGGATAAAATTTTGTTCCTAACGCGCTTTTTCTGTGTATTATCGCAAAATTACGCCCAAATCTATTTCAAAATAAAATAACCGTACTCGTGTCTGCTACGTATTTATGTTTTGCTTCAAGTATGATGAATGTTTTTTTTTTCTTGAACAATGTCTGGAAGTATGAAGTATCATTCCCGATGAGACGGGCGTGCGACGAAGCCTCGATTTCAATTACAAAGTATGCGCCCAGGTTAGCTGTTTGCAAGCGGTTTGCCTACATAAACATCTCCTTCATGGAAACCTTTCAGATGCAAAGCATCTCACGCTCGGGGCTGTGCCCCTCCCTCCTTCGTTGCTGTACGCCGTCCACACTCTACTGCGCATGCGCGTCTCTTCAGCCACGTCAGCGTTCGGGCTGACGTCAGCGCAGTCTACTATAAAAAGAAATACTCAGGCGGCGCCCGGTTTCGATCCCACGACTCTCTGGCCGCAACGGGAGGTGCGTGGCGCTCTTCCCACTGCGCAACAAATTTTTTCTTCTTTATTGCACGGGAAACTAGCCCGAATAGCTTAAACTACCACCCTAACTACAATAACGGCACATTCACTAATACATTTTAAAACACGCTTCAAGAAGATGCGACCAGTCCGGCGGCTGCTATTGCACCGCATAGACACTGTACACAAGCGCACATTGTTCGCGAAAAATTGACTTAGTTCCACGAGGTTCCTCGGCATGGTGGTCAATCATGCGACAGTTTCATAGGCTAAACAATCCTATCAGCACAAAAAGGTCATATGGCACGGAACGGTTCTTCATCACTGGCAGGAATCGTATACTGTAAGGGGTAATGTCTATGTCCTTTTTAAGAGTCCGCTGCAGAACATCCCGAAAAAACACAGCATCCCGACATAAAACAAAGCAGTGATCAATTGTCTCCGGCTGGTTACACAAGCGACAGTTAACAGACCAAGGCACATATACACCTTTACTATTGAGCCGACGGGAGCATGTGCTACGAACGCGCCTTATGTTCTACACTCATTCATACTATGTCAAGAAGCTACTGATACAACGAAGGCACGCGAAGCTGAACGTCAACGGAAACGACGAACTGAAAACTTTAGAGGAGGATGTAGAATTTTCCGTGGGAAAGCTGTGGCGGGAAGTGCCACGAGCCTTGCATCTCAACCAGAGAAAAGGACGAAGAGGGCGGGCATTGGGGTAGGAGCATGAGAACGCGATAAAGAAAGACGAGAGCGAGGAGATGTTCGATCAGGTAACGCAGGTGTCGGTCTCTTCGCTGTCTCTACATTTTTCTACATTTATCTGTCTCTAGATGCGGGTTCGCACTGCGTTTCCATTCGTGCTCCGATAAATGAAACAACATAACGGCAACACAATGGAAACTCCAGGGAACCCCCATGATGTTTCGCATTCTCCTCAGCGTTCCCCACGGGAAGATGGTGTAACTTTTTTACATTTTTTTCAGGGCAGGTGAACCAAATGAGTAAAGAAACATTATCTTTATTAACACATCGGTATACCCTTCGAAGAATGAAGGCCTGAGCAACCCATGGTGGTATACAATCTTTCCGCATATGCAGGCGTCCACGAAACCAAACCTCAAGTTAGGGGTTAGTTGTTCTGGGTTCTGTGGTAGTTTTCCCTCTTTGCATGTAACACTATATTCATGACACCGTGTTTATAAATTGTTTTATCTCCCCATCCGGCTTCTTTAACGCCTTCTACTCCTCCGTGAACCGAATTTCGGCTACTTGTAGCGCGCTGCGGGACCACGAAAAGTTCGAGCTCGTTTCGTTTTAAAGAGAACCTTTCTATGACTCGCTGATGGCGACCGTTACGTCTCCAAAATAATCATGATAAGCGAAGATACATCAGGCGCCTCAAGAAAAAAAAATTCCCCCGCATTTCCCCGAAGGGGAGTATGAGGAAGTGCGAAGCACGGGGTGATGCTATGAGGGGGAGTTTGTTGAAGTTTGGTGGCATTTTGCCCGTTAGTTACATTAACACCCCCTCGTGATCACGTTCGGCTTAACACGCCTCGTTTGTCCCTCTGTGGAAATCTTGGTGAATTAACGTGTATGTTCGAGAGGAGGAGCGCACCGCACCGCAGCGCACCGCAGCTGCGAAGCGCCGACCGGAGTGAAGGGAGAGGAGGCGCAGTCACGTGAGAGAATGCAGAACTAGCGGGTTTGTAGTATCACGTGTACACCACGCAGTTATCAAGCCGCTATAACGCCGCTGAGTCGCCAACGCACGCCGCTGACGACGTAGTTTGAATGCGTTAAAGATATAAGGCGCGTTACTAACACTGATATCAACGCCCTCCAGCGTGGGTGGCCAACTTCCCGCTACACCAGATGGCGTGGCACGTCACAGGCTCGCTTAGATCGGGTGTACTTGACGGGCGATGCGCTGCCGTTAGTGACTGACTACGCCGTCACCCCTGTTGCTTTCTCGGACCACGGTTTGGTAACATGTACCATAAGAATTGAGCGCGAAATCAAGGGAGGGGTTGGCAGCCGTTGGCTGATGAACACTACGGTCCTCGATAATGCGGCCTTCGCTGATCGCATAAGAGGCGAAATTGAAGCAATCAATTCTGCGCCCATCGATGGGGTCGCCTGGGAGCGCTTCAAAAAACGGGTAAAAAATGCAGCAATCGCAATCGGACGACAGGAAGCGAGAGACAGAAACGCGAAATTGAGTCGACTCACGGAGTGCCTACGCTCTCTTGTGGAAGCGGACGAGGAGAGGCCGGGGGAATTCTCGGAGGACATTCGCAGCGTTAAAGAGGAGATCCGAACTGAGCTGGAAAAGCGGTACTGGGGGGCTCTTGTGCGGAGTAGGGAGCAGCGAGTGGTGGCCGAGGCACAGCCGTCGAAACTTTTTGGAGCTTTCGAGCGGGCAAGAACTGCCACTAAAGCGATTTCCGAGGTCAACCACCCTAATGGGCTCGCTCGTGGGAGCGGGGAGGGGGCGGCTGCCTTTGGCGACTACTACGAGAAGCTGTTCTCGCGCGCTGTTATCGATGTTCCTCCGCCGGATGTCCTCGATGAGCTGCCCAAGGTCCCGGAGGACGTTAAGGCCGCCATAAACAACCCCATCACGGTCGAAGAAGTGAACAGCGCTATAAAGGAATTGCCAAAGAATAAGTCACCGGGGCCGGATGGGATCGTTTCGGAGTTCTACCAGGTATTCCGAGAGGAGATCAGCCCTGTTTTGGCGTCGGTATTCGAAAACATCAAAAACACAAAGTTGCTGCCACCTTCAATGCGGAGCAGTAATTTGGTCCTTATACCGAAAAAAATGTCTCACGATACGGCACCCAGTGTTGAAGATTTCAGGCCTATCAGTCTGCTACCAACAGACTACAAAATCCTATCCCGAATCCTGTCCAGACGGCTCGAGAAGGCCCTCAGCAGTGTGGTGGGACCACATCAGACATGCGGATTCAGAGGCCGCTCTATAAGCACCAACCTACACCGCATGAGGACTGTCTGTGAGGTGGCGGAGTCAGGGTTTTTTCCCCTTGCTGTCTTGCAACTCGACCTCAGAAAGGCCTTAGACCAAGTAGATCACGCCTTTCTGTTGATGCTCCTCCGTCGGTGCGGGATAGGGGACGAAATGGTGGAGTGGATCAAGATCTGCTATACTGAAATCACCACCAGCATCATTATGAATGGGGAGGTGGGGAGCCCCATCGCCGTGAGAAGGTCGGTCAGGCAGGGCTGCCCCATGTCCCCGATTCTGTTTGCATTATATATACAGCCACTTTGCAGAATGGCAATGGCATCGAAGTCAGTCAAAGGCTTGGTTCTCGGCAACGAAGAACTAAGAGTCCTGGCTTACGCGGATGATGTCGCCTTCGTATGTTCATCGAAAGAACAGGTGAGGGAGATCGTCGCGCTCGCGCAATCATTCTGTCGGTTTTCGGGTGCTCAGCTGAATCTTTCTAAGTGTGAGGGAGCATGGCTAGGTGAATGGCCCACCAAACCATCACAGCTCTACGGAGTCCGATGGAAGGAGGCCATCACCCGCTACCTTGGAGTCAACCTGGACTGCGGCCGAGCCATTGCCCCCCGCTGGCAGTCAAAGCTGGCAGCCGCGGGTGGGAAGTTAGAGCCCTGGCGAGCGCGACACATCGCCTTTTTCTCAAGGGCACATGTTTGCAATGCCGTGTTATACCCGGCCGTCCTGTACGTGGCCAGAGTATCGACCATCGACGCAGGCTCAGTGGCCAAGCTACACCGGCTGTTCGCAGTATTCCTCTGGCGATCCACCTACGAGCCTATGCGTCGCACTAACCTTTTCTGGAGTCCGGAAGCGGGTGGCCTCGGGCTTGTTAACGTGGAGCTCAAGCTGACAGTGCAACGTTTTTTGTTCTTCCGAGATCGTCGTGACGGTTTCCTTCGGGCTGCTCTGCAAAACGTAGGCTCCTCACATTTGGCCCCTTGGCTCCCAACAACAGCGGAGTTTACACATAGTAACCGGTCAACGGGCTTTTACAAAGAAGTGGCGGCAGCGGTGGCCCTCTTGCAGGGACTGTTCTCTTGGGAGTACCTGTGCGCAGTGGCCCCGAAGAAGTTGTACTGGGACCTGGTGGAACAGATCCTTCCACCCCCCATGTATCGCTCACCACCTCTAGGGCGCATGAAAAGCGACGTCCTTCGGCGAGTGCGGAAGCTCCCCATTCCTTCTGGTTCGAAGGATTTCTTCTTCCGCTTTCACACAGGGGTTCTACCCACTAAGGCAAGACAGGGTGAGAGGGGCTTCTTTCTTCCTGGAGGGACCAACTGCTTGTTGTGTGGAAGGAGGGAGACGGCAGAGCACGTCTTTTTGGAGTGCAACACGGCGTCTTATTTCTGGGACGAGCTGCAGTGCTCTTTCGACATGTACTGGCAGCTCACCTGGATGAACTTGAGGTTCTTGGAGGCGGCCTCAGAGCACCCGCTCCTCCGTGACTGCGTCCACGTCATAGGTCTCCACTCACTATGGAGGGCGAGAGTCGACGTGGTTGAATGTGCCGAAAACCCGCGGCCGGCGTGGAGGCACTTTGTACAGAAGGCACAGTGGGCAGTGGCCGCCCTTGATGGGCCCGATTCAGACACTGAGCTTCGCGACTCACTGGCGCGGGGCTCACGAGCCCTCATGGAGTTTAAGGTAGAGCAGCAAAGGAGATGGGAATTGATCTGAGGGCCGGAAGCGGGACAGCACCATGGCCCACTTCCGCCCACTAACGACTTCTACTCCCAACCCCTTGCCCCTACTTCATTACCGTTTACTGTAAACAAATGACACCACCGCCCATTTGTAAGTGTTTCTATTAGGAACCACGCCAGCACTACGTAACTTTGCTGGCACTGCCTACGAATGGTTTCCACTCCCCTGGCGAAACACCCTGAATCTTGTCTTGGCTTGTTCAGTTCCCGAACGCGATTATTTGTCTGTGTGAGCAAAGGATGTTACACTGTTCTCTGAAACATCTGTAACCACTTCATCTGGCCTGTATGTATATCTGTAAATAAAGTTACTGTTACAAAAAAAAAAAAAAAAAGTCGCGTCCGTGGCTTAGTCGGTAGAGCGTCGCGCTGCGGCCGCAAAGTCCGCAGATCGAAACCTGGCGCCGGATGCTGTTTTAAAGACGATAGTCTTTCTTGGGCTACTTAAACCCAGAAATTTTGGTCTGTCTGTATGTCTGTGTGTCTGTATGTCTGTCCGTCTGTCTGTCTGTGACTCGATTCAGCCACCCGGCCAAAGCAAAAGAATGCCTGCGCAATAGTCTTATATAGTCACAGCTAAATCTACCTGTCTTGGTCCGGTGTAATGTTCATACTCGTCAACATTGTTGAAGAAGAACAAGACATTACGTAAATATGAGACAACAAATCAATAGAGAAGTGATATTTGCAGTGTTCCTTTATAAAAATTCAAACATGCTTGACTTTTGCGAAATTAAATACTTTATCAACTGCAGAAAAAGAATTCACTCCGCCGTCGCCTGCTGTCGCCAGCGCCACTAGCTTCTGGCGCCATTTTAAGAAATCAACCGGCAACAGTTACGCAAGCTTCCACTAGATAGTTTCTACGTTCTGCTTGCAACGCACGTGTAGTAGGGAAACGCGGTTCTATAAACGTTGAAGTAGGGTGCCTCGATTAACGCGCGTCTTCGCCGTACTATAAACGTTGGTACGGCAGCATTGGCATCGAGACAGCCGGTTTGGAGCAGTGGAACGCGGGAAATTTAAAATGATTTAAGCAAACCTTTGGTGTCTTTACCTTGGGAGGAGCGCGACGCAAGAGGAACAACATGAGAGGTGAGCGGTAAAGCGAAGGGAGGCATTTACTTGGCAAAAGTCGATAAAGACTATCGTCTTTTGACGACATTTGCAACGAAAGGAGCAGATACGCGGCCAATTTTTTTTTATATATATATATATAGTGTAGTGGCCTGGCTGGCGCGCCGAGAGAGGGTGTTGCGAGCTGGAGAGTAGTAACTTGGTAGTAAAGGGGCTTTAGGAGAGTAGGCGAGGGGGGACAGGAGGCGCTATGCGAGCGCGACGATTCAGACTCGCTTAAGAAGTGCATTCCCACTTATTCCTGGCCAATCTCCCACGTGGGTATGTGCCATGTCAGCGGCCAGGCAGCGCGCGCCCATCTCCCCCCGTTGCTAAGGAAGACGAAAAGCGCGCGCACCCGCAGCTGTTGCTATGCGGATGGCGGAAGGTTCGGGGTCGCTTATAAAGTGCATTCGCACTTAAAAGCGCTTGCCATGTTTGCATTGAACCTGGGTCTCTACCCTCGCGTTGAAAGGCCGACGACTGTCCGTGCAGCTTAAATTTTGGATCTTGGACTCAGGTTGCATAGACGAAAGTTTCTCGTTTTAACTACCTCTCTCTTATAAAAGCTTTCATTTTTCCTTTAAATGACAGCGGGGGGGGGGGGCGGGATGGGGGGACATGGTATCATCCAGTTACTGAGCGCACGACGAAGGCAGATTTTTTTTATATATTGAGCATAATGCTATAAAATCTATTATTCTTTCTTTGGTGTCGGGGTGTTTGTTGTGCTCTAATTCTTATAATATAGAGCAACTTGCCTTCTATTGTGGGAAACCTAGAGTCGTGGCGCGTTCCCCATTCCTCGCGGCGCGCCGCCGATACGAGGGTGGAAGCCTCCTTCTCTCTCCTCGGCGGAGCGCTGCTCCCATCGCGGCCCAGGCGTGTCGTGGCGGCGGCGGCGTGGCGATCGCTCGTCACGTGACCGGCTCTTCGGGGCCCCGTGGACGGGTCTCGGTGCGCGGAACGAAGGAAGAGTCTCTTGGGTTCGAGCGGGCAACGAGACGTGAGTACCGGAGATCCGGCTTTCCCCTTCCTTTGTCTACCCCCTTTGCGCCTTGCTTCTGATCCTCCCCGGACGGCTGGGTCGGGACGAGCGAGGAGTCGGCTGCGTTATTGGTGGAGCGCCAATAAACGCGAGTTTGGCCGTTTCGTTATGTTTGTGTGTTCCTTGCTGTTCTCTGCCGCTACGCCGGTCGGTGGTCCGTGGCGGAGTTCAACCGAGCTTTTTAAATGCAGAGCATTTCAGCAACTCACGATGTCACCCGCGTTGGCGTCCGTAGTCCGCATCGCTCCCCCTACACTATATAAAAAATAATCCTTACCGGTGCAAGGTTTCGAACCAACGACTCTGTGGGCGTTCCGGAACGCAAGGTACATGGTACTCTACCCACTGCACAACAAAGCCGACACAGAATGGAAGGTTACGAACACGCCTTATATCCTTGAATCATTCAACTGTCGGCCACAGGTGCGCCCTCTCCCCCGCGTCCTCCTCGCCTTCTCTCCGCTCGCAACGCCCTGTCTCGCCGCGTTCGGTTCGGGCGCACAACAGATGGGGACGTGCGCAACACCCTCTCTCGCCGCGTTGGGTTCGCGCTGATCAACAGTCGGTTCGCGCGCAAGAACAGGTGGGGGCGCTCGCATCGCGCTCTCTCGCCGCGGTCGGTTCGCGCTTAAACCACATATGTCGTTCGCGCGTGCTCCGGTCGCTAACATCTGTGGCGCGATCGTGACGTCAACATCATGCGTTCGTGTGGTGGCGCGATTTTGGAGCTATAACACTCTCTCGCGAGGGGCATTGGAATGGATTCGATTGGATTGGATTGGATTGGATTGGCTTGGATTGGATTGGTTTGTATTTGGATTGGATTGGATTAGATTAAAGTGGATTGTGTTGGATTGTGTTGCGTCATAGCCGCGCCACGTTGCGTCATAACCGCTTCACGTTGCGTCATAGCCGCGGCAGGGGGTTCACGGCACGTTTCACCAGCGACTTCATCGACAATGTCTACGCTGGAAGATAACAATTACAACAACAACCAATGCGTAATCCATACGACTTGCAGGCGCGCCCCCCGCGGAAATGCTCTGCATTTGATCGTGCCCCTCGCGAGGGGGATGTTTTTCTCTTTTTGCTCTTGAGTTCGAGCGGGCAACGAGGAGAGACGTGAGTACCGGAGATCCGGCTTTCCCCTTCCTTTGTCTACCCCCTTTGCGCCTGCCTCCTGATCCTCGCCGGACGGCTGGGTCGGGACGAGCGAGAGTCGGCTACGTTATTGGTGGAGCGTCAATAGAGAGTTTTAGTACAGCGTTTTAGCTGTAGCGTTAACGTTTTGCGGGCCGCAATCGCGAACGGATAGCGCCTCGTTATGCTACGGTTAGCGTGCCCGCTAACGCTATGGGCGCGCTAAAGTGGTGCTTTCCGCTATACTAAAACTCCCTAATAAACGCGAGTTTGGCCGTTTCGTTGTGTTTGTGTGTTCCTTGCTGTTCTCTGCCGCTACGCCAGTCGGCGGTTCGTGGCGGAGTTCAGCCGAGCTTTTTTGCTCTTGGGTTCGAGCGGGCAACGAGGAGAGACGTGAGTACCGGAGATCCGGCTTTCCCCTTCCTTTGTCTACCCCCTTTGCGCCTGCCTCCTGATCCTCGCCGGACGGCTGGGTCGGGACGAGCGAGAGTCGGCTACGTTATTGGTGGAGCGTCAATAAACGCGAGTTTGGCCGTTTCGTTGTGTTTGTGTGTTCCTTGCTGTTCTCTGCCGCTACGCCAGTCGGCGGTTCGTGGCGGAGTTCAGCCGAGCTTTTTAGCTCTTCGGTTCGAGCGGGCAACGAGGAGAGACGTGAGTACCGGAGATCCGGCTTTCCCCTTCCTTTGTCTACCCCCTTTGCGCCTGCCTCCTGATCCTCGCCGGACGGCTGGGTCGGGACGAGCGAGAGTCGGCTACGTTATTGGTGGAGCGCCAATAAACGCGAGTTTGGCCGTTTCGTTGTGTTTGTGTGTTCCTTGCTGTTCTCTGCCGCTACGCCGGTCGGCGGTCCGTGGCGGAGTTCAGCCGAGCTAGCCTTGCGGCCGGAACCCTGGTCCCCACACTATGTATTTTACTTTATATAGTGGTGCCATTTTTCGAACGATGATAGGGCGGCCTGCGTCAGGGACTAGAGAGCTGCACCGTGCAGATTGGCAGAAACGGCTGTTAGCAGATCCGTTTGGTCCCCGAAACGAGCGCCTTTTTGAAGGCCTGCATGAGAGCCCGCGGTCGCGCTCGGCGTGCCCAATAGCAAAAACGATGGCCGCGTGTCCCGTTGCTCTGGTGCGAATATCGTCAAAAGACAAGCCTCTATCTGCCCCTATAACGTAACACGCACTTGCATCTATCCCTATCCACCCCACACTCTGTTCACCTCCCATCCCCTTTTTCTTAAGGTTAAAGAAACAAAACAATGTTTAGCAAAATGTAATTTTTCTGCGCTCGCACTGGTCTGCGCAATTCGTTTGAAAAGCGCAAAACTTGCCCTGTTTTGATTCTGCTTTGCTGTTGCTCATTTGATGTAGTACAGACAAATTTAACGTATATGGTGAAGTAACGTTGCTTTTCAGACACTTACGGACACGCGTATAGTTTGAAAAACGCGTGGGGTATCCTTCGCGCTGCTTGAAGTGGACATAAATGGTAAATACCAGCGACTTCAGTAGTTTCAAATGGTCTTACGTATGTGTACTGGGAGTGGAACAATTGTTGAACTTTTAGCTCAACGGTTTAAACGTGTTACAGATCGAAAGCCAGGTCAATGGTATTGCATTTAAGCAGCGTACGGAAAATTATGACCTTTGAAAGTAACGATTGACGCCGCTCGTCCCTGGGGTGGTACCCACGATTTTCTGCGAGAAGGTTAAGGACAAGAATCCCGACGCTACGTGATAAAAACTTCATCCCTATTCGTACTGAACGCCGTTTGGCAATACAACACCAGAAAAATTTGTTTCAAACATTTCTTTACTTTGTTCCGCGTCCTTCCGCACAGAATGTGAGTAGCCATACGGATCGAAAGTCGGGGGCGGGGGAGGGGGGGTCGGCGGGAGCGGGGAGCGCTGCGGTAACTAATGATGAGACATCGCGTTTGTATGAACCACGTTAATAACACTAGCATATTTGTAATTGTCACGTTGAAATCGCCCATGCTGCGCAGTAATAATTCAAGTTCATGCCCCGCAATTAAGTCGCCATTGTAGGCAATAATTGTATAGTACAAACTTTTGTATCAAAGGAAAACTAGCATTTATAACAAAGGAACCCGCTATTTTCAAGCCGATTTTCGAAACGTTAAACATCGTTGCGTTCATTCAAGCTGCTCAGTAAAATTTCCGTCATACCTCGCAAGTCACAAATGTAGGCAATTATTCTATTCAACCAGCTTCTGCGGTAAAGGCACACGGCCGTTTATTACATAGAAATACGCTAACTTCCGGCAGATTGTTGTGCCATTGAACTCCACCACGTACCTTCGAGCTGCTCAGTAAGAATTCAAGTTCATGCCCCGCAAATTTCCAATATATGCACTTATTTTATACAACATGCGTTTGTGGTAAAATAAAATACGGTTTATTACATAGAAGTCCGCTACTTTAACACACATGTGGTTCGCTAATGTAAATAAACGAATCATTTGCAGTGGGCGGGCGCTGAACACAACTGAAAGCATGATTGGTACTTCAACTCTCAGTTCTTTTTTCTCTGAAGTAGCTTTGCACTTTCTGGTGTGGGTGATCAACTTTTGCGTAACTTTCTAAGCAGCATTCTAAATTCGAATATCACTTTCCTTCTATAGCGCACGTAGTGTAATATTCTGTGTGGTTGGAAGGCAAATAATGAATGTTTTAAATTTAAGAATCGTGAACAGCTTAGAAAGTGCTAAGCATCACAGATCTTTCACGAGAAGTGACAATACAAGAAACAAGGCTTGATTAAGGGGTTACTTGTAGTCAACAGAAAATCTTTATTTGTTCTGCTAGTGCAGTAACAAAATTGTGTGAAAAGCCTAAAAAATGTCTACGGTCATCCCGGTACTCATTGGGTGCTGTCAACAAATAGGTTCTCATTTGTTTTCTTCTCAGGGCGATCCACATGTGCGTAGGAGAAACTTCATTGGCCAGACAACTACATCTCGGCAGCTGGTGGAGATCCCTCCACGCACTCCGTTTTCACACCATTACAATACCATGGCCAGGGGCTATTAGGGTAAAGAGGCTGAAAAAGTAAACAGTGTAAATTACGCGTTGAAAATGTCAACAGCATCTCTTCGTGTGTACTTTTGAGCAGGTTAGTTGCAAGTGTTGCATTAACTTTTTTAGGTTACACTTCTCCCAAATGTAAATGCAGATAAAGCGCCCATCCTACGCGTAATATTATTTTGATTGCTGTATGTTTCTTATATTGTTTCAAAGTTCTCAAAATTAATAAAATGTATGCGAATAAACCGGGATATTATGCATCAAAATATGCATATAAATTGGACTACATTCTGCACGCTAACGATTGGTGCGATCGGCATTTACAGGCCAACTTATAAGAAACATGCCTCCGTCATTACACATTGCTTGGGTTCGAACAACTTATCCTATCATGGCTATATACTAGTTAACATTCAAAGTGGATCTGTCGCCGGCGTCGATGATGGAAGCGGTGATCCTATGAAACGATGACTCGCTGGCTCGTTGGCCGACGGCACATAGCCGACGACGGTCTACTCCAGGCAAACTTAAAATGTACAATATATACACTTTAATTACATTGCGTATTTAAAACTTTCACGGATCATGATAGCATACAAGAGGTCGGGCAAGGCCCGCGTCGAGCGGGGCTCGCCGCTCTCCATCCCCTGTCATCCTCAATCCCCAAAAACTTCCGCCTCCTCGGTTTTACCAACAAAACCCTAGCCACAAAAAGAACGTCACAACTTGAGAGTCAGGATGGCCCATTGATTAGCCCACCTAGGCCACTGATTGTCCACCGTGATAAACAAAGCTAGGTGGGTTCAAAATAGTCACGTGACCCACCTCTCTCGCTATCACACCAAAACCCAAAGATATTCCGCAAAACACAAATATAACAGAAATGAAAACCAACCAACTAAAAGCAGACCTAACGGTGGGACTCGGCTCTCGGGCGGCACGTTTTAAAGTATTGTCATACCGTACGCGCCTATTTTTGTGTACCGCGCCGCCAGAATTCCTTTCCTTTGTTAACACGTGGAGCGCCTACAACGCCTGGTCGCCTACCTAATGACGCATCCCATCCGCCTAGTCGCCAGGCTGAGACGTGTGACGAACGGAAACTTCGCCCAGTAACTTTGAGCAGTGCAACTGTCACAGACAGAACGTCTGGTGAAATCTTCCTGTGTTTGACCCATGGTTTGACCCCTTAACCGACCTTCAGGTCCCGTCTGCTTCGGGGATTCTCGTGGCGGTAATCGCGGTCGTTAAAATGTCAACGATCCCCCTCCGCCGGCTTCTCAACGAACACAAGGAAAGCCTTCGAAAGCTTAAGCTTTCAGCTATTATGGGGTGACCGACGCGTTTGTATGCCTCATCTCCGGGCCCGCTTGTCGGGTGGACACAAAATCGCGGCGAATAACAAAAGCCTCCGTGGTTGCTCCCTAGACGCCTTGCGCCAAACTCAGCTCGACCGGCGTGAAAACAAACAGCATACAGGTAAACAAGCTAACCCCAACGAAAGATATCTCGTTGCCGGACGGTTTTAAATAATAAGTTAGAGGCCCGAACTTAACAATACTCAATCCTTGAAATATTGAAAGAGACAGCAGAAACACTTTCCAAGATAGCACATATTTCACACGCACTTTTAAATAGTGAAAATAATCACTTCACTTTTTCCACGGTAAAACAAAATTTCAAAAAAAAATAGAAGCTTTTAGAGTGTTCGCAGCAAAAACTATTTCGTGATGACGACGGCCGAAAACGTTGCAGTTATGAGTATTCCAGTCGAATAGTGACCAAATCAATGGCCAGATGGCATATTTCCTTAGAGCAGTTATCAGAACTTTAACGACAGTTTAAACACAGTCTTCCCGTGCACTCGAACACCGCCTATTTTGTTTTCCACCAGCACCGCTCTGGTTCTAATCATTTTTGCTGCTATGCGCAGTTTTCCCGGCTTTTGCGCCCCATTGACTTTCCGGTATGAGGGCCCAGTCTGCGGCTGCTTTACAACCCTCACTGGCCGAATCGATGCTAAGTAAGCTAATTAGCTGCAATTAAGCATGTCCTCTTTTGCGTAGATGACTTGCATAGTAGCTCGGTGTAAGGCGTTACGCGAGTCTTTGCGGACAATGGAATTGTTTACAGAGAAGGCCGCACAATTGTTCTTGTACTTGAAAGGGGTGAAGGCTTAGCCCCTACTGCTTTTTCTACAGCTTGGTCACCAACTGTTGGTTTCCTGCTTGTGTCTGACTATTCGCAGGGTATTGCTTACAGTAATTGCCATTTTATACAGATAGCGATGGGTCTGGCTGTTCTAGCCTTCTTGTTGTGTGTGCATTCACGCTAGGAATAACTTAGAAAGGCTATTATTACATCCTAAACAGTACTTTCGGGCTACGTTTCCAGCCTGAAATGAACTGTACGTGAATATCACCGTCCCTACATTATCAAACGTCGAGGGAATATAACTGGACTGTTACGACCACCATGCAGCGGAGCTGTGGGTCGATTCTTCAATGGCTAGCACCATTTTTGTTCTACTAGTGCAGCCTCCAACCATGGCAGGCCCTAGCTCTCCCTTTGACGTAAATAACGTACAAGGGGGAACTTCAGGCTTTATAATCTGAGCTTTGACAGTGGTTAGAAGTTAATAGCGTTCCGGGTGGACTACGGGCTGAACGGCGAAGATCCAGGCGACAGAACAACAACTTGTGTGCAGTAACAAAACGGGCAGACGAATTCAGTGTTGAACCCTGACAATGGTGACCATCTTCTGTCAGCAGCAAGCTTTTGTAGGATAATGGGGGGGGGGGGGTGCGTATAATCTGAGTAGCTGAGTAAATATGCTGAAATAACCGTGCGCATGCAACCTCTCAAAGATAAACGTGCACTTGACTTGTATAGATCCTGTAGGGCATAAGAACAGAGATACCTTTCTCTCAAATTTTACTCTTAATGTGAAGGCTGGGTCTGGAAAACACGATTAGCCTCATCAGCTGAGTTTTCACTTTTGTATAACAAAAAAGACGCATAGCAGAACGCAGTCCCCAGACTGTAGTGTGCGGACGACAGTGTAGAAATTGCAGACAAAGAGCAATTCAGACAACGCCATTACAAAGGACGCAAAGAGCGAAGTTTTGACAAAGTTTTGACAATAAACTTTTTTATTGTACGCTGTTTTGCACACACTATATGAGGAAACCGAGATACCCACTTTTTCTCTAAAAATGGCTTTTTTCTGGTTTTCTGCCCCCAGCAAGAGTGACAAATTTACTTTATGCTACAGCGAACGCATCCTTGGGCAGCAGCCGCCAATGCGGAAACCAGCATACTATCAACGAAAAGCGGCGGCGGCTTAGCTAAGCTGACACTAGATACTTTGCTTTCAGCTGACACTAAAATCGAAAGCTTGTCTTTTGCTTTGCATATCCAGCTAGCTTCATGCATTTAGTAGTCTGAACACTCCCCAGTGAAGCAGTGTGAGGGGCGATATCCGTGGGGTGATCAGACGCCACTCTGGAACGACGTCCTATAGCTTTCCGCTCCCGCACGATGCTCAGAGATGACGGCCACCTCACTCTCATTTATGGCTAATCTCAGCACGCATGCCTGCGGCGAGTTACGTTGTCAGGAGGCGATGCAGCTGCTGCGAGCGCGTGCGCCAAGCTAGCAGGGGCGTCGATGGCGACTGGGCAACGCGGCCGTCGGCGGAGCAGGGCCCGCCTAGTCAAGTGACGCGTTGCCAAAGGTACGGCGCAGCTGTGATGAAATGATAGTCGAATACCCGGCGACAGCGAAAAAGCTCAACAGAATTACCAAGCCTCTCCTGTAAAAGCAAATCCACGCATATCATTGTCTCGCGCATACTAATGCCTGGCAATGAGGAGATACGTGAATAAAGTTGGCTCTGCAGGAAGGCTCATTTTGAAGGCGCCGACCAAAAAGCACGCAGACTAAGCCATAAACAGCGTTACTGTAAAAATTAATGGTTCCTTCAAACGCTGTAGTAGCTGAAGCAGGGGTGCAAAAGACTTTATGTATTATTCTGAGAGTGGGATTGCTGGGGCTAAACGATTTTTCTTTCTTCTTTCATAGAGAATTGCTTAATGTACTGCAGCTTTCGGTTACTTTGTCGGCACTGCAGCGAAGCATGCTGTAAGGGTTTCGGTGATGGAAATGTGGCAAGTGAGTAGAGTTCCATGAAGGCCCGCATTCTAAATTGCAGCAGCGCCCGCGTTCTCCGCATGCTTTGGTTCCATTTGAACAATTTGGTTCCAGTATCTAAGAAGTATTGGCCATTCTAAACAGTCTTTTGAATAAAATGCGCTGCTTTGTTTCTACTTTTCATAAATAAGAGTGTTACATGCACATATCAATGAGTTTTTTTTTTACTCGTTACGTACATTCAATGGCTTTCGCGTTTTTGGATGTATCTAACTTATTTTTTTTTGGAACTAGCGCACTCCTAGGAGCACACACATGACGAGGCCATTTATTAAAACATCGAAAAAAGACAAGTGGTATATTCAGAACTAAATTGGTATTTGAAAAACTTTTTGTACACAAAAATACTGTGCGATTCAAGTGAGTAATGAAGACTATTGGCGAACTTGATTATTTGGGTTGCATTATCCCATAAGAGGCGATACACGAAATTCACGAGTCACCAATGTGTTTTAAATAATTGTTCCGTCTGCTGTCTTTATTGATAACGTTTTGTTGGTTTGCTTGCTGATTAAACGGAAAACTCCGAAGATACTTATCATTTTGTGCTTGTAGAGAATGCGAAAGTGGGCGCCGTGGAGCAGTACTTCACGCCGTGATGTTATGTTAGTATCGCAGCTGAAATGATCAGTGAATTTGTTGTGAACCTTTGACGCCAGTCGTCATCTTCGCTGGCCGAGCTAACTGTGCTGGTCCAATAAAATTTGGGTTGGTTATGTTCGCGTCACAGCCAAATTTGAATGCATCAATGGGTCGCGAGCTTCTTACTGAAGCTGTTCCCGTTATTCCCCGTGTATGAGAATTTCAAGCGGGTTTGCTTACATCGCTTTGAAACATAAATAGATGCAGTGGCCATGGGCGTAATTCTGAGAGCAGCTGTATTCGCTTCTGGCATTTCCTCCGGGTTTAAAGGTTGTTGTGCTATATTAAGCCTTCACGTGTGGCTTCCTACGTGCCTGTTTAGGTGCCAAAGAGGGCGGCACTCATTCGTAAGTTGGGCTGCGTGTTCCACCTTTTTAGGATTTTCCAATTGGAAGGTTTCCAGGAATTCACAAGGTAGGCCTACGCCTTTATTCGCTAGAACTGTGGTGTGCAGCCGTGTCAGGTTTTCGAGCATAAGTCTCATTCCACAGTTCCTGGGCCGGACCCCCCTCATGTACCAAGTTGCCGCTATCTTTTTACATCAAGCACTTCAAATTGGTGTGTTTTTGCACAATACGCCATTTCGCGTTCAGTTGCAGTGCTGCAGGTACCGAAAGAGAGTCTGGTGTTTTTTATTATTTTAATGTATTTACCAGTACCTTACAGGCCCCTGTGTAGGGCATTAAGGAGAACAGACAAGAGAGAGTGCAAGTTTTACCGCAATATAAACACGTAAGGCGTAAGGGTGCGTAAACAACGCAACCAGCAAGGAACAGCGCAGCAAGACAAAACACATAAATCCACACGTCGCATTAACACTAAAAATGCACTTAAGAGCACACAGTAGTTTATAAATGATACAGGATGTCTAAAAAAAATATCGACACATACTTTTAACAATCTATAAATTTAATATAAACCCGGGCAGTACAATTGTGATCAAAAGGTTGTACATAGTACAAGACAAAAATTCCATGCGAAGAAAAACCAGTGTACAAAATTGTTCTTTCATATTTATGCCATAACGCATCTGTAATATGCATTCAAAAACGAAAACAGCTATTGAAGTATGAAACTCTCAACACATATGTAAGAATAACTTTCGATAGAACAGATCTAAATTAGTGTAAGGTGCTATGTTGTTAGCAACAGTATTCCATAACCTGAGAGCACAGGGTAGTGCGGATGCGTTAAAAGAGTTTTTGTTGCTGCAGATTTGCGAGAATTGTGGTCTGTTGTTGTACAATCAAGTTGATAAATACTGGGTTTGTTCAGTAAGAAGTATAGTTACTTTACTTGTGTGTGCGTATTTGTGACGGAGGCATCAGAGAGAAATGTAACACCATGTGATGAAGGTTCACAGAGAATATTCCTTTGTAAGTTTTCTACATTGTAAGAGTAATCACAATTGCGGAAATGAAATGAGCAGCCCTGTTTTCAACTGCTTCGAACAAAGTGTTTGGGTAGTTTTTGTAAGGGGACGAGAATGGGGAGGCAAATTAAAGTTGGGGGCAAAAAATGCTTCCTGCGGTAATTTTCCGATGATAGGAGGGGAAGAAGGTAGCTTCCGGCGTAGGTATGCTAATGATCTTGAGGCACTGGCGCAAAGAGTACTGATGTGAGAGTACCGTGAAAGGTTATGTGTGAGGTAAACACCGTGATATTTGTGTATGGAAACCTACGATTTTTCTTCAATAATTTAATGGTAAGGAAAAGGGGGGTTCATGCATTAGCCCAAATGGGATTTTTACATTTGGCGTTAGGGTCACTTGCCATGTGTTACACCACTTGATTATTTGGTAAAGGTTTTTTTCTAGGACATGGTGGCCATTAGGTTTTTAATAGGTTAGCATAATAAGCAGTCATCGGCAAATATTCATAGGCAGGTTAATATAGGACCACTGCCGAGCCATAAATATAGATAAGTAACAGCAGTGGGGCAAGAACGCTCACCTGTGGAACACTGGCAGTTACATAAGAAGTGGTTACGAGACGTTATCAGCAAATTGTTAACGGAGACATAAAAAATGTTGGAGCCATGATAAGGTTAGCAAATCTGATTTGAAATAAATTATTTTGAAATTAGGCGGGAATCGGGTACATGGTTAAAAGCTTTTGGAAAATCTCGAAAAATATAGTCTCTCTGAAGATTGTTGTTCATATTATCACGAACGCGGTTCTGAATTTAAATAATTTCGTTTCGCATCACCAACATTTTCTGTATTTATGATGGTTCGGAAAAAAGAAATGGTTTAATTCAAGGTGGTTGAAGATATGAGTGTGTGGTCAAGACGTTTGGAATAAAAGGGTGTAAGTGAAATGGGGCGGTAGTTTTGGGGCAGATGGTGGTCCCCATTTTTACAAATAAGTAAAACGTGCGATTTTTCAGTCATAGGGTAATTTACCAGACGTTAAAAATTGCTGAAAAATGAAGCACAGAATTTTACTTGATACTGTAATGGTAAATTAAACTATTTTGAAATATTTAATATCAACGCCGCCTGAGCTAGACACCTCCAAATTACTTGTCAGGCATGTAATACCTTCGACGAGGATTTCTTTGGGCTGCATTCATTGGCAGTCGTATTCAGGTACTTCAGGTAGCAAAGTTGGATATTCCTTGGTGAAGTTAGCAGTAAAAATGTATTTACCACAGAAAACCTGTGACTCTAAGACGTTGTTGGTTTCCATCGAATAAACTGATTCAGTTAGTGTCAAGATACCGACACATCTCCAGCCAGAACTTCTTTCTATTTGTTTTTAGAAAAGAACCAAGGTATCCTGACAAACAGGTATGTTTGCAGAACCTATAGCAAAGCAGTACTCTCCGAAACACTGCTTGCACTTGTTCCAATATTTGAGTGCGCATAAGCGTTCACCTTTTCAGTGCTGACGTGGACCATTATTTGCCGTCGCCGTCTCTATTCTGGGGTTGCTTTAGTGGTAAAGGATGAAACAAGAGACTGAGAACCTCAAACGCTCAGAGGGAGTAATTTGAGTGATCGCTGTTTTAAGAATATAGACACTATAAACAGTTTGAATTGTAAAAGTAATGGCCACAATGCATGACCACTCTGCGCAGCACACATGTAAATACGCTATGGGGGTACGCCCAAGTGAGACTATGCTTATTGAGATCAATATTAAAACAGGTTATAACGTCCTTGAAAAGAAGCGCAGATCTTTCAGGCACTGATATACTTCGTTTCAACAAAAATTTTGTACAATAATGATGATGCGATGAATTCTCACCTCGCACAGTGTGCCGTTGGGATAATAAAGATAGCATCCAAAACCGAAATCTATGGCACAAGAGCCAACACGTTTCTCCTGGAAGTGTTCAAAATGCAATTAAAAGCAATTTTATGTCCAAATCGTTTGCTAACTTTCCCTGCTCAAATACCACCCGTGTGCACCTTGATCTTGATTGTAGAATTTTAACGTGGTGCATTATCGCTCAAGAGTAAAGAACTTTGTAAACGTATATCGTTTTGGCAACTTTTGCATGCCTAAATTATTTTACCGTATTGTCTGGCTTTATATAGCACTATGCTTGTGTACCGAGAACGGTTATAAAATGCGAAGTTCCTATTCTAATTTTAGCTAGCACCGGACATTTTCTGCCTAATACACTCAATAACTTCTCATATCAACGTACGAAACGCCTCTTTATTGTAACTTTATGTCTCTGACTAACTTTGACGTCAAGGGAACGCTGTCAGAAATAAAAGAAATAACCTGGGGCTGGAATTAAAACGACTGTTCTTCTTTCCGTAGAAGGAATAACAGTTTTGATACCTAAGTTGACAGCTATTCAATTTGAAGCTGGAACAGCTTGAAATTCAGCACTGTCGTGTACATCTCCGTATCAATGTTTTAACACAAAACGTGCTAAATTACGTGGTTGTAAAGTATTTATAAAAGGTGCACTACACTAAGTAGGCGCTCGTACTAAAAAGTGTACTGGTAATATCCAGAAAAAGCGTACTTTTGGTCGTGAGCGTCCCGACGTTCCTTCTATTTGTCTGGTAAAAAACTTGTTCGGATAGTTTGCAACTAAAAAACAATTTTATAGTAATTATACCCTGCCACAAATTAATTTCGCGGCTCCGTATTTTTACTACACAAAAGACTAATATAGTTTTATTCCCCATACCGTTCTAAAGAATTTTATGTGTTTACAACAGCTGCTGTCTCATATGTTACATTACCGTTACTCATAGCGTCCTCGATGAACACGTGCCTGGGTTGCTCCCAGAACCAGCGCGGTGCACAGTGCCCCACGCGGGTACACGCCCGAACAAGAAACGCCGCCGTGCTACAGTAGCACCATCTCTTGGGCTATACGAGCAACTCATGAAAGCATTGACAAGTTCCTATAAAGGCACCTATTGTCATGTAGAGCTGCTAATACTGATATTTGTCGAAAGCCACCATAGAAACTCGATCTATATATATATATATATATATATATATATATATAGATAGATCGATATATATATATATATATATATATATATATATATATATATATATATATATATATATATATATATATATATATATATTGTACCGGCAACGGTTGGCCCAGTCGGTCCTGGTGTGGGATCTTCGGACTGCCATCAGTGCTTCCTCTTCATCTGTACATTCTCATCATCATTAGCGAACGTGCTCTAGCACTTCGTCCTAATCTCTGTAAATACTCATCATCATGGCGTGCACTCGCGCGTTCCTCGCTCGCTCGAGCTTCCGAGTGAACGGCCGCCCCGAACAACGGTCTCTCTGATGAACCTTGTCTCTCAAGTGGTGGAGGGTGCGTCTAGGTCCCGCTTCGTACCTCTTCGATCCCACTCTTGGGGCTGCATTCCGGTCGCCGGTTACCTGACCCAACCATGTCCATGATGCGAGAATCGGCCAACACTGCGGCCTTCCCGGTACCGTCGCAGTGTATCATTACGACCCAGCAGCGGGACCCGCCACCGTTTGCTCGTCTTCGTGGGGAACAGATTGAAGAGTGGCTCGATAGCTACGAAAAAGTCCGCGCCTTTAACAGGTGGGACGACTACGCTAAGCTGCAAAACTTTACGTGGTACCTGAACGAAGCAGCGAATACGTGTTTCTTCAAGAGCGATCACCGCATTGCTGACTGGCCTGATTTCACCGGGCAGATGCGCCGGTAATTTGGCTCATCCACTGCTCGTTCTGACGTCGTGAAGAAAAGGCTGGACGGTCGCGTGCAACATACCATGCAACATACCGTGCAACATACGTCGTATATAGAGGACGTTCTTGGGCTTTGCCGTCGTGTCAACAGGGAAATGCCGGTTGCAGATCGGGTGCGCCACGTTATGAAGGGGATCGGCCAGTTTGCATTTTCAGCCCTTGCTGTGCAGAACCCAGCGACAGTAGCCGATGTGGTCGCGACGTGTCATCGATTGGACCAGCTGCAATGTATCCGCCTCCAGAATGACACGCTGGCACCTGCCAATCTCGCCAATGATGAGCTACGCACGATGATGAGCTACGCACGAGTTACTGCTCAGTCTCACCCTGGGTTTGTGGCAGCTGTTCCTGTGGTCTCCCGCCCGCATACCTATCAGCCGTCGTGACAACACCCCCGCCAGGACCTCCGCACTATCCGCCCAACATGTTACTATTGTGGAATCCCTGGTCACATCTATCGTTTCTGTAGGCGACACCAGCAACCGGAAATGCGGATACGATGTCAACGAACGGGATGACTTCCGTCTTGGTTCTGGCAACCGTACACGGTCCTATACGTCCCTATACGTCGTTCCTCGTCTCCACCTGGCCAACCAGACTTTCATAAAAATTCCCGAGAAGGGCGCCGCCGATCTACGTCACCGTATCATCGCACGTCGTCTCCTCTTCACCCTGCCTCTCGTGAGACTAACTGATTGGCGGGAAACTAGGCCCTGCAGTTTTTTTGGGAGAACTGCACAAGTTTCAAAAATTGAAATTCCCCCATGTCATCCAGCCAATATCTTATCAATATCGGTTGAGGGGATTTGTGTACAAGCTTCGATTGATACGGAAGCAAGAAATTGGATTATTCATGCTGATTTGTGTTCACTCTTACGAAAAGTGAGGACTCTTTGAGTAGGACATCTTTGAGCGGTGCTAATGAGACTGCACTTACACCTTCTGGATACGGTACACTTAGGGTTATGATCGCCGGAGTTACCAAATATTGTGCGCTGTGCTTCCTCCATTTGCCCACAAGCTGATATTGGGCTGGGACGCTCTCTCTTTGACGGCTGCTACGATTTCATGTCGTCAACCCGCCATCGACATCTCAGATATAGAAGACATCAATGGAGTCAGTCAGTCAACGGAGTCAGTCACTTTTACAGGAGATTGTGTTATACCTCCTAGCTACGAGAAAAACTTGCCGATTTCTGCTGAAGCCATTACTGTAGGAGATGTCTCTGCTATGCCCTGCGGTCGTTTGCTATCGCGGGGAGTTACAATCGCTGCGGGCCTTGTCCGATTTACGCAGGGAACTGCACTCTAATATGTCTGCTCTCAATACGACAGCAGAACCAATTATCCTCTGCAAGGGTTGCACGATTGGATCTGTTAATGACGAAATTGCCGCCGTTCTCCCGCCTGCCGTAATTCCACAGTGTCCACGCAATTCGGTTTCTGTTTCCCCCACACCTCTTCTTGGTACCGTCATCAGCCCCGATCTCACTCCACCAAAAAAAGGCTCTTCTACACGTGCTTTCTGAATACCAAGCTTCCTTCGACTCGTGCTCACCCTCTCTTTCGCAGACTTCTACCACAGAGCACTGCATGGAAACTGATGGCCCCGACATCGTTCACCGTCGTCTACATCATGTCTCACCATCAGAAAGAAATATAATTGAAGACAATGTGGCCGACATGCTCAAGCGCAAGATCATAACGTCCCTCGGCAATCCCGTGGTCTTCACCTGTCGTCTTGGTGGAGAAGTAGGATGGCTCACTGCGCTTCTGCGCTGATTACAGGGCGCTAAATAGGGTCACTCGGAAGTATGTGTACCCGATTCCTCGCATTGACGATGCCCTGGACTGCTTTCAATTCGCTGAGTATTTTTCCAGTCTGGACCTACGGTCCGGTTACTGGCAAATTCCGCTGCGTGAGTCGGACAAAGAGAAGACGGCATTCGCCCCGCCTGACGGCCTGTACGAGTTCAACGCGATGCCGTTCAGGCTGTGGAATGTTCCAGCCATGTTCCAATGGATGGTGGATACCGCTCTACGTGGCATAAAATCGAAAATGTGCTTCGGCTATCTTCACGATAACCGAAATTTAGATGGAGTTTAGATGTAGTACCACGGTGTTTAGATGGAGTACCAACTAGCTCGTACCCATACGTTATTAAGTTATATCTTCACGATATCGTCATCTTCTCGTCCACGTTCTCCGAGCACCTCAGGCGTCTGGAACAAGTATTAAGGTACCTTGCCCCCGCTGGGCTTCAGCTTAATGCATAGAAATTCTGTTTTGCGAGTAAGACTGTTAAGGTTTTGGGCCACGTGGTCAGCAAAGAGGGCATACAACCGATCCTGGCAAGACCGCCGCTGTTGTCGATTTACCTCGTCCGCTCCACTTGAAAGATCTACGGAGAGGGAGAGAGACAACACTTTATTGTGCCCAAATAAGAAGACTGGTTTTATGTCTTCTTTCTTGCAAGGGTTCGGCCGACCTCATAGGAGTCAGCGGGCTGTCTTGCTATTCGGACCAGGGCCTATTGATCTTCAGCGGTAGAGCTGTGCAGCGCGGCCTCCCACTGCACATCGTTGTGTATTTTTAGCAAATATGTGCTGTGTTCGTGCGGGTTCGTAGCGATGTGCGGGCCCTTCCTCATCATGTGTTAGAGGGTAGCCCACCCTGAACAAAATTTACATTTCGGGTCACAAAAGTCGCTATACATCTGGTGGTACAGGACTGGGTTTGGAAACGAATTAGTCTGCCATAGTCGTAGTGCTACAGCCTGTTTTCTATCGAGGGACTGGTGGAGGCCGGGATATCATCGTCTGTCCTCCCCATAGTAGTTGAGAACTTCCTAATACGTGAGAAGTCTGCCGCCGTTCTGAGGAGCGTCCGTGGATGCTACTTGCAATTGGTTTGTTTGGTGAGAGCGAAAGCCCACTCATGTGCCTCCTCGTTGCCTTTCAGGGTAGCGTGTGCAGGGACCCACAGTAGCATGACTGTGGGGAGGTTCTTCATGTTGGTTAGATGTCTGAGAATGGCAAGTGTCTTGGGTGATATACGTCCTCTAGTGAAGTTTTGAATATCAGCCTGCGAGTATGAGACTACCACACCCGACGTTCTGATGCTGGAGATCGCTAGGGCGATAGCCGCTACCTCCGCTTCTACCGTGTGCATAGTTACAATTGTGCCAGCCAAATGCTGATTTTCTGTATAGTTGGTTGCAGCTTTACACAAGGCACTCTTCTCCCAATATTCGGCTGCATCCGTGTACCACACATGGGGCACCGCTAGAAGTTTCTTAGACAAAGCTCGGACTCTGGCTCGCCTACGTCCTGTGTCTTGGGTGGGACGCATGTTTCTAGAGAGAGGAGTGAATTTTATATGCGATCTGAGAGCTGTTGGAAGGTCAGCTTGCTCGGGAGTCTCCGCGTTCACCTCTACTCTATGAGAGACATACGTTCTGCTGTACGTTGCGCCTCGATGATTTCTTCAACAGTGTTGTGGATACCAAGTTTGAGTAGTTTGTTTTTCGGGGCAGAAATAGGGATGCCTAGTGCTTGTTTGTATATCTGGCGGATTAATGTATTACGTTTCTCCTTTTCAAGTCTTCGGAGTCCTAAGAACGGCGCGGCATTTGTAATTCGACTGAAGATGAAAGCCTCAATGAGTCTTGTGATGCCGTTTTCAGACACTCGTTGATATCTATTGGAGATGCTCGATATCATGCGGCTAACTTTCATCGCATGGTTCTCCATTTGTTTGAGAGTTGCTGTGTTGTATCAATTAGCTTGGATCTGAAGGCCTAATATTCTAATGGTGTCTACGTTTGGTATGGCAGTCCCATCTATGGTTGTGATTGAGATGCTTTAGCGACCTTGAGGCTGGCGGCCGTTCGGATAGATGACAAGTAGTTCCGATTTTTGTGGGCAGCAGCAAGGACCTCTAGGGTTGACATAGCTCTCCACTGCTTCTATCGCTTGTCGTAGAGTATCTTGTACCATCCCATCGCTGCCTCCTGCTACCCAGAGTGTAATGTCGTCTGCATAGAGACTATGATTAAATCTGGGTATCTCATTGGGTTTTGGTGGCAGCCCAATGAGGGCCACGTTGAATAAGAAAGGAGACAGGACTGATCCTTGGGGAGTGCCCTGTTTTCCCAGTTGTGTGGGGTTAGAATGAATATCACGTATCGTGAGGCTGGCTTTTCTCATTGTTAAAACGTCTCTCACAAAGTTGTAGGTGCACTTGCCCACTCCGGGCAGCTGGATATTTTGTAGTATGGCCGAGTGTTTCACTTTGTCAAAGGCTTTATTTATGCCTAGTCCCAGAATGGTCCTAGTATCATAGGAAGAGTTGTGTCGTCCCTCGATGACTTGGTGCTGTAGTTGTAGGAGCACATCCTGCGTCGAGACACCTCGTCTGAAACCGAATATTTAGTCCGGGAGTAGCTGTGGGTCGTCCACGTAGTTGTTTAGTCTATTGAAGACCATGTTCTCCAAACGTTTGCCTGCGAAAGACGTCAGAGAGATGGGTCTTAGGTTCTCAATCATCATAGCCTTGCGGGTTTTGGGAATGAATGCTATCTTTGCCGTTTTCCATTGCTTCGGAGGGTACCTTCACTCCAGCATTTATAAAAATACTTAGGGCCGTAACGGAATTATTGTCCAGGTTTCTAAGCGACTTATTAGTGAGAACGTCTGGGCCCGGAGTCGATTTGGTTCTGAGCTGAGACATTGCTGCCCTAATCTCGGCCTCCGTGAAAGGTTCCTCCAAGTTTAAGTTGGGAGCTCTTTCGTAGTCTTTGGTTGGGTTGTAAGGGCCGATGTAAAGGTATCTATTTTGAAGCTCGACCAACAGTTCTTCGGGGGTTTCATCGTAACCGTGTTGTAGACAATGAATGTCCTGTCGTTGATGGGTTTTACTTGTTGTAAGGTCTAGTAAATGGCGGAGTATATTCGACGTGTGCCGGGCACTCTCACTGATTCCTCCACACCCGAGCATAGGGAATGCCATTGTTGATTAAAGACGTGCATCGCGTGTTTTTCAATCTCCTTCTGGAGTTTTGCGATGCGTCGTCTCAGTGGACGATTTCGTTTGTTTCGTGCTGGTCTTCTGTGGAGGCTGGCTTCGGCTTCCTACAGATGCAGCAGACAGGAATCAACTTCGTCTAGGTTTGCCTCCTCCGGGACAAAATTGGTGGCACTGGCTACGGCTTCGTGTAGCGATGTCGTCGAAGCCTCAATATCATATGTCTTCGCAGACTTGTGGCGTCTTCGCACGAGATTTCCGGAAGCCACCGCATTCTGTAATTTTGAAGTTTGACCTTGTCTTTGGTTTAACTAGCATTATCGTTACTTCTGTAGATAGAATGTAATGGCCGCTGCCAAAGTCTGCTTTGGTGTTACTCCAGGACGGTGGTATGCCTATGTTCTTAGCGAAAGTCAAATCCGGAGTAGTATCGCTGGATGTGGCCAACCCTTGTCTTGTGGCTTGCACTGAATGAGTGAGTAGAGTTACGTTTTCTTGCTGTTCATCCAACCAAAGCCGGGAGCCCTTGGCCGTGCAGCGATCGTACACCCAGGCAAAGTGAGGGGCATTGAAGTCCCCTACCACGAGGAGGTGTTCTCGATCCTGCCAAACGTGTTGTTTTCCTGAGTAGCTGTGAAAAACGATGGTTTTTCCTGGAGCTGCTATAAACTTTGAGTATGAAGAGATTGCCTCGGTTAAGTGCCGATATGTTAAGTGCCGGTTAAGTGCCGATATGATCTCTAGAAGTACATAATCGGCGCCTTGGATCCCACTGGAGTGTTGTATGGCTGGGATGTTTCGGTTGACTAGGGTCGTGACTAGTATAGAGGACTCTTCACCTTGCGCGCCGTCTACTGGTATGAATGATTGGAATCCTGGAAGCTTGGCTTTGCGACTGGTTTCCTGAAGGGCTATCACATCTGGAGCCCCCTCCAGTCCCACACTTAACAAATGCTGCTCTAGCCCCTGTAACTCCAACAGTTCCACTGCCATATCAAAAAATTTTAAATGTGGTTTCTTCTTGTCCGAGCCATTATTAAAGTGGTTCGCATGGTACGTAAGGAGATTGTAATGATGCGTTCCTCGATAGAGGCTGAGACGGTCCTTTCGGAGTTGGGGGCTGTTGTTGCTGAGGGGTTGCCGGAGGCACGTCTCGTCCCTTTTCCTACGTGCTGTTTAATGGCCATGGTTGTGGTTTCTATAGCCGACATGGGAGTATTGAGAGCAGCTAGTTGTTTGTTGACGGAGTTCATAAAAGACGTAAGCAGAGTACGAACTTCAGAGATGCTCTTTTCAAACTTGGCCACCGGGACAGAGTTAGTGTTCTCTGTTGCCTGCAGTGCGTTTGCGGTTTAGCTTCCTCGGCTTGGCCTGTTTCTTCCGTCACTTCGTGCATACCTTTGCGGTCACTGCTTCTCCTCTACACAAGCTTTCAAAGTTTTGCACGCCCTGCGACTGGTTGAGTGAATGCGAAGCAGCCTTTCATGCCCTTAAGGATGCTCTCACGTCTCGACCTGTTCTGCGCCACTTCGACGAAAAGAGCCGCACAATACTCCACACCGACGCCAGTGGTCACGGCCTTGGCGCTGTCCTTCTCCAGCGGGACACCCAGAGTCAGGAAAGAGCTGTTGCCTATGCCAGTCGTTCACTGACAAGGGCTGAACAAAAATGCACCATCACGGATCGAGAGTGTCTGGCAGTGGTGTGTGCTGTTTAAAAATTCTGCCCATACCTTTATGGCCGACACTTCACCACTGTAACTGACCACCACGCTCTGTGCTGGTTGTCTTCCCTCAAGAACCTGTCTGGACGCCTGGGCCGGTGGGTTCTCCGCCTCCAGCTGTATGATTTCGTCGTCACACATAAGTCCGGCCGGAAACATCTCGATGCCGACGCCCTGTCTCGATGCCCACTGACTTCCATTACGTCACCCGTGGTGGAGGTCGAGAAAAGTGTACCCCAAGTAGCATCCGTTACGTCTCCTGCCGTGGAAGACCCTCCAGAGCTTCTTTCGTCGCAGAAGGAGGACGCATACTGTGATCCTATCATTGAGTACCTCACAGGCCACGTCCCACCTCCTAACAGCCGTACTCGCTGTCAACTCGACAAATTCACTTTTTCATTCACTCGACAAATTCACTCACAAATTCAACTCGACAAGCATCACCCTACCCGCCAGAAATGGGTCCCTGTCGTACCCCGTTCTCTTTGCTCATCGATTTTGGGAGCTGGTCAGGTAGATGCCACGGCTGCGCACCTTGTAATGCGAAGACTTATGACAGATTCCACAGCAACTACTTTTGTGCTGGGATCTCAACAGCTGTCGAAAAATACGTCTCTTCGTGTGCACGTTGCCAGCGCAGCATACATTCGACTGCTTGCTCTGTCGGTCTGCTTCAGCCCTTACCTTGTCCCTTCACGCCTCTCCAGACTGTCGGAATCGACTTGTATGGACCTCTGCCAATGACGCAGTCCGGTCACCAGTGGATGGGAACGGCGGTCGATCATTTGACAAGATATTCTGAAACTGCACCTGTACGTTCTGGACAAGCTGCAGAAGTCGCCGTATTCATCCTACATCACCTCATTTTGCGCCATGATGCACCGCGCATACTGCTTACCGACCGAGGGAGAACCTTCCTGGCAACCAATGTTGAGGAGCTCCTGCGTGCCTCCAACATTCGTCACACGACTACGTACGGCTACCATCCCCAGACAAACGGCCTAAGCAAACGTTTCCACCGTATCATTTCTGATATGATCTCTATGTATCTAAGCCCCGACCATCGCAACTGGGATAGTATCCTCCCCTTTGTCACATTTTCTTGTAACTCTGCACTTGAGCGTACTATTGCCTACTCTCCATTCTTTCTCGTCTGCGGCCGTTCACCTTCCTATACCTTCCACTCAACTTTCGTCTACACTCCTGTTTCCTCCAACGCACCAACCCATGAGCAGTACATTTCAGGGCTCGCATATTGCCGAGAACAAGCAAGCTTGTACACTGAAGCTCATCAGCAAGTAAGGAAGACGAGATACGACTCGACACAATTCTCCGTTCGTTGTCACCCTGGGGATGAAGTGCTCCTCTGGACCCGGAACGGAAGCCCGGTATTTGTGAGAAGTTCCTCCCGCGTTTTCTCGTCTCTTACGTCTTACTGGAAGAGGCTTGTCCAGTTAATTACCGCATAGCACCAATAGGCCCCGTAGCAGACCGTCGGCGCAGTGGTGTCGAAATAGTCCATGTATCTCGCCTCAAGCCCTTCAGACAGCAGACTCCAGAGTGACTCGTGGCCAGGCGGCACACCCCGCCTGGGGGGGTGGCGGAGTGTTAAAATCCTTGGGCAATATACCGGTACCGGGAAAGTGTGAGTACCCTAAGTTACTCTACCGTCATTGGCTGGCGCAGCCGGTCTTGGTGTGGGATCTTCGGACTTCCATCAGAGCTTCCTCTTCATCTGTAGATTATCATCATCATTAGCGATCGTGCTCTACCACTTCGCCCTTACTTCTGTAAATACTCATCATCATGGTGTGTACTGGCGCGTTCCTAGCTTGAGCCTCCGATTGAAGGGTCGTCCCGAACATCGGTCTCTCCGGTGAACCTTATCCTCTCAATATATATATATGTATATATATATATATATATATATATATTGGACGAGGGATTCCGTAAAAACACACATCAAAGTTGCAGTCTTTATTGCCAGTGCTATTCGGCTGGGTTGAAGATGCTTTATAGCGGCGAATGAGGTGATTGTCATTTTTTTATGATACAGGAATAAGGAAATCAACATCGAGAAAAAATTCGCCGGGATCAGAAGCGGGAATTGAACCCACGACCTCCGCATAACGCTTGCGGTGCGCTACCAACTGCGCTATCTCGACGGCGGATAACATCTCGCCTTCAGCCGGGGCCTGTATCTAGGGAGGTTCAGAGACCGGTCAACTATTGACGCCCCTAGACAACCGCGAGAGACGCGTTGCGAGCCGCTGGAATAACGAAAGACGCTCCGCGTCTTCGCGGTTTTCGAGGGGCAGCGCTAGTTGACCGGTCTCTGAACCTCCCTGAACATAAGCCCCGGCAGAAGTCGAGAGGAAATTCACCGCCGGGATAGCTCAGTTGGTAGCGCACTGCACGTGTAATGCGGAGGTCATGGGTTCTATTCCCGCTTCCGATAACGGCGGATTTTTTCTCCACTTTGATTTCTTTATTCCTGTAATATACAAAAATGACAATCGCATCATTCGGCGTTATTAAGCACCTTCAACCAGCAGAATAGCACTGGCGATAAGGCCGGCATTTTTCATATATATATATATATATATATATATATATTGTAGCGAAGACTACGGGACATTCCCTGACAGCGCCATTGCCGCGCATTATGGTGGATCATCATCACTGCCGTGCTTTTGGCACACCTCATCTATCATCATCAGAAGCCGCCAAACACGCGGAAGAGTGCCGACAACTCGCGAAAACGTTCACAGCTGAAGACCAGTGGCGGCAAAAATCTCGCCACGACGACACAGCTGTGGCACCAACTTATTCGCCGGGGTCATTGGTTTGGCTATGGATTCCCTCTACCACCCCGGGATTGTCTACGAAGTTTCTCGCCAAGTATCATGGCCCCTACCGCGTCTTGGAGCGTACGTCACCAGTGAACTACATCGTTGAGCCTATGGCCCTCTCTACGGACCTCCGCCGCCGTGGGCGTGAGACTGTCCACGTGCAGCGCTTAAAACCTTATCACGAGCCTCTGGTTTCGTCTGCTCCGTAATTCGCCGCCAGGATGGCGTCTTCTTCCGCGGGGGGAAATTGTAGCGAAGACTACGGGACATTCCCTGACAGCGCCATTGCCGCGCATTATGGTGGATCATCATCACTGCCGTGCTTTTGGCACACCTCATCTATCATCATCAGAAGGAGCTTGTGAAGAAGAGGTTCAGCTGGCTCGGCATCGCCCCTTGTCTTCTGACTGCTTCCTCGGTGTTCCTGAGCACCAATAAACCCCTTAACAATATATATATATATATATATATAGCGAATAAGACTTGTAAGTGGGGGCTCGAAGACGGCAACAAAAGACGGCTGTCAAGAAATCCAATAAAGGCGAAGGGGAAAATGTGCTACATCATTTTCTTCTTGAAATAGATATAGTTTTCGAATTATAGAAAGAAAGTAGAGGAACACTAACCCGCTTGGTGCGGTCCGATCTCGCGACCTCCAAAATATGCGCCTGGTGAGATGACCACTACGTCACCGGTGGGGCTGGGCTCCATGCACTTCGCTATTTATGTTAAGGCAATTGTTTCCTGCGCTGGGAGTGATAGCCAGCGCCACTCTAAGTACTCTGGGTGAAAGGGACCTTCTTTTTACCCCTAGGCCGTGACTGGAGCGTCTATGACATATCTGTACGGGTCAGCCAACTTTGCACCCTCTTCAACTACCTATGGCACCAATACTGCCAGGACAAGGCCCTCTCTATGCATGTAGCAAATTAGAACTGCAAATCAGAGCTAGATGAATCAAGGCAAAGGCAAGGAAAGTCGAGAAAGCCAAGGAAACAAGTGGGACCCTGAAATATCACGCTAACCCGATCCATTAAAGTCATGCACAATCATGCCACTCCTTTCACCTTATCCAACTAACGCCATTACGCCAATGTTTCCTCAACTAAATCTGTTCTTGACCTGCCTAACTTGTCGGCACGTCGCAAATATCACCGTATTTGCCTTTCCCAAAAAAAGCTTTTTTGCTGATCTCTCACCTGAAAGAACAGCTAATGCTTCCGCGTGAACATATTTTGTTCTGTACCGACCATACTAACAAGTCTGGTGTTCTTTTTTGTCGGACTAAGCTATATTGCCACGTGTTTTATCGGCGCCAAGAGACGACTGCGAGGACTAAGCTATATTGTCACGTGTTTCATCGGCGCCAAGAGACGAATGTGAGGACGAATAAGTGCTTGAGTGCGCGTGCTCTCTCATCATTGTCATTCAGAGCTCTGGCGCTCGAGCTTGGAACCCTGTGCTCGAGCTATCCCACTAAAAAAGCTCCGGCTGCTTGTACTGTCCCGGTCGTCTCCTTCAAGGACCCCGGCTCAGCATCTGCGTGTTTATAGTGCGCGACACTGGTGGAGGTGCGGGGTACGACTACCCCATGCAAAGGACCCCTTCGGCCAGCCCGGAACAGCCTAGCCCTGTCCATACACCTGTCCATCGGGCTAGCCGTCGCAAACGCGGACTATCTCCAGAGTACGATCGCCTTGACTTCACGGCACCTAGACGTCAGGCTTCGCAACCTCAAGTAATGGCGCAAGCACTTACTCCCCAGGTAATTCTCCAACAACCACGTACTCCGGCCATCTTTCACGGTGAGGTGTTCGAGGACGTCGAGGACTGGCTGTAGCAGTTTGAGCGGGTCGCATCTTTCAACCAGTGAGACGCTCGCCAAAAGCTGCGTGAGTTCTATTACGCGCTCGAACATGGTGCAAGGACGTGGTTCGAGAACCGCGAGGCGAGGTGTCTACGTGGGAAGAATTCCGGCAGGAGCTTCTGGAAAGTTTTGCCACCACAGACCGTCGGGACCTTTCACAGCGGCTGTTGGGGTCGCGAATCCAGAAACCCAACGAAACCGTGACTATGTATACGGAGGACATGGCGCGGTTTTTCAAGAGGGCTGACCCTGAAATGTCGGAGCCGAGGAAGCTGCGCTACCTGATGGACGGCGTTAAAGAACAGCTCTTCGCAGGTCTCGTACGAAACCCTCCTCGCACTGTGAAAGACTTCATCAGGGAGGCAACAGCCATCGAGAGAGCCCTGCAAGAGAGATGCCGGCAGTTCAACCGCGTGAACGGCACTTCGTCCGGTACTGCTGGCGCCCTAACAAGTATGGCCAACGACACAACCCTTCGAGACATCATCCGCTCAGTTGTACGAGAAGAGCTGCAATTGAGTGGCAATAGCGGGCTGGAACCTCCGCCTGCTTCGGTTGCTGATGTGGTTCGCCAAGAGATCCGACAAGCGCTTTCGATCGCGGAGCAGCAGGTACAGCCGCCACGGGCAAGTCATGTAACAGTTCTTCGTCACCAGCTGCCCATCGCACACACGCCACTGCCGCCCCTCGCGCCTCGAACCGACCCCCGACTCCAGAGAGCAGATTCCGCCACGTACTCTCGGTCCCAACAACAGAGTTTATATGGAACGCAGGTGCGCAAGACGGACGTTTGGCGCGATGACAACAACCAGCCACTGTGCTATCATTGTGGCGAAGCAGGCCCCGTTTACCGCCATTTCCCGTACCGTGAAGTTGGGCTTCATGGCTCTTCACCCTGCGGAAATCGATTACCTTGCTGCCAGACAAAGTCCCCGGCCGATCCTCCGACGTTCGCAGTCACCTCCCCCGCCGATCATCCGACGTTCCCAGTCACCGTCTAGCGGCTCGTCACCTGACCGTCGAGACCCCCGAGGACCGCCGCTTGGAAGATCCCCTAGCCCTGGGTGGGGAAACTTACCGCCGCAACCTCAGGAAGCAAGGTTACTACCGGCAGGCCTTTGCAAGACCTTCGAAAACCAACTACGCCACCGACCGAAGACAAGACCTCGCCGATACGGCAAACGATGACATCGTCGACCCAACACGCAGAGTCCCCAGCAGAACACCCCACCTTGCCGACAGCGCTCACTATTCCGCCGACGGGAGCCATGGCGTCGCCGTCTGACCGCACGGCGAGTAGAATAAGTATCGGGGAAATTGGCAGCGCGGACAGTTTAATCTCCATAGACGGGCACCAATTAACTGCTTCAGTCAACACTGGTGCGGACTACTCCGTAATCAGCCAAGCACTCGCTGATCGCCTTAGAAAAGTAAAAACACCGTGGTTCTGGCTCCAGATTAGATTGGCTGGTGGTCACCTGATGACGCCTGTGGGCAAATGTACCGCCAGGATTGGTATCGGCGACTCCGAGTTCGTTGCAAGTTTTGTCGTCCTCCCCGAGTGCTGCAAGGATTTAATTCTAGTAATGGACTTCTTAAGTGAGCACAGCGCTGTCATCGACGTTGGGGAGCGCTCCATTAAGTTCGCCTCGAGCAATCTCCGCCCACAACATGGAGTACGCCGTGCGCCGTTGCGTGTTATCGACGATGATGTGAACGTGGCGCCGCGGTACTGCAGGATAGTTTCTGTGATGTGTGATGTTCGCTGTACCGTCGATGGTATCACCGAGCGTAAGGACGCCCTATTGGTGAATCACAACATCGCAGTTGCTCGAGGCGTGCGGCACCTCACCGAAGGCAATGCGGAATTATTGCTGACCGATTTTGGCAAGGAACGCCGCCACGTCGCTAAGGGTGCCACCGTTGCTTACTTCGAAGAAATCGTGGGCAACGATGACTGTTTTGTATTAGAAGGCACTGAACCTGGCGAAGGCGCTCCCGATCCTATCCTTGACATCAATTCGAGCTTCCCTCACGCGGAGCAGCGAGCCCTTCGTGAGTTGCTAATGAGCTCCAAAGGCTGTTTTTCATCATCGTCTGCTGTGCGTCAAACACCACTGACGAAGCATCGCATCATTACTGCCGACGCTGTGAAACCTATTCGCCAAAACCCTTATCGTGTATTTACCAAGGAGCGCGACGCCATCCGAAGCCAAGTAGAACAGATGTTGCGAGACGACGTTATCCAGCCATCTCGGAGTCCGTGGGAGTCCCCCGTGGTTTTCGTAAGAAAGAAGGACGGGACATTGCGATTCTGCGTGGATTACACGCAGCTGAACCAAGTCACAAAAAAGTACGTGTACCCACTGCCACGGATCGACGACTCCCTAAACAGGCTTCGTCATCCCCGTTACTTTTCATCGATGGCTTTGAAAAGTGGGTATTGGCAAATCGAGGTTGATGAGCGCGACCGCGAGAAGACCGCCTTCATAACACCAGATGGTCTTTATGAGTTTAAGGTTCTCCCTTTTGGGCTGTGTTCCGCACCTGCCACATTTCAAAGAATGATGGACACTGATTTATCTGACTTGAAGTGGCAGACGTGCTTGGTTTTTCTCGACGATGTGATCGTGTTTGCACCCACATTTGAGGAACATTTGCGATGGCTATCTTCCGTTCTTCACGCCATTTGATCGGCCGGTCTCACGCTGCAAGCGGAAAAATGTCATTTTGGATACCAGGAGCTACTTTTCTTGGGCCATGTTGTCAGCCACGCCGGTGTCAAACCCGATACTAAGAAGATAGCAGCGGTGACCAAATTCCCGACCCCTGCGGACAAAAAGGCTGTTCGACGATTTTTAGGCCTTTGTTTCGATTACCGGAGGTTTATAGAAAACTTCTCAAACATGGCGGCCCCGTTAGCCTCCCTCACCCTTAATGATGTCACCTTCCATTGGACTGGGGAGCACCAGGCTGCCTTCGAAGAACGAAGGTTTCGCTTACAAATGCCGCCGGTACTCGCCCACTTTGACGACGAAGCTGCGACCAAGGTCCATACAGACGCTAGTAACGTCAGTCTTGTAGCTGTACTTGTACGGTCGGAAGACGGTGCGGACAAAGTCGTCGCGTATGCATGCCGAAACCTTTCTCGGGCGGAGACCAACTATATTCGGCAACAGAAAAAGAATGTCTGGCCGTTGTATGGGCGGTCATGAAATTTCGCTCCTACCTCTATGGCCGCCCTTTCCATGTAGTAAGCGACCACCACGCCCTGTGTTGGAGCGCCAATTTAAAGAACCCCACGGGACGTTTAGCTCGCTGGTGCCTCCGACTTCAGGAGTTCGACCTAACGGTGATTTAAAAATTCCCCGCATTTCCCCGAGGGGAAGAATGTGAAAGTGCGAATGCACGAGTTGAATTTGCGCGGTTCGGTAATGTTCGCGAAAGAGAGATCACACACACACACAACTACAAAGAAAGGAAGATGCATTTATTCACAGACACCTATTTGTGTTGTCGTTGTACTTGATTGCTAGAGCGGATCTCAGCTTTGAAATTTCGTGTCAGTACTCCTTTAAGCAGGTGCATTAGCCCTTCTCCCGCCCGATTCTTGGCCAATCCCCCACGTGGGTATGTGCCATGTCAGCGGCCAGGCAGCGCGCGCCCATCTCATCCCGTTGCCAAGGAAGACGAGGAGATTCCTGGCCAATCCCCCACGTGGGTATGTGCCATGTCAGCGGCCAGGCAGCACGCGCCCATCTCCCCCCGTTGCCAAGGAAGACGAGGAGATTCCTGGCCAATCCCCCACATGGGTATGTGCTATGTCAGCGGCCAAGCTGCGCGCGCCCATCTCCACATGCGCGGACATCGCCGGTGGACGCAGGTTCAGGGTCGCTTAAGAAGTGCATTGCACTTAAAAGTCCAGAAAGCAACACTCTGCCGCTGACTTCCTTTCACGAGCGCCAGTCGAGCACGCCGACAATGATGATGATGATGACGGCACGGCCTTCCTCGGAGCGCTAGACGCTACCATCTTGTCTCAGCAACAGATGGAGGACGAGGAGTTGCGGCCCCTTTAAGACTTTTTACGAGGCCGGAATAGCCACGTTCCGAGGCCCATCGCACGCGGGTTGAAGTTTTGCTTGCGCAACAACATCCTTTACAAGCGAAACTTTGCGCCTTGGGGAAGGGACAACCTCCTAGTTATCCCCGCGTGTCTTCAAACTGAAATACTACGGGCGTGCCACGACGACTCAGCGGCCTTTCAACTGGGTTACGCTCGGCCGACGTCCAGGATAAAACAGAATTATTACTGGCCGAACCTTGCCACCACCGTGAAGCAGTACATACGGACGTGCCGTGAATGCCAACGACGCAAGACTCCGCAGGGCCGACCACCTGGATTACTGCAGCCGGTTCAAGTACCGAAAAGACCATTTGAGCAGATAGGCATCGATTTCTTGGGACCCTTTCCAAACTCTCATGCAGGGAGCAAGTGAATAATTGTCGCCACCGACTATTTAAAGCGGTACGCAAAAACGAAAGCGCTTCAGCGCTGCACAGCACTCTCCGTGGCCAAGTTTTTAATTGAAAACATCGTTCTGCGCCACGGCGCCCCGTCGATTCTTATTACAGACAGGGGAGCCGCGTTTAATGCCGACCTTGTACGCGCCATGACGAACCTCACAGGTACTTCCCACCGGCAATCAACCGCTTACCACCCGCAAACGAACGGCCTGACCGAGCGGTTGAAAAAAAATTGGCCGCGTATCTGCTCCTTTCGTTGCAAATGTCGTCAAAAGACGATAGTCTTTATCGGCTATTGCGAAGTAAATGCCTCCCTTCGCTTTGCCGCTCACCTCTCATGTTGTTCCTCTTGCGTCGCGCTCCTCCCAAGGCAAAGACGCCAAAGGTTTGCTTAAATCATTTTAAATTTCCCGCGTTCCACTGCTCCAAACCGGGTGTCTCGATGCGAACGCTGCTGTACGGCGGAGACGCGCGTTAATCGAGGCGCCCTACTTCAACGTTTATAGAACCGCGTTTCCCTACTCCACGTGCGTTGCAAGCAGAACGTGGAACCTATCTAGTGAAACCTTTCGTAACTGTTGCCGGTTGATTTCTTAAAATGGCGCAAGAAGCTATAGTGGCGCGGGCGACAGTAGGCGACGGCGAAGTGAATTCTTTTTCTGCAGTTGATGAAGTATTTAATTTCGCAAAAGCAAGCATGTTTGATTTTTTTATAAAGGAACACTGCAAATATCACTTCTGTATTGATTTGCTGTCTCATATTTGCGTAATGTCTTGTTCTTCTTCAACAATGTCGACAAGTATGAACCTTACACCGGACATAGACGGGTAGATGTAGCTGTGACTATATAAGACTAATGGGCAGGCATTGTTTTGCTTTGGCCGGGTGGCTGAATCGAGTCACAGACAGACAGACGGACAGACATACAGACATACAGACATACAGACAGACCAAAATTTCTGGGTTTAAGGAGCCCAAGAAAGACTATCGTCTTTAAAAACCCTTGCTGACATGCTGAGCACGTACGTTGATGTGGAACACAAATGCTGGGATGAAATTCTTCCTTATGTGACATTTGATTATATTACCGCCCGGCAAGAAACAACGCGCATGACACCGTTTGCGCTTGTCCATGGACGCGAGGCAGAAACCATGCTTGATGCAATGCTGCCTAACGATGAGGGCGACGGCGACGAGGACGTCCAGAGTTTCATCCAGAAAGCCGAAGACGCGCGGCAGCTAGCGTACCACCGAATCACAAAACAGCAGCTGCAGGATTCTCTCCAGTAGAACGCCCGCCAGAGGCACGCCGCTTTCGAACCTGGCAACCGTGTATGGGTGGGACCCCAATAAGACGTCGAGGGCTGTCGGAGAAACTTCTAAAGCGTTACATCGGTCCCTATCGTATCCTTCAACAACTTAGCGACGTCACTTACGCCGTGGTTCCGAAGACTGCACATCAACGAGACGGCGTCGCTTGCGCCCGGACGTATAGTGCACGTAGTGCGCATGAAACCTTATTTTTCAAGAACATAAGACACCCGCGCCGGTTGTCGGTATGTCCACACAAGCATCGGAACGATGCTTCCTTTGGAAGGGGGGGTAAATGTCACGTGTTTCATCGGCGCCAAGAAACGACTGTGAGGACAAAGAAGTGGTTGAGTGCGCGTGCTCTCTCATCATTGTCATTCAGAGCTCTGGCGCTCGCGCTTGGAACCCTGTGCTCGAGCTATCCCACTAAAAAGGCTCCGGCTGCTCGTACTGACCCGGTCGTCTCCTTCAAGAACCCCGGCCCAGCATCTGCGTGTTTATAGTACGCGACAATATAATGATTCTTTCCTCTCGAGAACCAGTGTTGGCTGGAACCACATTTCCAGCTTGACTGTTGCCATCTCAAAACACTCACGGTTCAAGGTTGCCCTACAAAACCTCATTTGTTTAAGTGTGTAGTATTAATAGTATGTACACCCACCTATGTACTACCAGTTTTTTGTCAAAGTTCCGTTCTCATCCGTCTTTTTTTCTGTTGTTCCTCTTGGCCCTGAATGTATTTCAAATAAAAATAGGCATAGCAAAAATTACACCCATCTCCCCGAAGAGAACCATGAGTAGGTACCAGAGCGTCATGGGGGTTCCGTTTGCGTTTCCGTGAAGTTGGTTAGCCAAATTTGGTGGAAATGTAGTGAAACCGGAATGCTCATATATCCTACTCATGGTTCCCTTCGGGGAGATGGGTGTACTTTTCCTTATTCCATGCGTATATACGCGAATGAGACGAGATTGAAGTGGTATCTAAAGGTCTTTATTTAGGTTTGCACATCTTCTTACTTTGAGTATGACGGCCTTATGGTCGCTGAAGTTCACAGTCAGTGGATCTCGTTCCGCGGGTTCCAGACGAACCCGTAGAACCAACGTTGCTGTTAGTGTTTGCGCTGATTCTCTCTCTTAATTGCGTCAGCACACTCACTGACGGGGCTGTTGCTTCCATCCTACTTCATGTGAAGAATCACGGAGTCAAGCGCAAGCACAACCGGAGTTGTTGTTGTTGTTCCTCTTCTATGGCACGTACCCACGTGGGGGATTGGCCAAGAAACGGTGGTGTGCGGACGCCAGACCACCGCCAACGCCGCGGAACATACCCCCGACCATAAGACGCTCCGCATCTACAAGCAGCAGAAACTGTAGCAGCAGTCAACCTAAAAACTGGGAGAACTACTGTAATGATGCCAGCGCCGATGCACCTCGTCAGGGCGGTGAGCCTCCTCCCTTCTTGTGGCTTAGTTGCGTCCCCCCCCCCCCCCCATCCAGTGGCGGAATGTCGGGGCGGCCTGCGCCGACGCCAGGCGAGTCGCAGCCCTTTGTATGGGCCTCTCCGGCGGCTTTTTACGCGGCGTCGGGGAAGGCTTTCCTGTCCTCCTGACCTTCGGAGATGGACAGGCGGGGAGCGGAGGACAAAACCCCAATTGGAATGTGCGCTGCTGTGAGGAGGCGGCTTTGCGTGCGCCCTGCTCGCGCATGCTTCAACGAGTTCGTCCGGAGCTGCCTCCGAGAGCGCACGCTAGCAGCCCTGCTCCCGTGGTAGCCTGTGGGCGCCAGAGCTTCACGCACGTTACAGCCAACTGCGCGTCGGTTCAGCACACTCTCGGCCTACGGGCTGTTCTCCATGGGGATTGCACTGCGATAGCCCTCGTACGCGGCAGCGCTATTTATGCTAACCTAGTTATCCGCATCTTTTGTTGTTGGTATGCCCTGTAAATACTTGTAAATAGACTTTTCTGAATCACCTACTCCGCGCGTCTTGTCATCTGGGCCTTTACTCCATCCACGACGACCTCAGCAATCTTCATCGACGAACCAACCATTACTGGCACAGCCCGACAGCGTCGTGGGCGTCACCTTTGCGAACGAACTGGTGATGGTTGGGGGACCTTGGACCGCTCCAGGGTAGTAGAAGGAAAAGTCGACTCCAAGAAAGAAGGGCGAAGACGAATCTAGGTTTGGGCAAGCTGCCTACAAGGCAGTTGACGCGTTAGCACCCTGCCGAGAAGACAAGACGACACCCCTGCAGCATCTGATCTCCACTGAAGACAACTGGGCTGCGGTGCGCGATTGCGCGTGGCGTACGGACCCCCGACGCCCTTCAGTGTCGTGCAAGTCACCTGAACTGCGGTCAACGACTAGGCCACTGCAACGGGATCAACCGGCGGCTCACGAGCTGAGGAGAGAAAGCGTCGACCGACGGGAAGGTGCAAGAGGCGTCGTCGGGACAGCGGCGGCATCAGTGTCCAGGCGCGGAGGGCGTCAGTGCGAGCACCACCAGCTTTCCACCGCCAGCACCATTCGGAGCAGAGAACGCGCACCGGATCGTGCGCCAGACCGACCGGCCCCGAAGGTGAGTGGCGGCTTCCGTCGACTTGTACTTCGAGGGGCTCCCTTTTGCCGGCGTTAATAATGGACGGTCCGAGCGCAGCTAGCAAAAAGGGGGGCAAAAAGGGTAACCCGAAAAGTCAGGCTGGCGGAGCGAAGGCCACGTCGGGAACTGCGGGTTCCAAAAACGACGACGCTGCTAGGGAGCTCAAGCGCGAGCGCGAAAAGACGCGTCAACTTGAGTTGCAGGTGGAGCTCGCGAGGATGAACGCCGGGGCACCGGAGGGGGCTTTGGCTGCTGACGCGAGCGCGCGGAAAGAAAATGCTCTCCGGAGCGTTTCAAAAATGCTCTGCAGGGCAATACTGAAATTTCCGTCAGACGCGGAGGTGCCAGTGTGGTTTGACACAGTGGAGTACCTGTTCCAAAGGTACGGTGTCCCGCAGGAGATCCAAGCCCACCTTGTGTACCCACTGGTGGCAATTAGGATGAGCTATTTGTGCGCGAGCATGAGTAAGGAAGAGCAGTTTACTTTTACTCACATTAAGGAGGCTGTCCTGAAGGAACTCCAGCTCACCCCGAGCGAACACCGGTAAAAATTCCTAGGGGCGGCAAAGAGAAAAGAGGAGGGCTGGCAGCAGTTCGCCACACGGCTTGCGAGCTACCTCCATTACTATTTGGAGGCCAGGCGGGTTAGCTCATTTCAGGACGTGGTGGGGCTGCTGCTCGCGGACCAGCTCAAGTCAACACTTAGCCCAGACGAGTTGCGCTACGTGACGTTGCGCGAGGGCAATGAGTGGTTCAGAGCCACCGCCATCGCGGACCTTTTAGCTGTGCATGACTCCGCGGAAGAGAGCCACGCGACTCTTCATAGGCCTCCTGCGCTGCCCAGGGGGCGCTGCGCAAGCGGCTTCCGGGCAGTACTTCCGGGTAGTACAAAGCTGCGTGGGTCCCATAGGATCCCGTGTTGACAGAAGCAAAATGAGCTCGACGCTCCCGATTATTTTGCGACGTGGTCACCAGCTCATCCCCGACGCGTCCGATCTATTTCAGTGATCAACTTGGCATTAGGGGAAAAAGCTTTGCAGCGCTAAACACGTTTACAGCGCCGACGAAAGTGCCGGGACCGTGACGGCGTCTGCTACTCGCAGGTTCACCGATCGATGGTCGTACGAAGTGAAATTTTAAGTAAAATTTCTAGTTTAAACTAATACTCTAGGTGACAAAGACTTCTCAAAAACAGCCGATCAAAAAAGAAGAGTGACACAATCGGCGATGATCGCGTTTTAAAAAGCCAGCGAGTCCGGCGGACCGCAGGCTCGCCTGCTGCGACGTGCGCCGCTTTTGCGTACCTGCACACTTTGCGTGCACTTTCATTAAACAGTGCTCGTTTGCGTCGCCGTTACGAATACATGGTGAAGCGTTAGCTTGCCGTTTTGTTGCGTGTCTCAGTGACAAAATGCCGCGACCGTCAGAAGCGTGAAATCTGTTTTGCGATTCCGAAATTAGTGGCCGTAAAACAAAGTGGTCGAGCGAACTAAGAGGCAGCTCGCTTTCCTTGTTTGCTCTCACTGTACTTAATTATGCTCTTGCAGCATACATTCCCAGTTCGCACTTAATAGCCTAGAATGAGGGTCAGCAACGGCCGAGTTCCATGCCCCCGACACGGCGGAGGGCTGGACGGCAAATCGGGGGGGGGGGGGGGGAGAGTAGGAGGGGGCTTTGAATGCAAAGAGAAAAAATTCAGCGAATTTCTAATAATATTTGACAATATTCTGGCGAAGTGTGAACATGGGGGGGGGGGGGGGGGGGCAAATTCAACTGGAGGACGCCAATTCTCTGTTCTTGTCTCGCTGTCTAACTCCAATGTCGTCTAACTCCATTGTCGGCAAAACTGACATGTCGGCGTTAAGATTCGACGACCCCTGCACTAGAAAACCAACACAGTCAGTGATGATCGTATGTAAATATTCGGGGCCCCGCGCCGTGTATGCGGCTGTGTTATGTTATGCTGTGCATGTGATTTGGTGCGTGTTTTGCGTCCTTTATTAATAGCGCTTAATTTGTTTATTTAATTGGCGCTACGCTAGTATACATGTACCCTGCCGTTCGTAAATCGTGCGGCGTAAAACGTTACGCAAGAATCCTTTAGTTTGCGAAAATACGAAATAAAATTTCCACTCGTTTCAAAGGCAGTGCCAGGCCAGCAGTGTCAGCTGAGTCGGCTGCGCAATTCTTGCGTTCGCTTAAAGCTCCCAATGAAGCAACCTTTTGCAGTTACCTCAGGATTAAGATGAGCAGCGTTCCGTGTTTATGCTACTCCTGAACTTTCCTTTGTCGATCGCACGCAAGAAGAAAAAAACTGTAACTGTCGTCAAACAGTTAAACCACCCGACCTAGCGATACTGTCCCACGCCGCGACCACCGCGACAGCTCGCTCAAAAGAAAGCCGGCAAATCGGCTTCTTTTAGCGGATATTATTTTGTTTAGCCTCTGCAGATACTTTAAGGGCTATTTCATACATATGCAGTCATTTAAACACGCCGCAAAGCGCCACAACCAACTTTCACTCTGGCTTGTAATTGAAAACACAAGGAGGGCGGCGAGGGTCGTCTGCTTTTGTACTACCCAGAGGCGTCGGCCGCTAGGGGCGCTGCATGTCGCCAAAACTCCAGCGCAGGAGGCCTATAGGAAAAACTCAAGGCCGTACTTGCACACACGGGGCGCAGCGCAAGGAGCAGGAAAGCGGGAAGGTCGATTCCCGCTGGGCAAACAGGGAAGACAGACAACAAGCCAGTGCCCCATGTGCGGCGGCGCCACCCACCCGCTGTCTGAGTGCCCGAAAAATCGTGATAGGCCTCCGGAGGAGCGCCGGGTGCAACGAAGCGCCACGGCGGAAAGTGCGCAACCGCATCTGCTGGCGGCGAATGTGGCGAGCGTGTCGAAAAGCCGGGCAGAACTTCCTGCGGTGGAAGTAGCTTGTGGCAGCGAAACGCTCCGGATGGTGGTAGATTCAGGAAGCGAAATCACCGTAATAAGGGAGAGCCGGGTCCCCACCAAGCTTGGCAAACCGGATGGATCGATTACGCTCGTGGCAGCATTCGGGAACCGATCCGTTGGCGTTGATAGCGGACAGCAATTGGTCGCCGATAGCGGCTGGGATCAAGGAAAATGCCCAGGTTTTATGCGCCTTGACCGGCAAACTGGCGGCACACACCGATGGGCTAGTGTCCGCCGAGGCTTGGGAGCTGCTTCAGGCCGCGGACCAGGGGCCACCGGCTTCGGCGGAGCCACCCGCCGGTGACAGCGGGGGCGCGGCCGAAGCGCAGGCGATGGGCGAAAACACGCGGGGCGGGGACGAAGAGACGGTGGCGGCAGCGAGTGGTGACTCGGCCGCCGCAGTAACTAACGTCACGCTCACGTCGGTTTCGAGCAGCCGAGACACCGAGGCCGAGCCCACGGAGTCGGAGCAGGCAACCGCAGGAGAAAATGCCGATCCCGAAGACGGAGACGAGAACCCACGCGAAACCAGGTTGGGAAAACGTAGGAATCTCGCAGCGGCGCAGAGTAACGACCCCACGTTGAAGAAGGCATTTGCGAATGCGGCGGCGGGGAAGGGTAGAATGTTCTTGGAGGACGGCATCCTTTTCCATAGAGATCAGCTGTGGGGGGATCGGGTGACACAGCTCGTGCTGCCTCAAGACAGGCGGAGATAAGTTTTGCTGCTCGCGCATGAATCCCCATGGGGCGGACATTTAGGCGTCCGAAAGACGGTGGCCAGAAGTAAGTATTGCTTCTACTGGCCGGCCATGGAGGCCGAGGTGAAACGGCACTGCGCATCTTGCCAAGGTTGCCAGCTCCGAGCCGACAAGCGCGCCACAGATCGCGTGCCCATCACCCCGCTCACGCAGCCGGAGTGGCCGTTTCAATGCGTCAACATGGACATAATTGGGCCCATAGAGCCAGCATCCGCCCGAGGGCATAAGTATGCTCTGTGCGTCATAGACCTACACACCCGTTGGCCAGAAGTGGTGTGGCTACGAACGATAACGGCGAGGGCAACCTGCGAGGCCCTTTTGGTCATATTCAGCCGAACAGGCGTTCCGGAACGCATTTGTTGCGACCAGGGCACAAACTTCACCGCAGCCTTAACGCGAGAGTTTGTGGAGCGGCTCGGCTGCTCCCCGCGTTTCTCCACGCCTGATCATCCAGGGAGTAAAGGGTCCGTGGAGAGGTGGAACCGGGTTTTTAAAAACATGCTGCACCACGTTATCCAGCGGGAGTCGAAGCAGTGGGATAGGTTCGTACCGTTCCTTCTATGGGCGTACCGCGAGGTCCCCCATAAGACAACTGGCGTGCCTCCTTTTAAGCTCTTATACGAGCCTTGCGGGCCTCTGGCAATCCTTGTGGATAGCTGGACTGGGCAAGTGGCCGTGCCGGAAACGCTGAGCGAAAGCCCAGCGGCCTTCCTACGAGAGTTGCGAGCTAACTTACTCAAGGCAGCGGAAGACACTAAGCTGGTTGCTAGTCACCAACAAAGTAAGTATGCCGCTTTCTACAACCGCAAGGCAAAAGCCAAGCAGTTTGACGTGGGAGACCGGGTGGCTGCCTTCGAGACAGGAATCCCAAGTAAGATGAACGCAAGGTGGTCCGGTACACTCACGGTGGTGGGCAAGGAACGCGACCACTCGTACCACGTGGAGGACGAGCACGGCAGGCGAAGGCTGGTGCACGCGAACCGGCTCAAAAGTTTAGTGGCTCACGTAAATCTCGTAGGGGTGATATATCAGGATGACGAGGAGTTTGGGGAAGTGGGCTACAATCCCCTGCCGGGGGACGAGTCCTTCGCGGAGCTCCCCGAGCCTCTCGGACACACCCTGGACCACCTAGGGCCTGAAAGAGCGACCCCGATTAGGCGGCTACTCGCCGAATTCCCACGGCTCTTCAGCGAGGAAATGCGAGTAGCAAAAGTAGGCGAACACCGCATCACCCTTCAGGAGGGATGTTCGATAAAACCGCCGCATAGGTACCGGATCCCTTAGGTGCTAAAACCCGAGGTGACCAGACAGGTTACGGAGCTTGTGGGCCTAGGGCTGATATACTCCGTGGAAAGCGATCATGCGCACCCGGTGGTCTGCATGGCTAAGAAAGACGGTAGTGTAAGGATGGCAGGTCGACTATCGCAGTCTCAACGAGGTCACCACCTTCGATGCGTTTCCCGCAGCGCTACCCAACGAGCTGGTGTTGCTAGTGGGTCGTGCGAACTTTATCAGCCTGTTTCACTTGAAACGCGGCTGTTGGCAGGTGCCGGTGGCCGCGGACAGCCAGAAATACACAACTTTTATCACCCATGAAGGGAAATATGCGTGGAGGGTAATGCCATTCGGCCTGAAAAACGCAGCCGCCACCTTCCAACGCGTGATGAATGCCCTCCTCCACGGCCATCGCGACTACGCGTGCGCTTACCTCGACGACATCGCCGTGTTTTCGATGACGTGGGAAGACCACCTCGAGCACGTGCGCACGGTTTTAGGGCTTCTGGACACGGCAGGCATGACGGTGGCCTCTGCTAAGTGCCAGATCGCACAGCCACCGATCACTTATCTGGGACACGTCATAGGCTCAGGCACTCATGCGCCTGATCCGAGGAAGATAGACGCGATCAGGGACTTGATGCGCCCAACCACGAAGAGGGGCCTGCGAAGTATGCTGGGGCTGTGTGGCTACTATCGTGAATACATCCCAAACTTTGCGACGGTGCCGCTGCTGTTGACGCGACTCACGGCTAAACGGATGCCTAACAACATTCCTTGGGGCGAAAAAGGGGAGGCAGCGTTCCAAGCTTTAAAGGACGCCTTGAGTGGAGCAACGGCTCTGGCCACACCCCGCACCGACAGACCATATCGGCTCTTCACCGATGCTTCTGATATCGCGGCCGGGGCCTGCTTGGCACCGATCACCGATCACGATAAGGAGATGCCGCTCGCGTTCGCCAGCCACAAGTTTACTCCGGTACAGGCCCGGTGGGCGACGATAGAGAAGGAGGCTTTCGCGGTCGTATGGGCGCTCAGGCGTTTTCACAATTGGGTATTTGGAGCGAAGATGTAGTCTCCGACCACAATCCACTCGCCTACCTGACTAAGAGTACACCGAATAGTGCCAAGCTCATTAGGTGGGCTCTAGCGCTTCAGCGCTGCGATGTCTCCCTGTCTCACCGAGAGGGAAGGGCGCACGGTAACGCCGACGCCCTTTCCAGGCTGCCTAACAGCAGGTGGGACGACAGGTCTTAGTGGGGCTGCGAGCGCTTCCTCGGCCAGGGAGTTTCTTCTCCCTTCCGGGTCTTTTTTTTTCTTTTTTTTAGGGGGGGGGGGGGGCGGGTTGATTTGGCCACGTTACGCCGGCACGAGGGTCCCCTCAACGTCGGTGGGAGTTGGCTACTCACCTCACCGGGGCCCCGGGGGTCCGTGTGGGTGTGGGCGTGTGTGGAGATAGTGGAGTGCAAACCCAGCGCAAGGAACGCCGGCACGCGAACGCTTTGTGTGGGCAGAAACTGTCGACTGACTGCGCGGGCTAACGGAAGCCCTGCTACTGATTGCGCTGAGGGGGGAAAGAGCTCGCTGCGCGGCGACATGACTCACCGCCAAGTGTTCCCGCTTGATGTGACTTCAGTATTGACTCGGGTTGTGGCAGTACGCTCGGCGTGCATGAAGCCTCTTTGGCGGGTTCTCCCTAAGACGGGTTTTTTTTTGCTGCCTTTCTTTAGTATACTAACACTAATACTAGTATACATTGCGCTTTGCTTGGCATGCGGAGCTTTCCTTGCATGCCTCCAATCTTCATTGTTATTCTTCGCGAGTGCTCTTTGTTTGGGAGGGTATCGGCGCTTGAATCACTTGGTTGGGTTGCCTGTAGTAGGCCAATCAGTCCTGATACAGGCTTTTGATGGGGGGCTGTAATGATGCCAGCGCCGATGCACCTCGTCAGGGCGATGACCCTCCACCCTTCTTGTGGCTTAGTTGCGTCCCCCCCCCCCCCATCCGGTGGCGGAATGTCGGGGCGGCCTGCGCCGACGCCAGCGAGTCGCAACCCTTTGTATGGGCCTCTCCGGCGGCTTTTTACGCGGCGTCGGGGAAGGCTTTCCTGTCCTCCTGACCTTCGGGGACGGACAGGCGGGGAGCGGAGGACAAAACCCCAATTGGAATGTGCGCTGCTGTGAGGAGGCGGCTTTGCGTGCGCCCTGCTCGCGCATGCTTCAACGAGTTCGTCCGGAGCTGCCTCCGAGAGCGCACGCTAGCAGCCCTGCTCCCGTGGTAGCCTGTGGGCGCCAGAGCTTCACGCACGTTACAGCCAACTGCGCGTCGGTTCAGCACACTCTCGGCCTACGGGCTGTTCTCCATGGGGATTGCACTGCGATAGCCCTCGTACGCGGCAGCGCTATTTATGCTAACCTAGTTATCCGCATCTTTTGTTGTTGGTATGCCCTGTAAATACTTGTAAATAGACTTTTCTGAATCACCTACTCCGCGCGTCTTGTCATCTGGGCCTTTACTCCATCCACGACGACCTCAGCAATCTTCATCGACGAACCAACCATTACTACTACCGAGAAAAGCATCGCTTTAAACATTTGGTGCCAGTTTACGCTGTGGCAGACGATAATCAGCGGAAGCCAGAAGATGTCGGCGTGCCTCAATGCTTCCTTCGGTTCGTAGCCCCGCCGATGTTTTGGGCTTTTCGCCTCGCGGTATGCAGTGACCTGACGGGCATCGCGCTTACGCTTTTCGGTAGCGGGCCGGGGAACGGGCAACCTGGCGGTAGCAACGGAGGCATTTTTGGCAAAGGTAACCCAGCGAAAACAATGGTGAGATCTCCCGCACATTTTAAGGACATGCTCATGAACAGGCTACACCACGCCTAGGAAATAGAAAATGCGTGCAAACATAGATAATAGCAGATAAAAAGGAGCCATTGGCATTCTTCTGTGGAATAGTTTCCACAATAGACAAAATCTTCCCGAAGAAAAAAGTCGAGTCCGTGGGGTTACTCTCATTTCAACCGCAGAATCCATAACGTAGCTAATTCGGGTAGCAGACAAGGATGCGAACCTCAGCTGTTTGTTACTGATTGTTGATAACAAAACATAAAAATTACAAGAAAAAAGTGCTGGAATGTACAATTTGTTATTCATTGTCTCCGTGCGCTAGGGTGCGTACTGGTGTCATCAAAAATGAATGGTACATGCTCTCGTAAATTTAGAGCAGTTTCGTCTGCCGGAAACTGCCTGGCTGCATTGGTGTGTGTAAAACAAGCTTCCTGTAAACCGGTCAGGGCTGTCATGAAGGCACTAGGGCAAATATTTTGTGATATTCAAGAATCCTTCTTCACATTACTTATGATGGCACCTGTGCATCTACGTCAACATTAAGATATTCCGGCCACGAGAGCAATTGTCAGTTACAGCCACGTCATAACCTTACGCTTTATCTGTCTTAGCTTAGAAACAGAGGGATTCATCACATGAGTGAATAACGAGCATCTGGATGCACTCTGTGCCGTCACCTTAATAAGGGACCAGAAGGAGTGTTGCTCCTGCGCTGTCTGTGGCAGTTATTTGGCACACTTTAATACACCTAGTTGCCCTTTTGGTCGTCGAAGATTTTATTTCTTCGGGACCGACTGTATTTTCACTGTGTCGCTTCTTTAGTGAACAGTACCCGTGTTGTCTGATTTAAGCTGCTGAAAAACTTTCAAAAAGTTGCGCTTTAAAAATAAACTCGCGTGAAATATTGTGACGTTGGCTTCTAATTCGTCAAATATTCTAGTGGTGTAGCGTAAAAGGGAATGTGCGGTAACAGCCGCAGAGCTGAACATCTCGCATTACAACCCTTTTCAATGCAAAATTATCGCCGCGGCCGCGGTTCATCGTGCGCCAAAATGCGAAATATCAGAGTGTTTATATAAAAAGATCCCAGGGAGCAGACTCGCATGTGTTATGCCAGTTGCTCTCACGTGGTGCTGCGCCTACCTAAGGTGGACCGCGAAATCTTTTTTCGGGTCCCCGTGAGATTCGTCCGCAAATACAAATTCCGTGCTCGCCCGCCCTACGCAGCCAATCTCGGCTGTGGCACATTTACAATGTCCTAGTAACCCTCAAAGGATCACCCGCCGTGGTGGCTCAAAATTAAACAGGAGCCCTCCCCTACGGTGTGCCTCATCGCTTGTGTAGCGTCTGCACGTGAAACTACACAATCATAATCAACCTTTGAAAGTTCGTTGCGGTCATTTCCCCACGCCGTGTGGGGCTAGGCAGACTCAGTTGAGCCAGGTGAGCAGGAACGACTGTTCATCATTTAGGCTTCTGAGTGATGTTCTAGGTTCCAGAGAGAGAGAGAGAGAAAGACTTTATTTATGGCCAGTGGGCTATCTCCTATGAATAAAGCCACAACCATGACTCGTGTGACCACAGAGATTGGCCCCATTTAGGCGTCTTCTCAGAACCTGCCCATGACACATGGCATGTTAATTCTTTTTAGGGTAAATTACTTTGCGCATGAAGGTGTCGTAGGGGAAAACTGATGGAAGATAATAGCTAAAACTGGGGCTCTGGAAGTGAAAGCAGGGAAGATGAAAGCAGGTGGAGCTCATACAATCAGGCTGATGAAGGCGAAGTTTACCACTGATCGTTCAAGCCATTTGGTTGTAAATACGGAAGTCTTCCCGTTCTCCGATGAATGGCTCTAAAACTGGCCTTACAGAGTTGTAAAACATGTGAATATCAGAATGTGTTTTTAGAAATAACATGAAAATACCCAAACCGATTTAAGCTAGATTCAGGTAAGAAACATTTCTAGTCCGCATGTGTCACGTATTGACGAACTACCTAAATAAAAATGATGTAAATTTTTTCTAAATAAATCAACCTTACCTCCACCAACCCTTCCTCTTCGGCAAGAGGTCTTCCAGCACTCCCACAAGAGTTCCCGGGCCATTAATGGTTTAGAACCACTGCTGTATGCTATTACCGCTTTGTAGCAAAGCTAGCGCGAGTGACAGAGAAACAGTATAGCTATCAGCAAAAAATATTACCGAGAGAACGCAGAAGGATGCAGTATGGGAACACTAATAATCCCCATCCTTCCCACCCAATCTCGGCCCCACGTGCAAGCAGTGGGTGGACCGGCGGTTCAATTCCGACTTCTCGACCCAGCGCAAGCTGATACAGAGGTCACGAGACGCTAGCAAGGACTAGGGCATCCCGGGCTAGCGGACGACACCAACAGGGCCGGCGCTCTCACCATTCTCCGTAATGAACTCGGAATTAAACGTGCGAGTTCGATCTCTCTCTTCCGTTCTCTCTCATCTCCCTCGCTCTCTCTTTTCCTCTCTAAACTAGTAATCTATATTGTGACTGCAAAGCCAAATATGAATTCTCTATAGTCGAGGTTGGGATGCTTGCGGGAATCTCGCAATTATTCCTGATGTGCTGCGAACTTAACATTTGTTGCATTTGCATCCAGCGCATCCGGCGCACGACGCTCAGGACTGCTGTTATAATGTGTCTGAAGTAGAACTTTTTGCTGTCCTACCTGGGGATTATCTCCCGTCATATGAATGAAAGAACACGCGACAGCGATCAGGAAGTAGATATGTAAAGCTTTAAATTCAACCTAGCTTTATCGCTTTCAACATGTGCTTCTATTCCCGGCAATTCTTCTAGAATACCAGAAGAAATTAAGACATTTAAGGGGCGTAATACAAACACAGATGACCATCCAGTTTGTATGATCAATATAAGAAGTACGAAGTACATTGAATCATTATAATTAATAGCCTAGTAATCTACCGTATAACCTGGTAGAAGAATCATTACGACTCGCGCTTGCTTTCTTCTCGATGCGGAAGCTTCAACTTCCCACAAGCCCATATTGTTGCTCACGAAGACAATTTCAACACATTTAAACCTTGTTTTCCCACCGCAGGTAACGTAATGAGTACGGAAATGTGCGCGCTGAGTGTTTTGGTGGATTATTCTTTCTTCCTGGGTATTCATGATGAAACAGCTTTCTAAAAGCGAAGGACGTTCCGCTGAATAGCAGCATTTATTGGACCAACTGCGCAATAGACATAGAGAACTGAGAATTTCTTCCCGTAAGTACGGAAATGTGCGCGCCGAGTGTTTTGGTGGAATATTCTTCCTTCCTGGCTATCCTTGATGAAACGGATTTCTAAAAGCGAAGGACTTTCCACTGATTAGCAGCACTTATTAGACCAACTGCACTTCTCGACATACCGAGCTGACAATTTCTTCCCGTGAGTACGCAAATGTGCGCGCTGAGTGTTTTTGAGGATTATTCTTCCTTCCTGGCTATTCTTGATGAAACGGCTTTCTAAAGCGAAGGACGTTCCGCTGAATAGCAGCATTTATTAGACCAACTGCACTTCTCGACATGCCGATCTGAGAATTTCTTCCCGGAAGCCACTTTCCTATGTCATCTGGTAATCGATAGCAAAGCCCATTTGTTTGAAGGGGAACAATCGGGAACGCATATTCTGCATCTTCAGGCTACCTCACACACGTTGGGAGACACTGTGTATGTAAGTTCTAAAGTCGTTTTTTTTGCGGACTGCCATTGTATTTAGCGTTCTTCACTCATTTCACCTTTTCTGCTCTCCTTTAGGCAACAAAGTTCATGATAGTGCGTTCACCACTTCATAGACTAGTGCATTCACGTACATTCCTCTGCAACAGTGTGGTGGATATGCACTCACTGGATATTGTAAAAACGGGCATGCCCGTGAGATGGCCAGCCACGCATCATCTTCGTACCAGCGACAGCAAAGGGGCGACCGTCTCAGTTGAGACCCATAGAAAGAGCGTAACCGTCGGCGCCAAAGAAGCCACCTCGCTTAAGGATGGCGTACCCGATATTTTCGATGCCATACCAATCTGCCTATCGCGGATGTCATGACTTTCCCTCAACAGTGCTTCATCAGGAGAGAGAGAGAGCGATCTTTAATGAAGTCTGGCGATGTTAGCTGGGCTAAAATACCTCATTTGCTACGCCAGTTGATGACGTGATGAAGATAATGGCGATGATGTTCAAGAAGTTTATGCGTACAGATACGGCGAGTTATTCACAGCGACTGGTCTAGACCTGTGTGTTGCAGGTACTCTATCAGAGCTTTCGTAGCCCGTAAAGCACGTTTGGGACAAGCCCATGGTCCTAAAACGTCCTTTAGCTGCATGTCCACCGAAAGCAGCAGTCCCAAAGTCACTGCGAGGGATACTCTTTGAGCACTGAATCGAGCACATTCACAGAGCAGGTGCTGCAGGGTTTCTCGCACATCACAGTGTGGGCAGAGTGGCGACGTAGCCTGTTTTATCTTGAAGAGGAAGTTGCGCGTGTATGCGACATTCAACCGCATGCGATGTAGAATTGCTTGTACCCGCTTGGAGAGTCCTGGTGGCATTTTAAATTTGCAGTTGGGATCAATGAAATATAACGGCGCGTAATGACGTGATACGTCATCCCAGGCTGCACGCTGCATGTTCCATGCCACGCTGGATGCAAGTATAAATGCATCTTTCCTGGAGAATGGTATAGCTATTGCCGATCCATTATGCTTATGCGCAACGGATGCAGCAATGTCCGCCTTCACGTTGCCAGTTATCCAACAATGGGCTGGAATCCACTGAAGTGCGATGTGATGGTGCGCTTGGAGAGCTTGGAGATGTAAAGCGTGTATGTCACACACAAGCTGGTCTTTTGGAAAAGATGCTAGACATTGAAGGGCAGCCCTTGAGTCTGTGAAGACTGCCCACTCTCGAGCGGGTTGCTTGACGATATGAGCGAAAGCCACCCTCAGAGCCAACTACGTCAACTACGGCTACCGAACTTGCTTCATCAGGGTTCACCATCGTCGCTTACCTTGTTCCGCGCTGGCAGCAATGATAGGTAGTGGAGTGAGATACGAAAAGGGCCATTGGAGCTGATATTTGGAGACATGACACATCCGGGTCAAGTTTTCTTTATTACAAGAGTTCGAAGCACGATAAGGCCGCGGCATCGCTCGCATCATGTCTTACAGTGAGGCGTCGTACATGTAACTGCATGGTGATACCAGATGTTCCCCATCTTTTGTGGTCCTTTGGAAGCGTCAGTCACATGCGCCAGCCATTGCCTTTCATAGATTTATTCTTAAGAGGAATGCGTTTGAACCAAAAGACAGCATGATAGGGCTTGAAACTCGCTGATGGCGTTTGTATTAAAGCTCGCATACGTGAGTATTATTTATCTGTTTAATTTTACCCTAGTGCAGCCACTTGTCATCCCACAAGTAAAGTTCAATCTATTCGCCTGTGTGCCTTCAGTAAAATGCGGCTTGTAAAAAGCTCTCATCTTCACCTGTTATATATTTCTTTCTTGCTTACCACTTTTCAGGAAGGTCCAACACTTTTGGTCCTAAAATTGCGTTTCAGCCTCACAAGAGAGCATTCTTTTCTCAATTTGCTAAACACAACTTACTTTATCTGGAGGCCGAAGTTGACTTGATTTGCATGCCCCTGCCATGTGTACGTGCAAAAAAACCACTGAAAAAACGAAAACACACGATTGTTAGTATTGTGCCTTTCTGGCGTGTCACACCTTGCAAAAAATGCATTTTTTTGCAAGTATTTGTTAATACAATTTGCAAGAGCATTATCTAGAAAAAGAATCGCCATAATCATTAACGAATGCATCAAGGCAATAGACACAAGCATCAAATTTGTGACTGCAAATGTAGAAAATCGAAGCCATAAAAACAGCGACATGAACAGCACAACAAAAACGATACAAACACGTGCAATAACAACAATATGCCTTCATTGCTTCAAGCCCCCAGCTTTGCACACTGCGCTGTTTTAATCCCTGCAGTGACCTAATAACCAGCCAAAATTTTCACACCTTTGAGGTCAGAGCGAGAGTCCATAGAAAAAACGAAGACATGCATTGTCTGAGTGCTGTGCTCTGTGGCTGCCAGAAATTTCTTTTGTTAGTGAACCTGTACACATCGCTCGAGTATGTCCGTAGAAAAAAAATCTCATGCATATAACAAATCGAATTGCAGGTGTAATATTGAAACTTGCCTTTACCACTAAGGTAAGCCTGTGACATTCAAAGCCCTCAATAACCTCATAATATACATGCCAGGTTATCAATCAGCAGCACATCTTACAAGCGGCAGCAATTGTCGGTGAAGGCCCTTGATCGTGCCGAATTATTAGGTTCCATGGCGCGTCCTTTCCGCGGCTCAGTGTGGTTGGTTAATGACGGTAACGTGGTAATCACGAAAGTTGTTCTGCCTTACATTTTGGATTCGATGGGTCGGTGAGGAGACAATTGTCGCTGCGGTGAGAATTTATGAATAAATAGCACGAGTGTCAATGTCGTTCAAGAACGCGTGGCAAAAGATACGCAGAAGAAGAACGTGAAAAGAACAGGCTCGAGAAGCGAACGGAGGGGGAAAGGTACGCGGTTTTCGGCGAGTACTCGGCTTGACGTGGGCCTCCAGTGACCTCCAAGCCAAATCCTCGCTTCCTTCTGGCCTTCAAGACAGCCTGAACTCCAAGAAGCCGAGCCAAGGAAGAAATATAGCCATACGGACAGGCGAGAAGTACGGTTCTCGGCGACTTTTCGACTGGACGCTAATGCCCAGGAGACCGCCATACCGAGCCACTTCATCCTCCTGGCCTACAAGACCGGCAATTACGATTTGGCAGCGTCCGTAGTGGAGTGCTCTTCGTCAACCCCCCAGCTTGCGCCAGAAAACCTTGTCATCAGCCGTTCACAAGAGCAGCAAGTTTAAGAACGCCTCCCTTGAAGCTGAGCCCCTACACGTAAGCCCAAACTTTGGCAGGTAGGGTTTTTTTATAGTGATTTTAGCGATTAGATTATCGGTGGTCTTTATTGGTGTGTTCTTCATGTTCTTTTCATGTGAATACATTTGTCGCAGTTTTATATTTTAGGTATTATAGTGAGTATATTTGGTTCCTCTCCTGCTGAATGGTCCAAACTCGTCATCCAGAAAAGAACCGACATTACAGCCTGTTCTGGCTGGCTATTTTGCTTTAGATTCCTTTCCGATATTTTGACTACCATAACTTTAAAGAACGAGAGCGCTCTTTAGGGCGTACAGAGCGTTGATGCCTGGCATTACTTAAAAGCCAAAAATCTTACCTTTTTTTCTTCGACTATTAGAATAGCCAGCCGATACCGGCGGCTTTGCTTGTGTGATTTTTGGCTGGTAAACAGGAATGACCGTAAACTGTAAAACGCCAGAGAGTCTCAAAACCTTTCCAGCTGACTCCTAAGGCTGAGAAGTGTGGGACCATTGTTATTGGTAACATACGTCCTGATATCCTAACCTAAGGAAAAGTTCACATAGATACAAAAATACCCTCCACGCTATGGCGTATTTGTATGGATACCAAAGACGATTGGCGAAGCTGAATCTTCATAATGATAAAGAACCAACTGGCGCAATGAAAATAGTACCATAACAATGGAAATGACGTTATACATATTCAAAACAATTGTTAGGTTTGCGGCGTCCGTGCTGTTATTGAGATGGACTATTGCTAGGTCAGTGGCAATGGTGAGGCATGATCGACCATTTAAACACGCCCGGGTAGAAGATACACGGGAGCAGGAATATTTCACACGTCTTGCATAGAAATGCGTTCGCAGTAGCTGAAACAACGACCAGGAAACACTAGCGCAACCATGGCAAGCCTGAGGATTACACAGCGGAGGTAAATCGCTCATATGGCAAAGATCTGGCCAGCACTGAAGGTGACATTCCTGATAGACCCCGCCGTGAACGTACACAATCACTAAGGTTGAAAGAATATCTGATGTTTTCGCATTCCTAGAGCTAAACCGTCTTAAGTGTGCTGGAATGGTTTTAATAGCGGCTATATCAAGCTTTAATGCTCAAAGCGAAAAACAGCCGCTTGTCAACGGCGGTTTTTCTTACGCCATGTCATATCACCCAAAAGAAATCATTGGACATGAAAACGTCGGGAAGGATGAAACACAATTGTAGCTATTTCTAAGGTAAGGATGTGTAACAGCAGTACTACATACCTCATATTACCGTTATCACTTGCATTGGAGTATTTCGGCTCATTGACTATTTTTTCGAAACTGTTGCGCTCATTCATAAAAGTTTAATTACGGCTCTTTTGTTGAACTTCTCTTCACAATTTAACACGTACACGTGCCAAATTATTCATCTACACTTGTTGCAGCTCCTACTATCATGTTGCCACTGAGTTGACTAAACCCGCCAACAACGCCGAGGAGAGGACGCAGGGCTAGGGCAAAATAGACGCTATGTCACTTCGATTCGGAAATGATTTATCGAGGGCTCCTAGCATGCGGCTGCCGTAAAGCTGGTTTTAAGCGTGGTGGCAGACTCTAGAATTCACTTGACTAGGGCGCTTGAGAAACCCTCACTGGCAATTCGTTGCAGTTTCGTAATGATCGGGGTTGGTTCTTGGTTAATATGAGGTCAGAGATTATCGTAATAAAAATTGCTGCAGTCATGTAAGACCTGATTCGAATATCTAAGCATTTATCAATAGAAGTGGTAAATGAAGTTTGCTTCTCTGACGCTACCTGCCACCAATCCTGCACAATACACCGGAATAGGCACTTGTAAAGTGGGAGAGGTTAGGCAGTCGTCTGAGCCGATGGAAGCGGCATGGTCGTTAGCTTGTATAAGACCGTGGAGCATCCCCATAAGTGGTTACGCTACCATCCCAGAAAGATTCCCAAAACTGGTACTGTGAATCTATGAGTCGCTGTTATGGCAGCTCCATGAAACCAGCATTACCAAAACTAGATTTAGCAGGGACGCAAGAGATGTAGCTGTAATGATGCCATGTATCAATGATGCATTATTCCACGCATACCAGGTAAAGGGGCAGCCATTCAGGCTCATAGAGTGACTAGTTTAGTTCGTCGAGGTGTTAGTGTCCGTATGATTGAGGCTACACTGCCAGCTTCAACGTGATTCTTGGCAGACGTTCTTTTCTCCCGCCGGTGCCCTACTGTTTGGCTAAAAACATTTACCTGAAATTGCTATGCCAGTTGACATACCTCTTTTCTTACTTCCCGTTCACCATCTTTTCGTATTTTATGGGGTTTGCGACCTGTTCCCAGCGCTACCTGTGATAATCACGTGAAGTCGAGACTTGCGTGGAATGTTTGTAGCAGCACCAAGTCTGATGATACGGTGCATAGAGAAAACTAAGATAAAAATGTTCGCAAGTTTTTTAAACTGGGCAAGATACCACTAAAAGCTACGGTATCTTCTTCAGTCTATACTTTGTCAGGATAGCCTTACCATTGCATAAAACTCATTTCGATTTATCTGTGACAGACCTGTACAGCTGTGTTCAGAATAGTAGCCTATTATTATTGATGTTTAATAGTGAAGCAGAATAATATTTCGGATCGTGCTCCCGTAGCGATAATTTGCAGTATTTAGGGCAATTTTGCTCAGGGTATGCTAGCCATGGGTACGACCAATACGGCTCGGGCTGGGCTGTCACTTTAAAGCCTGCCGAAACTGCGTTTACGTGGTGACGGGCTTTCACGAAGTAGTTTTTTGCGTGGTACATTGATATAGACAAGCCCAACCACTACTTGTGTAACTGTAGGTCTAGACGCAGCCGTTTACACACACTCAGACATCTATCTGGGAAATTGCTTCACCTTCATAGGGAGGAATTCTATCATATGGGACCTGTCATAAAATAACACTTAGATTTCTAACTGCTACAGTTCTGAGCTTGATAAAGGAACGTATTTGTTTTATATCTTAAAAATGTACACATGTTGGTTTTCCAGTACGGTTTCTCAGAGGTCATTCGTCTTGGGATGACTGTTGCAGCAAATGTGTTTCAGTGCACTAAACACACTACATAGAAGCAGACAAATCAATTTGGTAGTATCGCATTTATATTTTGTTAGCCACGAAAGGTTGAAACATTGGCTTGTGTTTTGAAACGTGTACCGGCTTTTCAAACATCGATGGCAGCTTCCACCTAACTTACCCACGCGTTTTCCCGCGTGTCTTGGGCTTTTAAATTAATTACAAGGTAAGTGTAATGTATTAGTGGGTGAGCACAAAAAAAATGTATCTATAAGTGTTCGCGTATTTTTGCAGTCCCGAATGGAATCAGAAACATTATGACAGATTGAAGGATAATAAAGGAACTGCCTATCCTAAACTACTCTTAACTTGTCTTTTTGAAGTTTACAGAGTCTTATAACCTTGGACCTGCACACTGTGGTACTACTTTTTAAGACTGCGGCACTCATTGGTGCTAGCAGATATAGTAGCCCCTTGGAGGTTTGCTACCAAAAACTATGGTAAAACGTCAACGTGTGGATAACCGTACATAGCTCCACCGTATAATAAAGTTTAGTTGTAGCAGTACTCTCAACAAACTAACAAAACTCCGGGTCTCAAACGTGCACTAACTTACCCGCCGCTATGGTGCTGTAAAAACACATGTGGCCCAGCTTCATGCTCTTCATTTTGTTCAACAAGTCTTAGCTGTTTAAGTTCTTTTATAAGGAAAAAACTTGCCACATTTTCGCGATATCGGCCTCTCTCATCATGCACGAATGATTTCAAAATAGGAGAATGACATGCTTTTTTAATAACTTGACTTTGAGTTCCAGATGATATGGGTCGGCTGCCTAAAATTGACATACGAAGACGTCATGTTTCTCGTGGCATTTTCGCGACTTTGGATGTGGCAGGCGCAACTCCCATTACTCGTATTATTATAGGAACAATGTCTCGCGCCAAATTATAATAAACCATTGGCGTATAGACGGACAACGGAATTTATAACGGCTGAGCCCAGCCTGGCCCGCTATTTTGGCAGTACGTGATCTTACGGCTTAAATAAAACGAAGCTTATCATTTCATTTCAAGCATACTCAAGGACGAACCAAGGGTCTGGTAGATAATTGTTTTGCTGAAACGAACTTTTCAACGTAGAAACATAAAAGAAAACGCAACTTCGAAGAAACAGTCAACAACGTGTTTACTTTTTAAATTATTAAAATATGGCCATCGTCGTCTTCTTCCTTTAGGCCGGTCTATTGATAACTCCCGCGCAAATTATAGGACAAAGCGAAAGCAAAATGTTTCGGGATTGTATTGTTTTTGCGAACAAACGCTCAATGTGACATGAGACGTGTTGTCGCAGCTTTGATTCGCACAGAACACCCGCAAAACACACGCTTGCGCTATGGCATTCAATAGCCCGACTGTGCGCAGTTCTCCTGGTGCCTCACGTCACATTTGAAATCCGGCGTCGGATGTACCGCTGCTGCTTTGGCCGTTTCATTACCAAGGCACACCTGCGTCAAGAAGCAGGAAAATACTTTCTGTGAGAATGCTCGGTCAGCAACAACTTAGGCACACCGAACTTAACAAATGCAAATACCACCACCGCTGAAAAAAAGCTTGAACGGACAAGGATAACGTCAGGTAAGGAGCGAGGTAGGGCAGGAATTGTCCGCCCACAAATGTAACAGTTGCAGTGAATCATGGCAGAACCGAGTGACGCTTTGTTTCTTTTGCCTGCCTTTATCTCGCAACCCTTAAATCTTCGGGACGTCTAATTTCGACTCCGCCAATGCTTCGTTAATTCATCAGGGTGCCGGAAGCTTTGTCTGGTTCGATTTCATTTTTGTGACGAGCTTCCGGCTGACAAAATAGCTTTGTCTTCTTTCGTTATTTTGACGGTTTGTGACGTTTCCTGTCCCAATTTTCCAAATTTGACGTTGTTGTTGCTACTGATGGTCGGCAAGTCTTTGCCGGCACTGAAAAACTAGACTAATCGCAACAGGCATGCCAACGGGAGGCCTGGTTTTTCTACTGCCCAACACTACGGCTTGTTGGCGACGCCGTTTCAGTTATTGGCTGAGAAGACGTGACTTACGTGAAAAAAATTGCGGGAGGGTATGCGTCACATACTGGCAAACCCAGCCTGCGGAATTCAGCCATTTTACGGGACGACTCAAAAATTGCGTCTGCCATTGAAACAGGGTAGGGCCAACAATTTCACGTACTTTCGACGCCGCGAAATCCTTCCACTGTCATTTCCTTCCTCAGTGCTCTCTTTAACGCCTTTTCAGCCACTGCCGCTTACAGAGCATCACGGAAACTGCTTATGAACGTCCCTACTTGAACCCTGATGCTCTTCTGCCTTGCGTGCGCGAGGTTATCCGATGCTCTGAAACACAACAGCAAAGCTTTTTTTACCAGTTTCGAGCTGCCAAAATCGTATATCATTAGGTCCTCAAATCATGCATCGCCAGCGCGTGTGGCTAACACCTTCCAGTATCTGCAGGTCCAACAAACTAATGGTTGACTGATCTGGCAACTCAAGTGTAAATTCGTGCCCTTGAAACACCTGTTTGAACAGCGAAACAAATTTTCCCGTATCAACTATGGCCCCTTTCTGAGTGGGGAAGCACAGAAGGAAATCATCCAGATAGCGGAAGCCAGCCAACTTGTAATTTTCTTGTTTTCTTGGGTTATTTTCTTGAATTTTCAGGTTATCACTTTATAACGTTAAGATTTGCACATGTGCGTTTTTCTGTATTTTACTGCGTGTGTTGAGGAAAATAAATCAGTCGATGGTTCGCGCATCGTCCCGTCTTTGTGTGCGGTTCCCTCGTCTGTTTCAGTTTCAATGCAGCACGATTCAGCCACATGCATAACTGAGCTTATTCAGTACGATCTCGACAAATGAGTGAATTGGTAGCATCAGTGCGACCTGCAATGATAAATCGTAGCGTTTTGGAGTCCTTACCGCATCTACTCAAGGTCACGGCCGTACTTTTCCGTGGTGATGCCGTAAACAAAGCAGAAGACTATAGCGTGGCGGAGGTGCCGACCAGGAAAGTGATAACGCAACGAACAGCTTGCAAGTTAACATTGAAGAATAAAACTCAATTGTGTGATTTAAAGTGATAGCAAAGAATTAATAAATACATGAAAAACACTTTCGGTTGTTCATAAGCTTATCACATGCCTTCCTCTCGGTATTGGATCAACGTTGATTGAACACCTTGTGGTGTTGACGTCAACTGTCTCCTAAGAAATGTCTTTTTCACCGCGCTCCGCAGCTGTTCTAACGTTGAAAGTACGTAAAATGGGTTCATATCTTCTTCCGCGCAATATATGAGAGCCTAGTAGTCATCTTCTTAAGCCGAGACCCAAGTTACGCGCCATTTCGCCAGAGCTATATGCGTAAGCGTAACTGAAGGCTGAAGATTCGCCTACGCAAAAGAAAGAGCGAATTCAAGAAGTCATCGCGAATCCGAGACTTAGAGCCATCAGTAAAAATAAATTTGGCGAAGAAACTTTTCGGTTCGGATACTCCGCGGTGACAGCGATGAAGGCTGAGAAGCGAGGACGGCGAGGGCAGGGTACGATAGCCACAAAGGGTATTTAAAATTATTCACAGTGCTATTTACGAAAGAAATGACCGTGCATTGCTGTCTTAGTGTTCGCCTGAACTCAGTTACACACTAGCCCTTCTTTCTAGGTGATCGACTGTTCCACAGTTACTCTGCACACCAAAAAGATTTACGTGGACTTTGCACCGAGGCTCGCTAGCTTGGATAGCTACAGCCAATTCCGGCGCTCACCGCCTTGCGCCGGAGTTCACCCTTCGCGCCCATTGTGTTCAGCGCAGCAGGCCTCATTGTTCAGCTGACCTGTCAAATAAACAAAGTGCGGAGCCAAACGCCGCCCCACCGATTTCCCGACATTGCTCTCCTCTCCCACCCGCAGTGGTCGAACGAGAAACAATACACGCCGGCGAGGAATATTCGTCCCGGTCCTAGGAGGCCTCAGTCACCGTTCTCTCCACAAGTGCCCCTGCACCTTTCAAGCTGCGATCGTTGCACAGTGCAATCGACGCACTCAATTGGCACTCGCAAGTGTACGTACAGGTGCCGTGATCAGTAATTAGGACAATGATTGGTGTATAACAAAATATTTGTCTTACTGGCTTTACAACGGCCATTACCGGTTTACACGAAGCTTTTTCTATTAGGGAGGACTCCTTTAAACGCACGCAAACGCAGCCAGGCCGTTTTCCTAAGAAAAAGGTCCTGTAATGATTCGACACCGTGTTCCAATTGCTTTTCACGGCACCTCTACACGAAGGGATCCTTTGAAAATCCCGGGAACATTTTGATGGAAGCCGCGTTCAGGCACTCGTCAGGCACTCAATGCCTTTAGCTCCTGCCCCTTCAACAGGGATTGTAACAACGTCTGCTGAAAAATAAAGTCTTCTTCTTCTTCTTCTTCTTCTTCTTCTTCTATGGGATCGCATTACGGCATTGACTGCGATGAAACGGGAATGGTTACGTTTGGCTGCTAACCAATGGCCTTCAGCGCCTTTCACCTCCCATGCACCTCACGCCGGTATGGCAACAGAAAGACACACCAGAAAGACACACCAGAAGAAAGAAAGAACACCTGGCCGCTATAGAAACGCCACCTTTAGCGCACTGCTTGTCACGAATGGGACTGTGAATACCAATTCGGTTGTTTTTGAACAGGTATTATAAAATACGAATGGAGCAACTGGTTCTGATAAATGGCGATTATAAAAGTTCCGTCAGCTTTCTCGCAATTCTCAAACTTACGAAACTATGTAGTTTAAGAGGGGTATCTTGGGCGAATTGGTAATGAAGATAATCGCCGTTTCCCGTCCACTTTGTTCGTCCGTGTTCCTTTCGCGCTTACTTACACGCTGTAGTTTAAATATGTATAAATGGGAATCACTAAGCTCACATGCCGGGTTGTTTCGGTGTCCGCGCTTTTGTCGCACTGTGGTGTAGCCCCGAGCTAGCGCATCAGCATGGATAGGTGCCGCTGCCTCACCCTTCAAAACACGCTCCTCCGTTTTCGTTCTTGTAACGCACGGCCGGGCTACAGCGGCGGTGTCCGATACTCAAGCTCGGCCGTGGCCTACGCTGCTGCGTTCGGGACGCCGCCCCCGCGTTTCCCAGGTAACGGCTGGCAGAATATCTGGTTTCACTCTTTCTAGAGCCACTTGTGTGGATTCAAGTGACGTCGCAGGTGGAATTGTAGTGGGGGTCGTTCACACCTTTGCTTTCCAACCATCTTCACAGCGTGTATTGGAGCCAATTCTTTATTTAGTTTTTGTATTACTGTGTACCTATTTGCGGACTGGCAATGGCAGGCGCAATGGCAACGCCACAGCACAAAGATGTCTTACAAAACCGCATAAAAAGTTACCTAAATGCATAAACTACTAAAAAATCCAGCAAATGATACACAGTTTTTTAATCGAGCACAATTCATTATGTCTTTGAGAGCCTTTAATTTTACTCAAAGATATGTGAAGGTGACCAGTAGTTGTTTTATCATTACACATGAAAATATTTAAGAAAAAAACATATATTTATAGATGTATTTCAGTAGTATACCGTGTACAAGGCCATGAGATATGCAAACAACGTACAAAGATAATAAATATTCTAAACAAGAAATGAAAGTTTTGGTTGCGGAAAAGAACACCTTGATTATTTTGCTTTTCCTTTTTGAGCTGGGGCTGACAAAAGAGGAACCTAAAGTTCACAAAACGGTACCTATTTCTGCTGACACGCATAAACAACAATTGTGATTTTTCGGCAGGATTGGCATCGAGGACTTTTAGCGAAAGAACAAGACGTGTTTACCATTGTTGCTCTCTGCCTCGCTTAAAATGTTTATATTAGGAAATGAGATCGCACTTGCATGTTTAACAGGCGAAAGCACCAAATGTCAATAAAAACACAACATCCCAACGCACATTGGGGCCTCGAAGGCCTGCCCTTTACTGGGTTCGGCTTAGCTGCAAAACTGTGGAGTGTTGTAGCGTTGGATCATGGATTAACCAGGATTACAGCGAACAGCAGGCGCCTGAGAGTCTTAATGAAAACAAAAAGGTTACCGTCGGCTTACACCTTCGATGTCCTAAAGACTCAAATATGTTTCAATGGAGTAGTCACGTTCACAAAAGGCCTTGTAGAATAAACGCTTAAGCCACTGTAGTATACACCAAGCCACTTTAACGTTGGTTTCCCAAGTGCGCGTGTATTATATATGCCGAAATTTCAGTTATTACCCCTATAAGACCCCTAGTACCTATACACAGCTTTCTAACCCATCTTCCTTGAGCTTCACTTCATTGGACGCATGAAAGCTTTGATGGAAACAATACTTCGAAGGTAATGGAGAACTTGTCCAAAAATATTAATGCTTTGCGGGCTTCTAATACGCAGCTACGTAAAACCCCAGCTTGTCCTGCAAAACGCAATACAAAAAAAAAACCTTTTAAGCATGGCTCCGCGGCTTAACACAAATTTTTTTATAGGAAGTTTATTTTCAATCAGGCCGCGGCGGAATGTTTTCTGATGGAGGCGAAACAAAATTCGGCCACCTCCGCACTTGAGATGCGAAGACCGAAAAAAACGGCGGAGTTGATGGTCTTCTTTGTATTTAGCTCAGCTGTTCTTAGGTATGTCCGTCTTAGCCTTAGATCGTACACGGATGACAAGAAGCGCATGCCATCCCTCTCATGTAGGAGAGCACCTGACCGTCCCATCTTACGTCATGACTATGCACAGCCAATCCCAGTCGCGGGCCTCGCCACCCCAGCATCTCCGTCGCGACGCACTATTCCCACACCTGCTCGTCGTCTCCTCTCCTCCTGACCACTTTCCTGCACACTTCTTCCTGGTCTAGCTTCTTCCCACTTTCCAATTTGCTGCGCCGAATTTTCAGCGATGCTAGGCAAGGATGGAACTCCAGCTTAAACAGCTCCGTTGCTAAAACAAGCCCTCGTGTGTGGAAATTTCGGCGCACGCATTTCCCCAGGGGTCACAACTGATGCGCTGCCCCTAGTTCAGCAGGCCTCATAGCTGAGGTGCAGTTCCGGCATTCTTGCCTGCGTTCCTCCAGCGGCGGTTTTGATAAATGCGCGCAGTTGATCGGCCTGTTTGGCCACGTCGGTTTTTGCGTGTATATGTGTCCTTGTCTTTCACGAATCCGGCCTTTTTAGTCCTTTGGAAGCTTTGAAATTGAGATGAACATCCTTTTGTTCTTCAATGGGTTCGGTGGCCCATTTTGCCGTGATTTCTGACTGCTGTGGGATATTTTTTATTCTTGACGCGAGACACACTTCAACGTGTTGGTGTCCCGCCGCGGTGGCTCAGTGGCTAAGGCGTTGCGCTGCTGAGCACAAGGTCGCGGGTTCGATTCCCGGTCGCGGCGGCCGCTTTTCTGATGGAGGCGAAAAGCAAAAACGCCCGTGTGTACGAGATTTCGGCGCACGTTAAAGATTCCTAGGTGGTCAAAATTTATCCGGAGCCCTCCACTATCGGGCATGCCTCATCGCCTGCGTAGCGTCGGCGCGTTAAAGGGACACTGAAGTGAATTTGTCAAGCTCCCGTTTTTGCTTGCACTGCGTAGACTGGCTCAAATTAGCCCACTTTTCATCGTTTACCCGGTTGACAAATCGGTAATTATTTTACAAAGCGCCAAAGAAGAAAAACTACCATGCGCGGTTTGCGGCGGCCGCACCAACTAAAGCTGTGACGTTGGGAGGAGCGGGACCGTGATTGGACGATGCCCAAGGTGAGCAACCAAACAAGTTTCGGTTTCGGTTTCGGTTCTGTAAAACACAACCTGTGCGTTGTTGGATGGGCATTCTCAATAACTCAGTAATCATCGTACTGCGTTTCTGCCATGTTGTCAGCTGTAAAAATGCATAAAGATAAGCCTCCCAGGACGGCTTGGAATCGTAGCATTCACTAGCCGAGGCCTACACAGTGCATGGACGCCCTCCGCGTGCCCGCAGACGCACAAATGTCATGCGCTTCCCCCCCCCCCCCCCCCCTATTTGGAGCTTGCCTCACTCATGCCTGTACCGTAAAATGCGTGTTCGCACCAGGCCACCAGGCCAAGGGTCTGTTCATTCTGGCCTGTGCCCACTGCCCGCAAGCAGTCGGGGCTTATGGACAGCACGCCAACGAGAACTCGCTAGCGCGCCAGTGCCAGCCTGCGCGCGTTCTGTGAACTAGTTCGTGGAGCCATTACGTTGCGGCCCAAACAAAGGTGAACTCAATGTAGAAAACATCGGCAGAAAACAAAAAAGTTAACTTACAAAAAAAAAAAAAAAAAGCACGTACCCGCGGGGACTCGAACCCGTGACTTGCAAAACACTCGGCGGCGACATACCTGCAGCCTTAGACAACTCGACTACGAGACGGGCTGCGCCGCCCATGGTAATATAAGGTATATATTGTACAACAAGTTTACATTTTTATTTAGTTTTGGCATTTCAAGCAGCTTAGGTGACTATTTGTTGTATTGTGCTCGTGCAGTAAGCGTCCCCCGAGTTTCCACAATAGCTCACGTCTAGCAATTGCATTTCGTAGACGGAAAAGCGTTCGCAGATGCGTAGTCGTGCTGCTGACCGCTGTGCTTGTTCGCCCAGCGCAAAAAAGTGCTTCCCGCACCCTATTTTTACGCTGTACGGTAAAAATATCAGTTCATTTTATTTCCTTAGTACCTATATTCACTTCGCTGACTCTTCTCCCGCCTTCAAGAGGCCTTATATTTTCCTACGGGCGTACCAGTCAGCGAAGCGTCGCATGTGCGTTTGCGCAGCGCTTGTGTGAAGCGACCTTGACTTGGAGCTAGATACAGTGTACAAACTAACCAAGTAAAGAAAGGCCCATTCTTCCATTCACAAACGTGTCCTGGCCCTGGCTTCGTTTCAACTGAGCGAACGAATTGCGACGACCCGTCGGCGTCCGGCGGACGAAACGCTGGGCCGACTGACTCTGTCTGAAGGCCGGGGAGCCGTGCAGATAGCTCAGCCAATTGCGAGCTCGGCTCCTCTCGACGTCACACGAAAACGCCGCAGAAAATGGGCGAGCGTAAAGAGAGGAGGACAGCATTTTCGAATTAAGTTTTCTACTAAATAAAAGCGCGTAAACGCGCCCAGAGTGGTCGTAACATGGCCTGGGGACCCCGGACTACAATTTGCGCAAGTAATCCCGCAATGTTTACATATCACTTCAGTGTCCCTTTAAACCCTACAATCAATCGAAGGGGTGAACTGGCATCGCAGCGGTGTTTTTCCGGCGTGATCGAGCTCCCACCGCCCTTCTTGCAGCACGGAACGGATTTCTTGTTGTAATCCTGTACGATAGCATCAGTGCCTAGTGTTGCAAGTTGGTAGACATCATTTCATCAGATCCCAGCAGCATATCGTCTTGTGTCTTATGCACTATTTCGTTTGGGGCCTGGTTGTTCGACATTGCCTTCCCCTCGAATGTCTTCAAAGGAGCCGTTTATCGGTTGCGGCAGCCGGACGGCGGTATTCGGGCTCAATAGACATTTATCGCCCTTGCTATAAACATTCCTGACATTCTGTGGTCGTGTTCTAGCTATGTATCTTGTAATGATCAAGCGAGTACACTATTTGCTGTGGCGAGGCAAAGGCATGGCTCCTGTATGCAAGTAGGGGGTAACAGATGGGCAACATTTGTTGCTGTGCACGCCGTGGTTTTAATTACGCGCCGCATGCTGGAGGATAAGAATGTCAACCTCTGTACGTTGCACCAAGAGTAGGACTGCTCGCTTGAGCGGGCATGTTCTAAACAAGAGCAAATTATAAAGAGGCTGCGAAAAATAAAGTAATAACACTCAAGGTGAAGACTGTCGGGAAGGGCCCAGCCCGCCAAAAACGTTCCGGCGGTTACCGGCCTGGCGTTGATAGTGAAAGTTTATGGAGGAAAAACGTCACAGCCCCTTACACGACCTATAAATAGAGACTGAAAGGAGTGTTTAATTATTTGGGGTAATCATGCAGTAATTCACACTTTTCCTTTTGATAATATTTGGCACTTATTTGAGGCCCAACAACGGCAGCCTCCATGGCAATGGGGTAGCGCAACCATTACGGCCAACACTTTGCATAGGAGTAACGTGTGCCTCTGTGGCGCAGTTAGATAGACATTATCTTCGTAACGCTAAGGGCGCAGGTTGAATCGCCACCAGAGGGGGGGGGGAGGGGGGGAGTTGCTTTACGACGCCTGTGTTCATGTGCATGACGTCCTGGCGCCCGGCTCAATTTGGGCACGTGGCGACGTTTGCAGCTACTTCGACAAGCCTCGCGTCTAAAGTGCTCCGCACTGAATAGAGGGAGACATGTGGTAACGCCGCTAATAGCGGAATGTTGTCATCCGGCACTGACCACTTTTTAATGCAAAGCAGCATATGTCCAACCCTTCTATTTTGGTGAGGCCGATTTACTCAGCGCCGCTGCGGCTCTTCGCCTCGTCCCTGCCGACACCGGTTTCCCAAGTGTAGTTCCCCTCGCTACCACCGATGTCTCTTTCACAATCTGCGCAATATTCTCATAACGGCGTTGGCACCCTTACCAGGCGTTACCGAGCAACATGCCCGCTTTGAATGCCGACGTGAGCCGATAATTATTTTTCAGCATGAAAGGCCTTCCGCGCGAGATTTTCGCCCGTGTATTTCACGCCTAAGCACGCGCCCGTAACCGTTGGTCGGTTTATCCCTGCTCTGGTTGGAGCTGGAAGCAGGGGGGCGTGCATGCACAATTAGTCTTCATGCCGCTACCGATGACATGCGCGTTGTGCTGGGATGATATTTAAACGTGGGAGGAGTCTCGCGTCTCAATCCTACCTGCCTGCTGTCATCAACGGTCCAGCGGTTTGGGTTTGGGCTGGTGTATAACGCAGACAGTGATATACCAACGACGCGGTACCCAGACGAACAGCCGCATGTTTGTTCACTAGCTACAATAAAGCTCGAGTCCTTCCAGGTTTTAGCTCCCTATGGACACACGCGTGTCGTTCGCTCGGAGGAAGAACAGCGAGAATCGAAGGAGCGTATGCCGGAACCGAAGCGCTAATAAGTGGTAAAACAAGTTAAAGCCGCTGCCGCCGCTCTTTCGACCGCAAGTTCCAGCTGCCCAAGAAGCTGGGATTCTCTCCCGGATGAACAGCAACTTCAACGTGAGCCAATGTTTCTTGTTCAGCTTGAACGACTTTCATTGCGACAATTTTCGCCCCTGCTTTTCATTTCTCAGCACGCGCAGATAACTGGTTGCCGGTTTATGCACGAGGTGGGAGTAGAGGTTTTGCAGGGGGAGCGTGCACGCGCAGACATCAGTTTCATGTCCTCATTGATGACGTGTTCGTTGTGCTTGCGGGAGGTTTAAACGTGTGCGTCCACCGCCTCAATGTAAACTTTCCGTTGTCCTTCGTGGTCGAGCGGATTGGGTCCGCGTGCTACAGAGAGAGAGAGATGCCTACGAAGCGGGTTAAAAAAAAACAGCTCCATGTTTGTCAACTAGAATAAATCTCGAGTTCTTCAAAGTAACCCGTGGCGGCGGCTCAGTTACTGAGGCGTTGTGCTGCTGAACACGAGGACGCGGGTTCAATTCCTGGCCACGGCGGCCGCTTTTGTAATGGAGGGGAAAGGCAAAAACGCCCGTGTGTACGAGATTTCGGCGCATGTTAAAGATCCCCAGGTGGTCAAAATAATCCGGAGCCCTCCACTACGGCGCGCCTCATCGCCTGCGTTGCGTCGCCGCGTTAAACCCTACAATCAATCGAGTTCTTCAAAGTGTCATTGGGCTAAGCGCTAATTGCCCGATTGAAAACTACAAACGTGTTCTGTTTAGTGCATGTCAAGTACTGCGTCGAGATGCGCAGGTCATCTTTCTTCACAGAATGGAAGGGAACTATTTCTTTTCAATACTGCATTTCTACTTGTTTTCTCTGCAACGGACGTGCTCCTGCCTGACATCACCCTTCATTAAAATACGCCGCCGTATCCGCATGGTGTGGCTTGCTGGAAGAGATAAAGTGTCACATTGCACTTCTTGATCCTGCTTCTGTGCGCTTCGCGAGTGCGCCGTTATCGCCTGGCCACAGTCTCACACAAGGCTGTGCCCCACTGCACAAGATCTCCTTCGCAAACAAGCGGGTTTAAGACAGCAGCTGCGGTTCGCGGCATGTTGTGTACCTGGACAGATTAGTTTTACGCAATACTACAGGCTTACTTTTTTTCAACGCAACGAATGCGTTTCTGCCCGCTCACTATTCATTAAAATACTCCGCTCTGTCTGCATGGTATCACTTGCTGGCAGGAACAAAGCCTGACGTTCCACTTCCTGATCCAGCTAGTTTGCCGTTATCGCCTGACTACAATCTCACACAATGCAGGGCTTCAATGCCCAATATCGCTTTAAAAAGGAGCATGGTCAAGGCGGCAGCTGCAGTTGGCGGCTTGTTGCTGGCGGCTCTGAGCACTATTTTCTGGAAGAGGGTACGTGGGTTGGGGAGCAGTCCTCGTAGCAGGCAAAATAATCTTTTGAAGCAGGTTTGGGGCAGCCAGAAAGGCGTTTTGTAGCAGGTGTACAACAGCCAGAAAGGTCATTTTTTATGGTGCTAGAACACGCTGCTGTGCGAGCCCCCTGCCAATTAGGTTCAATTTCTTTATCTACTATATCGGGTCTTTTACTGTGCACTGGAGCTTACTTTGAAACAGAAACGCACTTCTTTGATTATACGTGGAAATTAACTGTAGGCGGAGTTGTCACTTCTGCCCCAGCGAGTGCGCCGCGTTATCACCGCTCAAAGGGTAAACCTGACCGGCTGAGTGAAAGGGGATCAGATAACAGGCCTTGCGTCATGTTGGGTAGACGGCCGGGTTAAGGGAACTCACGCCGGCATCCCGTGAAACAGCCTATTTTGCTCCATTTTTTATTTAAAAGTGGTTTCAGTTGGTCCGAAGCAGAAAATAGCTTTTTCTTCACTCGTCACGGGGTTGCGAGAGTCGACGAACGTACGCCGTAGACTACTAACGAGAGAGTGTTAGAAGGCATAATTAATGCTGGACCATCCTTGACAAAAGCAGGGCGAACCCCAAAGTCTGCAGGCGAAAGTGAGCAATTACCTGAAAATAAAAGCTAACTGAATTAACAAGCGAGTTGCAAAGTGCCCAATACCCGCTTTGTTCGGTACATGCAGATCAAATCAGCGAAAGCGTCGACTAAATTCAAGTTCACCTCTAATAAACTGCAACTTATCATGCAGTTAATACAGCCACGAAGCCAAAGACGGCGCAGTTGTCTCCAAGGAAGACAAGTTTATTGGAGCGAACTTGCGCTCCCCTAATAACTCAAAGAATACAGGCGGCGAAGCGGCAGTCAACTAAGTGACGTGCGAAGGTGAGCGTCGACGATTCGAATGCCGCGGCATCTGTTTTGCAGGCATTTATCTTTTGGCGCGAGTGTTGTTCGAACCATCGATTTACATCCAGAACATTGTAGATCAAAGAAGATTATTCCAGGCCAGTTACGTTAGGGCGAAATGCTCGCCTTATCCGAATGAGATAACCCGTCCGGCTTAAAAATAAAGAATGGAACATGCGCTTCGCTCGGGACACAGATAACACAGCCGGGCGCAGCCGGGCACTAAAAACAAACCATAAATAAACAAACCCAATGCATGGTTCGCGGCAATATTTTGTTTTCTGCGTGTGCGATGTGACACAAAAACATTTTGCTCACGTTTAATCATTTTCTATTGATCGTGGCGTAGCGGATGGCACCGGCAAACAAAACCGTGCAAACACGACACAAAAAAATCCAAATGTAAGCGGATAATGCCGCGTAGGGCCTAAGGCCTTACAGCTAAGCAAAAGGCGATGGCGTTAAAAAAACAGCCACTCATACATAGCCTTGATGAAACCGAAACCATAACCTCATGCAAACCGAAAACGCGATGTTTCAGCCCCGTTTCCGTGCACGGGGCATAATGGAAGTCGTGTCTCGCGGCTAAGTTCAGGCTCTGCAGCGCAAGACAGTGCTGGTAAACGAATTCGGCGCAACAGGGGAGGTTCGGAGCAGGTAAACAAGTTTGCCGCTCAATCCCGCAAAGGACGCAACTGTGATTTTGAAGCAGCGGAAAATTCATTTTTTTTTAGATCAATACTTGGGAGCTTGCAATAATTGCACAAAAAGGAGGGGCCCAGGCCCGTTGCACGCGCTCACCTAGATATGAACATTTATAAGCGCTATTTGAACCATCCCACCCCCAACAGAACCCTGCGCTTTTCTCGGAGAAAACCAAATATTTTCACCGTGTGTTTAGTAATTGTAGAAATACACCGGCCAAACTTGGTCTACCATTAATCAATTCGCAAGGTAGAACAGCTCAACATGTCTCTGATATGGTTTCCAAAATCTTTGCCGTCAGTTGCCCTCGCCGATGAGTTTAACTGTGCCTTTTCCTCCGAGGCTCAAGCAATAAGAATTAATCGTAAAAATGAAAGTGTTAGGTCTATCACGGATTCCTTGATTCTTCGCCAATATACCGAGGATGGCTTAAGGATTAGCTAATCAAAATTTATCAGCGGAAATCGCATGGTTTGTAAGGCGTATGTGCTGATTTCCTTTGTAAGTATTAAACGTGTAGGCATTAAACTTGAATGTGCAATTCTTGCCATCATCAACAATAATACTGCAACCAAAATAGTACCACAATTTTTCAAATGTTCTCATGAGACCTGTTTACGAAAAAGAGGTAAGAAATTGTGTTGAAAGATGACGAGGTATCTATATTTTGCGAGCGATCGCCCTGGTCCTAGAAAAATATTTGCCTTTTACAACGATTTCATTTGTCCAAAAACACGACATTTCCGTGTAGCCAATATGGGTTATACGCGGTAGAGGTTCCCAAAAAAGCATTCGTTGACCTTTAGGATGTGCCTAATAATGCCATTAGAGGTACGCAAAAAGCACTGCATGACCTTTAGGATGTACCTAATATTGTCATTAGAGCTACGCAAAAGCATTGGATGACCTTTGGAATGCACTAATGCATTATAGGTGTGCATAAAGCACCTGATGACCTTTAGAACGTAAATAAAAATACGATTTATCATAATTAGCTGCCCTGTTCGGTGTTTCTTGATGTGTCAAAAGCATCTTATTCAGTACATAACGATGTAAGGATTCCCAACTTCACCAGTATGAATTCTCTGCGTTTTTCTTGTCTGTATTAAAAATTAAAAAGGAACAGCTGGCATAGTGTCATTTTTGGTAAAATCATCAGGTTCTCGCATGTACAGAGGCCTGGTGTTCCCCAAGGGCCGATTCTGGCTTCTATTCGTTTTAGTCTATAGGTTAATGACATTCCGAACTATGCGCTTCATTCCCGGGTATTCGTTTACGCGGATGACACTTTGCTTGTTTCTAGGCATATAGCATTTGATGTTGATTGATTGTGGGGGTATAACGCGCCGACGCAACGCAGGCGATGAGGCGCGCCGTAGTGGAGGGCTCCGGATTAATTTTGACCACCTGGGGATCTTTATCGTGCGCCGAAATCTCGTACACAGGGGCGTTTTTGCTTTTCGCTTACATCAGAAAAGCGGCCGCCGCGGCCGGGAATCGAACCCGCGCCCTCGTGCTCAGTAGCGCAACGCCTTATCTGAGCCACCGCGGCGGGTTATAGCATTTGATGTTGAAGTTGGGAATCGGCAACATGATTGTGAGCAGACAATGAAATCTTGCAGCACTACTGAAACACCGATTAACACAAAAACGCAGTTTGTTTGCTTTGATAAAAGCCTAACACCCATGCCGAATGCTACAATTTTTTTGCATGGTCCATAATGTTCGAACTGTAAATGGCCACCCATTTTGCTTGTAGACTCTATTAAAATGCTGAATATATTCTTCCATATCAACATGGCTTTCAATGCACATATGGCTGTTTTATGCTGTCAGATGGGGAGAACTGCCTGTTTGATGTACGGGCTCAACACACTTTGTCTCTTAACAGCACGTAAACAAAGTGCTTTCGCGTTAGCGTATTCCACATTAAAGTACAGAATTTGTTTTCATTTATGCTCTGATATCAGAAAAAAGTATTGGATTCCTTTCAACGTTAGATACCCATATATTTTTTCTATTGTAGACGAGGCGTTGATTTTAATCATATCTTAAGTGTTTTTGTCATGCCCGATTTCTACCTATTATTCAAACAAACTGTTCTACTTAGATATATTTAGTGTCGGCAGTTTTGCAAACTGTACTCTCCTCTCCGGGATCTACGTCCTCGCGATCGTTCCATGTTGCCACAAACTAGAACTCAGTATAATGAACACGTTTGCGACTAGTTTATCTCGATGTTCCTGAATTCTTGATCATACGACTGCTTTTCTATGAACATTCGAGGGAAAATAAAATATTTCTGATAGTGTTCTATTTCTCATTATAATAACGTGGTCGCTTCATGCGCGGTCGCTCAACTTCCACAAACCTCGCGTGCTTCATGGAGCAGGCTGTCCCAGCAAGCGTTAGTAGAAGCCAGCTTGATGCTGTCTACTGTGACATGAGCAAGGCCTTTGATGTAGTCAACCACTCGTTATTGCTTGCCAAGCTCATTCTGTTAGATGTTCACGCTTCTTTTGTGGGCCTTATACGTCGCTATCTCCAGGACCAATATTGCTATGTAAGTGTTAACGGTCAAACATCATTTACGTACAAAGCAACCACTGGTGTACCCCAGGGCTCCGTTCTGGGCCTTTTTTTTTTTTCATTTTACATAACGATGTTGCTTCTGCCATTAAAAATACTTCTTTCTTGTTGTATGCTGATGATATCAAAATCTTTAGAGAAGTGCGTAATGTTCACGACTGTAATTCTCTGCAGGCTGATATCGTGTCATTCCATCGTTGGTGCACCAAAAACGAATTAATTTTGAACCCCTCAAAAACGAAAGTTGTCTCCTATAGTAGGAAATCATAACAGCTACAATACTCCTATAAAATAGCCAGCACTGCAATGCTGAGTGTGACCAAAATTCGGGACTTGGGAGTACTGTTTGATCCTTCTCTGACTTTCTCTTCCTACATTACACAAATTACCGGACGCTCTCTTCAATGTCTGGGTGCTGTTTGCAGGTATTCTAGAGAGTTTAAAAGTCCTCTTCCTTTCTTAAAGTTGTATTCGGCTCTCTGCGTGCCTCTTCTCAAATACGGTTCTGTTGTTTGGAATGGAACTTGCAAGTCCAATAGTGACCGTATCGAAAGGGTTCAAAATAAGTTCCTTTCTATCTTTAAGCTCTGTTTCCGTCATGTACAAGAAGACGCAAACGGCAGCATATCTTGTCTCAAAAGTATTCCTTCCCTTTGGTGTCGACGAATGCGAGCTGATATTATCTTTCTTTATAAACTTCTTCATGGTGATATTTTGTGTGATGACTTGGTTGCACTTATCAATGTCAACTTGCCGAACAAACTTTTGCGAACATTTCCGAACAATTCCTGGACAATCTCGGGCCAAAAGGGGGGTTAATCAGTTTTCAAAATACTGGCATTTATTTGTTGAAGTACTGCTTTTTCACCTCTACGGAACATGACGCGCAGCGTACTTCCAAGTGCTAGTAATGCTGATCGCCAACGTTTGATTTCTCTTGATACTTGGTTTCTCTCCTCGCGGCGTTTGAAATGTTTGCAGAACACCCCTCCCCCCCTCAAAAAAAAAATGAAAAGCACACAAAACTTTTATCCGTGCCTATTCTAACCAATCCTCAAGAAAGAATTATGTGCCAAGAAAAAAGCGAGGTTCAGTTCACAACACAAAGCAGTTACCGGGAACCCGTTGCGCTATTTCGTAACGAGAAATAAATAGAAATGTTATGCTACATCTGCAACAGGACAACTGTTCTCTTGGTGGTTCGTAAGCGACATTACGCAAAAATGAAAACGCATCTCTCGGTTCTAGGCACCTGTTCGATTTTAAAAGGAACGCAAATGGTCAACAGTGCAGCCATAACAGAAAATCTGTGCTCACTGCAAGGTCCCAAAAGCTTGGTCTACACACGTACTGTAAACCTGCTTGTGATTTCGCAAAAGTCTAGCTAAACGTGAGATGTTGATTGTACTGCGAGCGTTAGCAATTTAATTAGCAAGTGACTCGACACTGTCATTCACCAAACCTGCCTTCAGAGTCGCTAAAATTTCATTTAACTAAAGCTGTGAGCAAAATTGCCGTTTGAACAGTTGCATTTATATCTCTGAGCTGGTTAAAATTCAGTAATTTTATGTTGCCTTTCGAATACACAAAAAATATCATAAGCTCTTGGAAAAAATGCTGGGGCATTTTGGTGTTACCAAAGTGGTGTTACCATTTCAGGGCATCCCACAAATGCCAGAATGTGTCATGCTACCAATGGAAGCGATTGAAACTGCGGTTCTGAACTGAATTCCCGGGATCGAGGCTTTCCGGTTTGTTTCTATTTATGCTGTTATTGAAGGCTCAAAGCCATATTCGAGAAAGGGAAAGATTGAGCTTGCTACGAGCCACGGCGTACAACTTCATTGTCATTATTGCGGCCATTCTGAGATTCCCGATGGGTCGCCGCTTTTAAGTGCGAATGCACTTCTTAAGCGAGCCTGAATCGTCCGCCGCCGTAGTCCGCATAGAAACAGCTGCGGGTGCGCGCGCTCCTCGTCTTCCTTGGCAACGGGGGGAGATGGGCGCGCGCTGCCTGGCCGCTGACATGGCACATACCCACGTGGGGGATTGGCCAGGAATCGGGCGTGAGAAGGGCTAATGCACCCGCTTAAAGGAGTACTGACACGAAATTTCAAAGCTGAGATCCGCTCTAGCAATCAAGTACAACGACAACACAAATAGGTGTCTGTGAATAAATGCATCTTTCTTTCTTTGTAGTTGTGTGTGTGTGTGTGTGATCTCTCTTTCGCGAACAATACCGAACCGCGCAAATTCAACTCGTGCATTCGCACTTTCACATTCTTCCCCTCGGGGAAATGCGGGGAATTTTTTTTTTTTGGCTTAGGAATGGAAACGTATCGCCGCTTCCATGCTATACAATAAACGCTGAGGTACCGAACTACAGAAGGTCACTCTTGACTGCGCCTTTTGTGCGCACATACGGCGCGAGAAAGGCACGAAGCGCGCCCACATTGTGCATTCTTCCGGGGCTTCTAAGCGGAGCATCCACACTAGCAGCGCGACGCTGTCGCCACCTACATGTCGATCCTCGGCGGGGACGAACAGTTAGTCCGCATTTATGCACACGGCACACACTCTGCCACAGATACTCCCCTTGAAGATGAACGGTCGCCCGCGAAGACTAACGGCTGAATTTTAGCCCCTATCTTAGTCCTTTTTTCCTAAGAGTGGGCAGACCGAAGCTGTCTTTGCGAAGGAATTAACGTTTCTGCCTCAACAATGAGCCTGAATTGCGTGCTTTCCGTTGCTTTTGATCAAAGGAAACTATAAAAACGGGCCAACGGAAAAGCAGTAAGTTCATCTTCGTTAGCAGTGAGACCTTCAGCATGCATTAAAAAGCCAGCAGACCCATAGGCCGGTCGCATTTAGGCCCTCACGTTCACTCGTGAACGCATAGGCTGCAAACATATTGCTCTTTATACAGGTGAAATAATTGGTCCTTGATTCGTGGTGACAAGGGTAATCAACTCGTTCAAGACACAAATATGGGCGACAGTGGCGATGTTGCCAAAAAAAAGTAAAGAAATGCAGAAAATTTCAGGCAAAGGAAAGTCAACCAAAACAGAAAAGAGAAAGCCTTTTGGAGTTCGAACGAAACAAAAGTATATATTTTCTTTTCACATCAAGTCGCCTCCGTCTCTGTGGCTAGGCTACTCGGTGTATCTAAATGGCTGGCACGTCTCAATCAACGTCGTGTAGATTCGCTCCTCCCAAGCATACCGTGAGCTCGTGCACCGTGCAGAGCTTTGGCACGAACGTTTGAACAATCCGGCAACAGTTCTTGGCGGAAAGTCTTCCGAAATGATTTACGCAGCGTAGAAGCCGGGTGGGAGTAGCATTGTTCGCGACAGCCGCTGTCTGCGCTACACGAAGAACACCGCTCCCGAGCCACCCAGGGCTTGCTCGTCCCAAGGGGTACTGAACGCCTCAGGGCCAATCATCATAATCAACACTACCGGCACTTATTAGGCCGTACGAAGGAGCAGCTCGTGACAGCGGGAACGCTGGTTTCAGACACACCGGCGGGTTAGCCCATGCCTAGAGTATCCCCGTGGCGGTTACTCTCGGGCGTCGAAACAGCAGGTAACGGTCTAAATAGTGTTGCATCAGGGCAGCCATGGGAGCAGTCAGATGATTTCACCCAATCGGCCGAACCGCTTCTGCTCACTGACTAGCCACAGCCACTGTTAATTAATGGTAGTGGCACTGGCTAGTCAGTGAGCGGAAGCGGCTGCTCGGGTTGGCTGAAGTCAACTATGATTGCTCCCACGACGGCCATGATGCTACACTAATTAGACCGTTGCCGATACAGGAGAGAGAGAGAGAGAGAGAAAGACTTTATTTGAGGCCAGCAGGGAGTGGGAGGTCGGGATGCGCAGAGCCTCCACATCCCACCCACGTTGACGACGTCCTCGGGACTAGGCCCCGCCGGTGTCGGCGTGAGCGGTGCGCGAAAGGTACTCGGGAGTTCGTCCCTTTCCCCCCCGTCTGCGACTCGCTCCGCTTCTGCCTGGCGAGAGCAGCCTCGAGCTGCTGGACGGCTAGAGTTTGTGCGTTCAGGTCCGTCGAATAGACGGCACTCGTTATGGTGTCCGGCAGCCGGCCGTAGAGGTCGGCAGCTTCCACGGGGTGCACTGCACAGTCCCACAGGATGTGGGCCAGAGTTGCGCGATGTTGCCCGCACACACTACACACGTCACTGGCGTACACGTCCGGGCACACGTGACGCGCGAGCGCCGGCGTGATCACTGAGGAATGAACCACAAGATGCGGCCGTGGCACTGACACCCGCCGTGTTGGCCGTCGCTGGTAGTGCAGAGGGAGGTAGACATCCCCCGCCGTTGGACCGTTGCCACTGGCTGGAATCAGCAATAATTCCCCAAAACCGACGGAGTAGGGAGCTGCGGTGCGCCGATGCGTCGGGCATACGTTTGGGACAACCACCCCGGTGTCGTCATGCGCTTGCTGCTCCTTCTCTGGAGCCGCCTTTGAGGGTGACGCGTGTGGCTTCTCCTTCCTGGTGATGGCCAGTTAGTCACCCAATAAATGCCTCAAGAGAAGAGCGACGTAGTCTATGGCGGCAGGCTCCCCGTTGGCCGTAGCAGCCACATCTACCTCGATACTTGCAAAAATATGGCCGATCATGTCGGAAGTCGATGTTGACGATGTCAGTGGATGGCTTTTATTTCCGTAGCTCTATCCGCGATATTCACCCGGATTGGACAGGGTTATGTGTGGGCGTGACTAGTGACTAACCATTCCAATGGAAGCAAAGAGCTCCCGATGGCCGCCTAGTTCCAGCCACTTCGAGGAGAGATGGCTGAAACGGAACAGCGTTCGCACGGGCTGGCTCGTGATCGCCTGCCCGTGGCGCCGGTAACGATGATGATGCATGTCATTTTCGCGAATAGAGCCCTCTCGTTGTTCTGTTGGTGGTAGAAACAGCTGGAGCTTCAGAGGAAACGGTCAATCAGGCTCCAGAGGTGGAAAGATCCATTGAGGTCTTGAGATGAGGACCCAAGCCACCACTCTACTACCGTGACTATCTGTTTTTTTTTTAGTCTTGTTTTCAAAAAAAGTTTTGTAGTAGCGGAATTGTCAGGTGCTTGCTTCGCCCCTATCATCATCATAAACCGCATCCTACCATCACCATCAGCTGTGTCACATGACATCACAGATGGAACACGACTGCTACCAGTTTCTTGACCAATCCCCCCGTGAGTATGGGGGATTGTACGAATTATATACGGTACCCAGGAATTAGGTAAGAAATTTTTAAAATCTTTCTTGGGCTTTTTAAACGCAGAAATTTTGGTCTGTCTGTTATGTCCGTCCGCCTGTCTGTCTGTCTGTCTGTCCGTCTGTCTGTCTGCGACTCGATTCAGCCACCCGGCAAAGCGAAACGAAAGCTGCGCAATAGTTTTATATACTCACAGCCAAATCTAAACGTCAAAGTCCGGTGTCAGTGTTCATACTTGTCAACATTGTTGAACAAAAACGAAACATTACGCAAATATAAGGCAGCAAATCAATACATAAGTGATATTTACAGTGTTCCTTTATTTAAACATTCATTAATGCTTGGTTTTGGCGATATCAATAGAAATATTATATCAACGGCAGGAAACCGTCGCCTGCTGGTGCCAGCGCTACCTCCTGGCGGCATTTAAGAAAACAAACGGCAATAGCTACGAAAGGTTCCACTGGATAGAGTTCGATATCGTCTCTCCATCTTCTTGGTGAATGATGAAGACGAAATAATGAGGTTCTTGAAAAAGCTCGAGCCGAGAGGACGATCTCGACTCGCTACGATGACCGACGTCCAATGCTTGCAGCCGGTGAGGGATGAGGACTGCTTGTCTTGCTGGATATTAGGTTTACACTATTTACATAACTCCAAGTATTTACATCAGGACAGAATGACGGTTACTTTGTCACTCTGCCCGCAGCATCCCGTTCGGTCATGATCTATACTGAACTAGATCCCTCTCGACCGACCGACCGACCGACCGACCAACCTCGGACAAAACCCGACACTCTGGTTTTGATCCCAAAAACCACGCCTCCAAGTGGGGCGTTCAAGAAAGAGCGAAAACCCTTTTCAACATGCTTATATGGACCACGGATTGGCCACAAGAACCAACCAATCCTAAGCATGTCCCCACCTGCGGTCACATGACCCAACACTCTCTCTCATGCAACTCCTAGTACGCTTCCCGCGAGCGTTATTGCAACCGACAAGCAAATACAAGACATCTGCCACCTAAAGTCACTGTCCGAGCGGAGTGGTCTAACCATTACGTTAAGCGGGCGGCACCTGCCCAAAGCCAAAGCCGACCGCTTAGAGCGGTCTTCGTACGGCTAACATTTTAAAGTGTCCTCGCCGTACACCACCTCGCATTTGTCCGCGCGCGCTCGCCGGCACAATGAGAAAGTCGTGGCTAATCCCCTCCCCAGACTGAGGGACGCCGCTGCCCGCCGCCTGACTCGCGGGAAGAGCTGCTCTGAGCCTAGGCGACCATTCTCAAGGCGAATGACCCATAAACGAACAGCACCTACGCCGGCTTCGCAAATCCTCAAAGACTGCGCCGCGCGCCTTTTCGACAACAAGAGACGGCATCCTTTCGATTCCCTTCAGCTCGTTCACCTTGGGCTGGCTTGCTCACCATGGGCTGGCTTGCTCACCTTCGCCATACGTACGACGGATGCCCAGTGCTAGTCGGTGGGGACTTTATCGCGCCTCATAAGGCATGGGGTTACCCTTCGTCCAGTGCACCTGGTGTTGCAGTGTTCGACACATTTACAAGTCAGCCGTTTGTGCTACTTAATGCTCCGCACATATCGACACGTCGCTGGAATCATCCCCATTCGCCCCCTTATGCCCCGGACCTTTCCTGGTAGACGGGCGTATCTCCGGTCTCATGGGACCGTGAGCCGGACTGTTGGGGCAGTGACCACTATTCCCTACATCTTGTTTTGGTTCCAGTGTCCCCACGATGCCTACGGCGCCGCTGTCGTGTGACTGACTGGAAATTGTTTAGGGGGTGTTATAGAGCTTTCTACTTGGAACCCTGTGCGACGCAGTGCCTGTTTTATACGCCGCCCTTAAGGATGCAACGCGGACAACTTGGGTGAACGAGTCTAGGCAGTTCCTGACCTGCATCTCCTTCGATTATAAGCAGCTCGTCGTCGAGCTGAGCAGGCTATGAACCGGGATCCAGGATCTCCAGAACTGCGAGCTTCTTTAAATCGTGCCACAGCCGCTACCCGCCGCCACGAAAAGCGCCTTTCTAGACAAAGGTGGTTAGATTGGTGTGCATCCTTTGGACCGTCCTCAACGACATCTTCCATCTGGCGGACATTCCGCAGCATGGAAGCTGGTGCACGACCACCGGACACTGCCACTAGTGCGTGCATTGCCTCCGGGAAAACTCCAAAACAATTTGCCCCCGAGTTAGCCAAAGCATTATTCCGGCGTTCGACCAGGCTCCACGACGATTCCTCGGCCAACTTCACGTACCTCCCTCCTGAAGCAGATGCGTGCCCAGATCAGGTGGACATTGATGGCATAGAAGGGCTCGTTACAAGGCGGAATTTGTGGCCACCATCGACCAGGCAAAGTTGCGCACAGATCCTGGACAAGACGGTATCACCTATGAAATGTTCAAGAACGCTGATGGCCCAGCTCATCAGTGGGTGCTTGACTCACTTAACGCCGTCTGGGCCTCAGGGGAGCTCCCAGCTACCTGTAAACAAGCGGAGGCGCTGCTGACGCCAAACCCAGGCAAGCCAGTGGACCGCATGAGTAACCTTAGGCTGATTGCATTGACGTGCACTATCTGCAAGCTGCTGGAGCGTATGCTCGCCACTCGCCTGTCCTGGTGACTTGAGCGCTATCTGTGGTATCGTACAGCTCAAATAGGCTTCCGCCAACACCTCGGCACAGAAGATGGCCTGGAACATCTTCCGAACATGGTACTTTTGGGTGGCAGAGCTCGAAGCATACGAACGCGCTCCTAACCATGGATATACTAAAAGCTTAAGACCATGTCAGTCACTCAGCGATCCTTACCATCTTACATCAGCTGAAAGTCCCAGTCATGGTCTGCAACTTGGTGCGGTCTATCCTCGACAGTCGTACATTTTCTATATGAATCGGCAAGGAAAGGGTAGAGCATTTCACCTCAGAGCAGGGAGTATCTCAGCGCTCTGTGTTGGCACCAGTGTTGTTTAATGTGGCACTCCTTCCTCTTGCGTGGCAGTTAGCTGCCATTCCGGACATTTTCTTCCTCATCTACGCCGATGCCATTACAGTCTGGTGAGTACATGCAGATTTGAACAGACAGCAGGCAGGCCTCCAGGCGGCCATCAACAAAACGAAGCATTGGTGTGACAAGGTCGGCTTGACACTTTCGGCTGCAAAGACGACTTTCATGTCGATCACAAATAGGTGGGGCCGACGTCGTCTTTTCCAGACACCCCTCACCTTGACCTTAAACGGCCATGCCCTCAATCCCGCATCGTCAGTGCGAGTGCTTGGTGTTGAACTAGACGCCTCTGGGTCCGCGGCTCCATGGATCCGCTGCGTGCGTGGTAAATCCTCCAAGACGCTTCATCTCTTCCTACGGATCTCCCAAAAAACCGGCGGTGCCTGTAGTCGCATGGCACGCATCCTTGTTCAATCTGTCTTGCAACCCCGGCTGATATACCAAGCCCAGTTTCAGCATCTCACACGAAGGGACTGGGACCTACTGGAAAGTGTAAACCGAGAGGCTATGCGAGTTATCACAGGCCTGCCTATCCTGACCCCTATACCAACGCTACAAGCGGAGGCCCAACTGAACACCCTTTACGAGCTTGTTGAACAGCGGAGGAGGGCACGTTTCCTAAAAATTCAGACAGTTCCCGTTGCTGCGGCATTGGCTCACTACTTCGATTCCAAGTCTCCTGTTATATTACAAAAATCGCCTGACTTTCCCCCTTGGAGCCGAAGCCAATACAGCGACAACCAGCCACTGACCCGGATACGCCGTTTTCATAATCAGTCACTGCAGTCGGATGGCACAGCCGATGCAATGCAAGTGTACGTCGACGCAGGAATGGCCCAAAACCTCCTACACACCAGCCTTGTGTGCCCCACTCATCCAGAAGTGCAGTAGACCTGCTCGTACCTCACCGAGGCACCTCTTCCTTCAATCATGACAGAACCTCTGACATCCGGGAAGGGTTATCCTCATTAGAGCCTCGCCTGCGCATAAACCCGCCGTCGTGCCTTCACCTGTACACAGACTCCACGCAGGCAGTCCGGGAACTCCGACGCGTCGCCAAGTCGCTCGACTTCACCTGCGATGTGCATCGCATTGTGACCTCATTTCCGTGCCCCGCGCGAGTTCTGTGGAATAGACGTTCGACACCTGCCCACACTGACGCTGACGCGGCCTGCCATCCCCGGAGGGTAACTGGGCCTCTACCCCTGCTCCAGTTGTCGCAGAGTGACACCCTCATCATTCACAAGGAGTCTCTCCGGCGCTGTACGCGTGCCCTTCTTCCTCCGCGAGGGTCTCCGGTGCTCCGCGTGGGTTGGACATTCCTGGCGGTTTAACCCGCCACGAGGAGGTGACGCTACGGAGAATCCGCGAGGGCGCAGCTTTGACCCCGGCGATAAAGACCTCATGGAGGACGCAAGTTCCCCCAGAAACATGCCCCTTCTGTAAAGCCCCTGCCACTGAAGCGACCATGGACCAACTCCTAAGGACATGCTCGGGGCTCCAGGCAGCACGAGTGCGTCATATGAGGGCCCTTGGGTACCACCCAGGACGACCACCTAACCTTCGCCGCTGTACGCACGGTCCCCAGTACCGGCCCCTCCTGGACTTCATTGTGGAGATGGGACTGCTGGACTACATTTAGTTTATGCCAAAGAGCGTACTTGCGTAGTAAAAAAATGTACAGGGCTGAGAAATTGGACATCAGAAAGGAAAATTTCTACAATAATTCCCAGGGCAGCGCTTTGCTTTTTGAGGCTAGAGCAGGTTACTTGCGAACTAAGAGCTTCGTGGGGAAGTATTCACAAAATGATGGGGTATGCGTGGTCTGCGGTAAAGAAACAGAAACTATGCGGCACATAGTGTTAGAATGCGAGGGTCTCTATCCAAATCTACATGAGGGAAATATTCCGCTTCCAGAAGCCCTAGGATTTAAGGATAGCACAGAGGGAGTTAACTTCAAGGCTGTCGAGGCGACGAAAAGAAGATTAGACGAAAAGGTGGACGAAAAGCAGGGAGGGGAATATTGCCACCTGTAGGATAGCTACCACCTGTAAAAGGAAAAAAATTATTTTGTGCCTAGTAAGTTTTTTTTGCGTCTGCCCTAAGCAGCTCTAGTACTAAACCAAGAGTATAAAACATGTATATTATTCCTTTTTGATAAGATGACAAGTCATCACCCCGCTACAAAGGGGAACCCAATAGCAGTCACCATCATCATCCCCTTGCTGATCTTAAGTTGTCGCCGAGCATAAATGGTGCGTCTCTTCCTGTTTGCGATATAATTCAAGACAACAGGTCGAAATCACCCGGATAGGGAGGTAACTTATGCAAGAAGAAATCACAACTTGCTTCGAAGTCTTTGCTGTGGTCTTTGAATCCTGCTCGCCACACGATGCTCCGCCACCACCTAATCGGGAGGAACAACCATCGATGTCGCATTCTGCAACATGAACGCGGTAAAATACTTGAGATACGTCTCAACGTACTTCCCTTGTATACATGAAGGTGATGTTCCTCTCAATCGACCTCAATCCAGCACCGCCGACACATCGCACTGCCGGAGATAAAATGCATCGCTTCCGCTTTCCGGCACACGAGTAGTCGTACCTGTCCTCCTGAACCTTTTCACGCTCCCCCACAACAACTCAATGAGACTGTAGGGCGCTATGTCGGGCGAGAGGAAGGAGCCTCAGGCAGGACAACCGTTCGTCGGCAAGAACAAGGAGATTCTATTTTGTGAGCACACCGCAAGACCCCGTGTCCTCGTGCGCTCGCGCGGCCGCGCCTGTCCCACCATGTCGCTTGGGCTGCCGCGCGAGGTGCGGCGCTCGATCTAGTGATGTCGCTGGAGCTGCTGCTACAGGGCTCCCCCCCCAAGATAGGAGCGGGAGTGACGAGCTAAAAAGTCATTCGTGTTTCCAGTGGACACGCCGAGGTGGTCTTGTTAAAGGGGGCAGAGCAGGTTGCAACGAAGTGACTTCGGGTGGTTCGAAGTACGCGGGTTTCAGGCATTGAATTGCGACGGTGTCTTGAGAGCCGTTGATGTCCAGTACGAATGTCGACGCGCGGCGGTGTACGACAGGGTACGGACCAGGATAATAAGGCCGCAGTGGTCCTCGGACGGGTCCCTAACGAACGAAAACGTGCGTGGAAGTTTTGAGGTCTGGGTGCGTGTAAGCCGTCTGGTACTTTGCAAGGCGAGTTGGTTGAGGCCGAAGGTGCCGAAAAACCTCTCGTAGTTGATCGACGTAGTCGCTTGCAGGGACGGGGTGTGAAGACTCGTCCAACAAGTCCGCTGCAAACGCAGAGAGGTACCATAGACGAGCTCAGCAGACGTGCACGAGAGGTCCACTTTGTACGCGCTCCGGATGTTGTTGTTAAATCTTTTATTCGAAAAGGGAAGGCCGGAGGCCTTGGGGGGGAGTTCGGAGGGGAGGATTCATGGTTGAAGGGGGCTCGTATGAGTTCGTGGTCTTCGGGAGGCGGCATCAGTTTCTCACAGGACAAATGTTCAGCATTGAATGGTCCATTCACTGGTGTAGGCAATCGCTATATAACTCGCGCTAGACCGCTCTTAGTGACGAACCGTATTATAAGGTTAAGGGTGTGTTCATCTAATGTGAGGGGATCGATGCGGGTTGAGGGATCTGGGTTTGGGGAAGAGAAATTGCGGTATCGAGAGAATTTGAGGCATATCCAGACCAGGTGGTACAAATCAGCCGTGACGGCTATCTGACAGTATGGACATTTTGGGTTGATGTGGGGGTAGTACCATTTGCGAATTGTTTCCGGTGAAAATGATGCGTCTGTATAGAATTTGTTAATAAATATTTCTTGGGTTCTTGTAAGGGAAGGTCTGTTGGAAACGTGATCCTTCGGCGTAAGTTGCTTGAGTCGGAGTTTCTTTTCGTGTTTGTACCGGTGTATGCGAATGGCGGGGGGTACGCTGATATTTTCGGTCGTGTCCAAGCATTCAGGAAGGTCTGAAGGCTGGGCGACGGCGAGGTCAGCGGAGGATAGGAAAGAGTAAGCCTCCTGCGCAGCTTCGTGGGCTGCCTGATTCCCCGGTGCCACCAAATCATGGCCAGGAGTCCAGTCTATGCGGACTTGAATGCCATGCAGTTGTAGGGTCATTGTTTGCCGGATAATTTGGTTTACGGAAGGGTGCGTTGAAAATGGTCGTCGAAGTTCTTGAAATGCTTCGTAGCAATCGGTTAATATTCGGATCTTTTTTGGTATAGGTTGATGGTGGTCGTACATCAAGTAGTCAAGAGCATGGGTAATGGCGAGTAGTTCCGCTTCCGTGGGTGTTACATGAATTTTGGAGTGTCGGGTTCCTATAATGGTTCGGTCATCTGGGGAAACCCAGGCAGTTCCAACATTTGGTGGTGTCAGGCTGGCATCAGTATAAATGTCGATTTCGTCGGGTTGTTTTGTTCTGAATAGCCTCTGACAACGTTTTTGTCTAGGAATGGCCGTTGTGCGGGTGATGGGGTGAGTTGTTGTTGGTTCGGTCAGGAGAGGTCGTTGCCACGGAGGAATAGGTATCGGGAAATCAGGTAAGGGGATGTGATCTTGCTTATCCCAGGCCGTGAGTATGGCACCTTGATGGGTAAGTTTCCGCTTGAAGTTGTATTGGTCAGTTTGTTCTTGAATAATTTTTTGCCAAGGAGCGTCAGGGGTAGTTGTTGGACCCACTCGGTGGGGCAGCCGTCGCTTGGGCTGCCGCGCGAGGTGCGGCGCTCGATCTAGCGATGTCGCTGGAGCTGCTGCTACAAGACATAAATGGGGCGCGTTGCCGAATGTTAGTAAGGTTCCTGCGATGCTGTTGACTGAGTCAGCCACCCGAAGCTGTTAGAAAGTGTGGCAGCCTCTATGGGAACGCGCATTCAATGGCCGATGAATTTATTCATGGCCAATAAATACTGCAAAGGAGGCCGCGTCCTGTCAGCGGCCTCGCGTCCTGTCAGCGGCCTCCTTTAGCATAGAGGAGGCGTTGGAAGGTCGGGTATGGCACGGGAACACGCACCTTTCAGCCGTTGCGACAACATGTTCTCGCAGCGGTTTTAATTTCTGTAGCGAAAGCTACACTACGCTACATCGGGCAGTCTTCGCGAGGTGACCAGTTTTGACCTTGAGAGATAGAGGTCAAACCACAGCTTTTTCCGCAAGCGCCCGACTCGGAGCAGCGGCCCGATAGCGGGGAGAGATACACGAAGAGGAAATGGAGAGGTTCGCGTGACCCGTGTCCTCAGCTGGTGGAGGAAGGCGAGGAGGCCGCTGCCGCCACAGCGATAAGCGCGCGCCACAAAGGAAGGCCAGGAGGCCACGTGCGGCGCAAAGCCGTGTGCGATGGAGGAAGACGAACACCCAGCTGTGGTCGCCCGTACAGCGGCGAGGCCTAAAAAACGCCATGAGGCGAAAAAAGTGGCAAATAAACAGTGTATTCCTTGCAAATATGTATGCATATCATTGAAAAACCACACTTAGTCAATGGGCCTGGTCAGGGTAGTGAAGCTTTCGCTGTCAACTAGGGTTAACCAAAGCGAAACCACGGCAATTTTTTTCTTTTTTCTTTCCCGTTAAGCATAGCGCATGCCTAGCTACAGGCAAAAGTTTAATTGTTCGTCGCATGCACATATTTTCATAAAACAACCGGTACCAGGAATAAAGGAAGTTAGAGAAGCTTCACGCGTTGTAACGCGTAAGCTTTAATTTTTTTATATTTTGCACCCCCCTTGATTACATGAGGCGTCTACGTGTCCTTGGGCAAGGCAGCATAACGCCGTAGTCACTCACCTACTACGGTGGCTATAGGTGGCCAACACCTAGGAAACGACACGTAGCCACCCGCGCTCAGTTTCTCACATGACGCCTAAGTGCAACTCTGAATCTCGAATATTGCAGCAGACTTATACTATAATCTCGCCAGCGCTGAAAAAAAATGCCAAACGATCACAGCAGACGTGTACTTGGCGGTCCCGCTAAGAATAAGGGCTTCGCAGTAAAAAATTCGCCCACCTTCGCCATTTAGATGCAGAAACTGAGACAACGGCGGAGATGGTGGTTTCGCTTGCTTTAACTTGGCTTTTAGCAACGGCAGTACTCGCCCAGAACGATGCAACTCGGCGCCTACAAATGATCGCGAACGCTACTGAGCGCAGATGCCGAATCAGTCACGACGAAATATCGTGGAAATATCGCAACAGCGTGCGATCACTCGAAATTGTTATATAACAGCAACAAAAAAAGCCCTTCACGATTAACAAACTGCCGTCTACCTGTTCCGCGCCTCTCACTGCTGCGCGAATCACGATAGTTTCGTATCTCGCCGTTATGCTGCACTTCCCGTCACATCGCACAGGAAAACAAAACCAAAACCGACGATATAAATCATGCACTCAATGCATGAACATACATTATTGTATAACTGTATGCCACCGGAGTTCTTTTAAATAAATTTGTTAGGTTCTTGCTCCTAAAATTTATTATATGTATTTTTAAAGCTTCGACAGGCAACATGATTTCAGTGATCTGACACCCCTATTAGTATCGACATCAGCCTGAAGAAGCCTGTCATAGAGTTAATAAAGCCAGTATTAACTCTATGAAGAAGCCGGACCTCGTGGCATAGTAATCCAGCACATTTCAGCTTATTGTTCTGGGACTGTACTCGGGTTAAGGCGAGCAAAAATGTCTGCAGGGCATCTACCGCTTGAAGATGAGTCCCTGTGGATGAGCGGTGGACCACAGGGACGGGGAACTGCGAAGAGCCTGCGCACTGCACTCATGGCTTCACTGGGGCTCAGTGCAAGGTAGTCTGCGTGGAGGTTGGGATGGGGTCCGTGTCGGGCTTTGGGACGGGCGTCACAACGGCATGCTTCAGCTCTGCTGGGAGCCGAGTATGTTGACGTAGCCAAGACTTGGATTGTTAACAACAATCCTTCTTGAATTGTTGTTAATCCTTTATTCAAAAAATGGAGGCCCGGGGGCCATGTGGCAGAATTGGGACCGGGAGGTGGGTTGTTTACTTTATCGAGAAATATGCAACCATAATGATCAAAAAATGCTCAGCGACGCATTGGCGTCTATTGAAAAGTGGTGCTAAACTTGGAAAATGCAAATAAATAAAGAAAAAACGGTTGTTTTGCGAGTTACAAACAAAGTAAAGCACGTCAAAAATTTCTAGTATCAACTAGGTTCCACTGCGTTAGCTACCGTTAACAAATGTAAATATTTAGGAGTAACAATATCTGAAGACCTGAACTGGACCCAACATATCACTAATATCTGCTCTACTGCTGAAAAGAAGTTTTGGTTCTTACGTCGCAAATTAAAACTCGTTCCAGCCCCCGTAAAGTTAACAGCGTACTTAACAATAGTAAGGCCTACACTGGAATACGCAAGCATCATATGGGACCCTCATCAAAAAGGATAAATTAAGAACATCGAGCGGGTACAAAGAAGGGCGGCTAGATTTATTCTTTCAAAATATTCTCGTAATGATTCTGTAACACAGATGCTGCAAGAACTAAATTTACAACCCCTCCATGACCGTCGTCGCATAGCCAGACTTAAATTCTTGTTTTTGCTCTCCCAAAATATATTTTAACTTTGATGCAGAGCAGTACCTAATTCCCCGTCAAGTGCGGAGCCTACGAAGTGACCACCCCAGAAAATATCTAGTTCCTCAATGTTGTGTGAACACATATGCATACTCTTTTTTTCCAAGGACAATAAAAGCCTGGAATGTATTACCGGATGCTACACGTGATTCTCAAACTGCAGAACATTTTGAAGACAATGTTTCAAAATATTTTCTAAGTGAATCTTCGTGAACAGTGATTGCTTTTTTGCGTGTATGCGCCTGTGCTCTATTGTAAATGTGAATGTATTTGCTGTAAATTGTCTCATGTACGTTGTAGGATGTAGTATTGTGAAGTGTATTTTGTGATGTATGTGATGTACCATGTAAGTTGTAGAATGTAGTATAGTGATGCATTCTTTTTGTATCGGCTATTCATTTCTTCTTTACGCTTGATGTGGCGGTTGTTATGTCAGTTTTCTACCCCACCCCTGTAACAGCACAATCGGCCAACAGTACCTGGAAATAAATAAAAAAATAAAAGGGGTGAGTAGATAATAAATTCGTGGTGGCCGAAAAGTGGCATGAGTTTCTAAAGACGATAGTCTTTTTCGGGCTACTTTTGAACTGTCTGTCTGTCTGTCTGCCTGTCTGTCTGCGACTCGATTCAGCCACCCGGCAAAAGGGAAACAAAAACTGCGCATTTGGAGGTGAGATGTTTGAGTGGCGCCCCCTGGCTCTGACGTCGGCTTAGGGACTCGCGCCGCTGTCGTCTGCTACACTCCAGAGACAGAGAAAAGACTTTATTCACAGGATCCTGCGTGCGGGTAGTTTCCGGCCGCGCAGGGCTCGGACTACCCTTCTAGTGCTCTAGTCTAATAGAGTCCTAAGAACACTGGGCCTAGATCTCGAGGGTTACGTCTGGCCTAGCATCAGATACTTGGGTCCCTTCGGCCCTGTTTGACGGGCCGTTGGTTCCCGTTCTCTTCTGCCTGGCCAGCGCCTCCTCAAGCCGCTGGATCGCCCATTTTTGGGATTGGCAGTCCACAGAGCGAATCCATCGCTCCATCTGTCCGGGTAGAGTCTGCTCGGGGACGAGGTCGGTATCTTCGTCTTCGCTCGTTGCGCCTCTACCACTGACGTGTTCTTCACCGGCAGTTCCGCTGGACGCGTCACTGCTCGGTTGCACTGCACCATCACACCGCACAATATGTCCGAGTGTCGCGAGTTCTTGTTCACAAACACTGCACATAGGGCTTGCGAACATCTCCGGGCAGATGTGGCGCGCCAACGCCGGGGTTAATACGCACTTCACCTGTAAGTGTCTGAGTAACACCGATTCCGCACGAGAAAGATCTCTATGCGGCGCTGGGTAGACTCTTCTGCCCTCCCTGAATCTTCTGAGAACGTCACCATAGTCGGTCAGGGGTTCGGGCGCGTGTTCGTCGTTGTCTTCCGTACGGGGAGCCACGCTGCCATCCCGGCATCTGATGAGTTCACGGGCGGCTGCGTCTGCTTCTTCGTTGCGGTTGACCGCATTTGGCAGGTCCCCCACGTGGGCGGGGAACCATTTCACGGTGATGGTCGGTCCGGTAGGGGAGCCGTCCGAGGTTCGCGAGGCTCTGGCGAGCCCCACGATCCGTTCAGCCTCCCTCCAGATCGTGCTTCTGGCGTAGGTCTTGATCGCTGTTTTGGAGTCACTCAGGATCGCCTTGATGCCGGGAACTCCTATCGCCAGACCTATCGCCGCTTCCTCTGCTTGGCCCGGGGTCTTGGCTCGTGCTGTGCCCGCGTTGATCAGCTCACCCGTTGGCGCCCGGATGACTGCCGCCGCGAACACTTCTTTCCTCGTTGGGTGTTTGGCCACGTCCACGAACGCAGCATTCTCGTCGCTCTGGAACTGTCTTGCTAGGGCCGCCGCCCTCGCCTTGCGCCGCTACGGATCCCGTTCTGGGTCGACATTCTTTGGCAGCGGGAACACGATGATGCCTCTCGCCGCCTCGTCCCTTATGGGTACTTGGTCCTCCAGCTCACCGTCAGCCTCCCTGTTTCCGGGTAAGCTGAGCCCGGTCCGAGTCAGGATGCTTTTGCAAGTCCTTGTGCCGTTTAGGCGGGCTAGTTGCGCTGTTCGCTGAGCTTCGCCTATCTCCGAGAGTGTGTTGTGCACTCCCAGAGCCAGCAAAGCCGACGTTCTCGTGCCTGGTAACAGGCCCAGCGCACTTCTGTATGCTTTCCTGATGGCGGCGTCGATCTTTCCCTCCTCCGTCTTGGTCCAACGGTGGAAGGCTCCCGCGTATGCTGCTTGGCTGACTACGGAGGCTTGCAACAGACGCAGGAGCCCTCTCTCGTTCATGCCTTGATACCTCGTCGACACCCGCTTTACCAGGCGAGCGGCGATTCCGATCTTCGTCACGATGTTCTTCATCGCCGTGGTGTTCGTTTGGACTCCATCCACGTACATCCCCAGGATTCTCAGTCCGGGCACGTGCGGGATCGGCGCCCCATCTCTCGTTCGGACCACGATGTTCTCTGCTGCTGCTTGGTTGGCCGCCTTCCTGAAGCGACCCGGCGGTGGCAGGATCAGGAGTTGTGATTTTTGCGGCGAGCACCGCAGACCCGTGCTCGATAGCGCGGTCTCTACGGCACCCACCGCTTCTTGGAGGTTGGCCTCGATCTCCCCGTCGCTGCCGCCGGTGACCCAAATCGTGACGTCGTCGGCGTACAGGCAGTGCCGGACCCCCGGGCTCGGTGCCTCGAGGCGTTTGGCGACCTCGATCATTACGATGTTGAAGAGAAACGGTGAGATGACCGAGCCCTGCGGGATTCCGACACTGCCCAGTCGTCGCTCCTCCAACTTCTTGCCTCCCAGCTCCAGCCGGGCCGTGCGGTCCGTCAGGAACGCTCGAACGTAGTTGTACGACCTCTCGCCCAGGCCTAGGCGGGAGATCTGCTCCAGGATTGCAGAATGCTTCACGTTGTCAAAGGCCCCCTGGAGGTCCAGGCCCAGGATGGCCTGGTTGTCCCTGCTGGGTAGCCCTCCTGGGGGATCCAAGACTTCTCGTTGCAGTAGCAGCATGGCGTCCTGGGTGCCCAGACGAGCCCGGAAACCGAGCATCGTGTCCGGATAGACGCCGTGCCGTTACATGTAGTCGTTCCACCGGGTATTGAGGACTTGCTCCAGCACCTTACCCACGCAGGACGTGAGCGAGATGGGACGCAGGCCCTCTGTACCCGGTGGCTTGTTGGGCTTGGGTAGGAGGATCGTCTTCGACGTCTTCCAAGCCTTCGGTAGAGTGCCGGTCCGCCAGCACTCGTTGAAGTATTTCGTTAGTGCCGCAATCGATGAGTCGCTCAGGTTGCGGAGCCCCTTGTTGGAGATTTTGTCCAGACCAGCGGCCGAGCGAACGTTGAGGTTCTGCGTCGCTAGCCGTACTTCCCATTCTTCGATGTCTTTATCTAGGTGGGCGTTAGGTTGCCCGCCGAAGTCTCGATGCCGCTCTTTGCTCGTCTCCGGGAGGTACCGGTCGTTGAGCTGCTTGTACATTTCCTCTTCCCCCATGCGGCGAGCCGTAGTGTGGAGAATCTGTGCCATGCGGGTATGCTGGAACTCCCTGCTCTTGGTTTCGTCCATGAGCTGTTTGAGAATCTTCCATGGACCGCTGCGGTGGAGTTGACCGTCGATCTGATTGCACAGGGCAAACCACTGCTGGTTGCAGAGCCGCCTGCTGTGTCGCTCGATTTCTTTGCCTAGCTCGGCGATCTTCTTGCGCAACTTTCTGTTATGTCGTTGTCTTCGCCATCTTCGCTGCAGCGATCTTCTGGCGTCCAATAGATGGGCCAGTCGCGAATCCATCGTACTGATGTCCTCGGTGGCCTCAACTTCTCTCGTTGCTTTGTCCGTGGCTTCCCTGAGTTTCTCGGACCATTCTTCGACGTTGGTGATTACGCCCGGGTCGAGCTTTCTAAACTCGTTCCAGTCTAGGATCTTATGTTTCTTGACCTTGCCCGGGTCGACGTTGATGTGGGCTAACGGGATTTCTATCTCTAGAATATGGTGGTCGCTACCGAGGTTGATCCCGGTGTTCCTCCACCTCGCGGTGCCGCCCTCGGGTAGGAGCGCGAAAGCCAGGTCGGGGTTCGTGTCCCTGGCCGTGGAGGTACCGATTCTGGACGGTTGTGCCGGGTTCGTTAGCAGCGTGAATCCGGTTTCTGCGGCGTCTTCGAGTAGGTCTCTGCCCTTCGCCGTCGTGACTGTATATCCCAGCTCTTCGTGCTGAGCATTGAAGTCCCCGCAAATTAGTGCTATGGCATCCCCCATTTTAGCCATTTCTTTCCCGGCCATTTGTCTGGCGGTTCTGATTTTACTGAAGAGGGCTTTGAACTTTTGCCCGCTGTGTCTGGGATTGCTGTAAATGTTAGCTAGGAGAAGCGACGTGGCCGCTTTCCCCTTTCTGCTTCCCCGCGATCTTCTGCGTCCCATGAAAGCGAGTTCCGTTACGCACATTTCGATTGGGGTGTCCCTGCTACCAAGGAACTGTTGGTGTTTGGTGAACGCTAACCCTTTCCTGATTAGCGTGCACACCCCCTGTGCCGCACCTTTCCCGCATGTTCGGGCTGATGGTGGGCTATCATGCGTTCTATATCCCATGAGTCTTGGGGCCTCTTCCAAGTGCGTCTCTTGGATGGCGATCACATCGGGCCTTTTCTCCGGCTCCAACGCTCTTATGTGATGCTGTAGGACAGCTTTGCGGCATCTGAAACCGTTTGCGTTCCAGTGCCATACTCTGATCGTATTATTGCTGTCCATCTTGGGGCTTGTGATTACATTGGTGTTGTTGCAGCATGTTCGTGAACTGCTGCATCATCTGCTTTTGGAGCTGCTCCATTTGTTGAGCTATTTGCTGTTGCATGAGTTGCGAGCATCTTTGGACGATTCTCTGCTCCATTGCCTCTAGGTTCCTGTCCCATTTCTTGTACGTATTCTCGAGTCTCGTAAGCCTGTTACTGAGGCCCGCATAGCCCACGGGTTTCTGCGTTTTCTCCTTCCCCTCGGGCCCTGTTGCAGTTGACAGCGCGTCGTCATCGTACTCCCCCTCCTCGACTTCGCTCTCGCTGCCGTCTTCGTCTTCGGATTGCAGTTCGATCCCTCTGGCTGCCGCAAAGGCTGCCTCTCTGGATTGAGGTCTGTCTCGAGCTGTTTGCGTTGTTCTTTGGCAGGAGCTGCTCGTTGCTTGCGGCTCCGCTCCCGTTTCCTCGACGGTGCTTTCCGTCGCCATCTTCTCTTCGGTTTCTTGTATCCGCCGATCCTTTCGCACGCCGCCATTTTGGAAGTTTCTGATGATAGCGTCCTGTTTGGCGATGTGCTCGCGTTGTTGCTTGATGGTGAGTTGTAGGGCTGTCACCACCGTCTGCAGGTTTTGGATTTCTTTCTGCGCACTCTTTATCATCGCTTTCATTTCGCGAGTTTCTGCTTTGCATTGTTCCGTGCGGTTGCTCTCGCCGCCGCCTCTGTCTTCGTTCCTGCCTGGCTCCCTGCCCGTTGCATTGGCAACGCTCTGTGGCTCGGGTTTCGCCGGCGCCGGCCTGGCTGTGACGTCAGACTTGCTTACCGGTTCCAGTCTATTCTTGGAAACCGATCGGCGCCCCGATGCGGACCTTAGGCTCGATTTCGAGCGTTTTCTGTGCTCCTTGCCGGATGTGACGTCTGCTCACGTCAGCCCATCCGGCCTGCTTTTGCTCTTGCTCCTCGCCTTTGCCTGCGACGTATGAGCTTCTCGAGCTTTCTGTGCGAGAAAGTCGTCTTTTCTAGAAGGCCTGGCTGCCGGGCGGGAAGCCGGCGCCATCTTGCTCGGCGCCATCTTGCCTTTTATAGTTCCGTTTTTCAGTTTTGCCGCCATCCGCTTCTTTATTTGCGGTGGCATCTTAAATTTGTTTTTACAGCTTCCCGCTCCTGTGACGTGGGAGCCGCCGCATAGTTTGCATCTTGGTTTGCAATGGTTTACGTGCTCCTCATCGGGAATTTTCCGCCCGCAAGCGAAGCACACCTTCACGTTGGGTGTCGGGCATACATCTCTCCTATGCCCGATCTGCCCGCACGTGCTGCACACTTCTCGGTGTTGCCTGTATAGCGTGCACTTTGTCACTACGCCGCCATACTTCACATAGTACGGGACTTTCTCGCCGTCAAAAAGAATTACTACCGACTCAGTTCTGCCGAGCCGGTGGGCCGCTATGATCGTTTGATTTTGCCTGTTGACTAAGCACCGGGTGATATCCTCCTCGGTCTCCTCCACTCGTGAGGGGCAACAGCGCCTGTGCTATAAATTGCCCGCTTTGATGCTTTATTGCATTAAAAAGTGTATTTCTAGTCATTCAATAATTTTTTGCCAGCATTTCACCCATCTGAATAATTTCAAGTTGCGTCCCCCACAAGTTTGCAACACACGAGGAGAAAAAAAACAACTTTCTTCAGAGCATAGGTCAGAAGATAGTTCATCCTTTCTAGCTCATTGGCGAGGTTCAGCGCTTAGAGCTCCTCGATAAGTATTCAAAATGCGTAGGCTTTCTTAAAGTATTTTTGAGATGCTCTTATGAAGACTTAGCAGTCTAATGATACGTACCAAGCAGCGGGCCCCTACACGCGCATCGCGCAGCTGGAAATAAAACGGCTGTGTTCTATTTCTTTCGTTGTTGTTGACTTCAATTAGATGAATGCGTTTTATTCTGCGCCCAACGCATTAATTTATCTGCACCGTCACAAACGCCTTATTAGTACGGTTGGGGATGTTTCGGAGGCTCACAAATATCGTGTGGATATTTTCTTCCCGCTGTATGGCATACATTCCCTTCTTCACAAACTGGCTGTCGGTATCGCTGCATGCAAGAAGGTGCATATCCGCAGCGTGCGTTGTTTATTCACATGCAAACACAATGACAAGGTTTGTGCTACGCTGCCGCGATCGCGCCCCAGACAACGTTGTCCAGAGAATCGAAGGCTGCTTCTGTGCTCCGATTTTCTACCGTAACCATCGTTGTCATAACGAACTGACTCTCAACCCGAGCAATTACGACATAATTACGGTGTTGAAGGCTTTATATACTCGCTAACGAACACAGTAAACCAACAAGAATAAACAAGAATCAAAAACAATAAATCACTCGCTTCGCTTCGTAACATTTTTCCGCAGCGGGCCCTCATTTGTGCCGCGAGTGCAAATACCGCTGCGACATAAAGTGAGTTTTACTTTAAATCCGACCGTGTTACTTAAAACAAATTGGGGGTGCTGGGATAAGTTGAGGATAAGAACCCCGCTTCAAATTTGAGAAAATGAAGGAAGCTCATATTAACGCGTAAGACTTGAAGGTGGCGAGGCTGTACGCAACCTTCACGACCATCCCGACGGTTTAAGTCCAGGATTGCAGCCGATTTGCTTCTTCTTCGCTGCCGCAACGACTTTTACTCCATCTTTGTTGCTATAACGGCGAAGGAGCACATCGAAGAAGCAGAACGAACGAACGGAACGCGCACACTTAAACTAGGCGCTCGCAGGTGCAACGTGTACCCTGTCACGTGTTCTGTGTTACGTTGCATATTTAACTGTTAATGACAGGCTATAAATATAAAAAAATTAAAGCCGTTCCACTCAATTTGAAAGCTGTCGGGATTGCAGAGCAGTTATTCGCCATAATGGGCTGTACCGCCGTTATCCGCTTACTGCTACCACCCCATGCAAAACAAATTTCCCGCCTTCGCAGTGTTCGCGCGCCCCCTTCCTGAAACTGCGCCAGCGGGAGTTCTGTTCTCTTTGTGCTTTTCCTCCCGCACGTGCCGGCGTTGCACTGCCACATTTTGCGCAAGCGCGAGGATTTGATTGGACTGGATTGCATTGGGTTGGATTGGTTTTGGATTGGATTAGATTTGGATTCGATTATAAGCAGCAGTAAGCATGATAATCAGCCACTCCCAGACAACCAGGAAAGCTAAGAATAACCAGCTGAACCTTAGCTCACGCTACGTATATCCTGGTATAGCCGAGCTATATAAGCCACAGCTAGGCGCCCGCGGTTCACGAGTTTCGAGCGCTTATTAATAAATTAAAGCCGTTCCATTCAATGTGAAAGCTTTTGGAAGTGCAGAGCAGTGATTCGCCATAATGGGCTTACCACCGTTATCCGCTTACTGCTGGCACCCCATGCAATTCAGATTTCACGCCTTCGCAGTGCTCGCGCACCCCCTGCCTGAAACTGCGCCAGCGGGAGTTCTTGATTGCATTGGATTGGATTAGATTAAATTAGATTTGCATTGGATTTGGATTGGATGATAAGCAGCAGTAAGCATGATAATCAGCTAATCGTAGACAACCAGGGAAGCTAAGAATAACCAGCTGAACCTTAGGTCACGCTACGTATATCCTGGCATAACCGCTTGGCTTTCGAAGCCTCTTGGTTACGCCGCGGCGAAGGGAACGTGACAGGCTACACCGTAACGCCGTGGAGATATGATTGGTTCCAGCGAGCTAGCTATACAAGGCGAGCGCCTAAAGTGCTCTGCACTTAAAATGGTCGTAGCCGAGTGGGTAAGACGACTTACTGTAACTCCATTGATCTGCCACGTACAACTTCGAATCCTGCCGGTGATTTTTTTCAGTGAAACACCGGGATCAACAAAGTGCTCAACAGACTCGCTGTATATTCAGCGGCGATAATCACTGTAGGCTTGAAATACGAACGTGTCACCTCCTACACAGCGCCACAGCCTGCCCGTAGAAGCGCACAAAGCATTGCCGCAGCCATTAATTTATAGGATGACGGCAGGTCGTATATATTTAACAAGATACATGAAATGATTGGCAGACAGAGTTATTTCCAAAATCGAGTTCAAAAAGTATTTAAGGACTCTTTGCAAAAAGAGCAAAAAAAAAAAACTCATGTCCCCCATGTTGTTGGCTGAACTTGAAGACCTCCAATGACGAGGGTGTTCTCCGTCAGTTCTCATTCAGCGCGTGGAGCCTGTGCTGGGTTGACCAGTTCGAAGCGGTCGGCGGGACCGGTGATTTTTAGCGCGTCCACTATTGTTTGTGCGGATAGCTTGCGGCGCAAAATTATAACCTTTTCTGATGTTTCATCGACGGGCTCACACACCAACCTATGCGTATTTGCCACGGATCTAATGATGTCCCTCTCTTCAGAGTCGAAGTCTGGTGAGAAGACGAGGTCCTCTAGTACGCCGTTGCACTTGCAATCATTCACTAGGTGCTCAATCTTGGCCCTAAAAGCGATTGCCGGAGACTCAGTAGGGGTGGAAGTTCCACTTGGATTGTCAGATGTCCCCGCACTTACGCTAACGGCGTCCACGTACGCCTTTGTGATATCGGCGGAGTACTTGTCAAGGAGCTGCTTTGCCTTGAGCGTTGGGACAACGCTGCTCAGGTACTTGAGCGCCGCGCTTGCCGCTCTCTTAGCTGCTGCCATTTCTGCACCGACGGCCAGCATGACAACACGCTCTATTAGTCTATACGTGCAAATAACGCCTCCAGGGCAGCTTTCCCGCTCGTACTTTTCTCGAAAGCTGTGAAGCGCGGCGGTGCGCTTCAGAACCTTGGCGGAGTCGGGGTCGCTGGTGAGGTTGTTCACTAAGAGGACAAGTCCGGCATCAGCAGCCGAGAACATGGGAAGGGTCGGTCCGGACGTTTTTTTCTCGGCGACGCCGCTCGGTGGGCTCTTTGCGGCCGGAGCAGGTTTCCCTCGAGAGGGAAGATCCGCGTCCACTGCCGAGTTCTGCGAATAGAGTAGCAGAGACACCCAAACAGAGCGCAGGGCATCTTGCTCTGCTTGCGCTTCCTTCTCAGCTGACTCCCGAACTACGACGAAGCTCCCGCACGAAACGGTGCTGCGGAAGCAGGCCGGCGTCTTCCCCTTTTTAGGAATACTTGCCATGGCTACCACTGGCTCCACGGGACACCTTACGAAGGCCGAAAGCAACATTTCCGTAGTGGTGAATTCCTTGAGGGCGCCACTTCTCACCAACCGTAAGAGCAGCACCAGGAAGCCGGGTAGGGGGATCACGTTGGCAAGAGTTCCCGGAGTGGCCGCAGCAGAAGAGTCGGTTGGCGCTGCGTTGCGAGGGGGGTTGGCCGCACCTGCGCCAGCAGCCTCATCGCCCTGAGCCCTCTTTTGCTCGGGTGGGAGGGTTTGTGGGAACCGCGGATTGCCGGGGGCGATCGTCGGCGGTGTCCTCGCTGAAGAACCGAGCCTAACGTCGGCGGCAGGGCTGAACCTGGCTACGTCGTTCACCGGGCTCCTGCCTAACGCCTGGCTGGTGGAGTCTGGGTACGCAAGGAGGCGGTGGAGACGCGGTGGGCGTCGCAGAAAACGACGTAGAACGGCAGCCCTACAGTCGGCCACCCGTTCGCTGGGCTGGTCACGAGCAAGTGCCACGAGTGCGAGGCGCGAGCTAGGCCCGTACCGCCCTTCCGGTGCGAGCCGCCTCTTTATTGTCATCATCATCCTTTTTCTTCAACGCCCTCCCCTGCCGCCGATTCTGATGACCTTGGTGGGCTGGCCTCAAGGAGATTGAGGCGCTGAATCGGGAGTTTAGTTTCTTGTCCTGAGGAGACGCGCAAAAGACGCGACCAGCAGACGCTGGTCTGCTCGAGAGCATACCAGCGCCAGCGATGAAAAAATGGCAGACGATCACACTTTCTCGCTTTCGGAAAGCCCCCTCCGGGGCCCGTCGTCTGCTACACGCGGGTACTGGTGAGAACGCCGAAAACCACGCAAAGGTGACACCCGAAAATCTTTACAGTAGCCTTTTTTGTCCCCAGGCGCTTGCGAGGCGGAATAGTTCAAAAGTTGCGACCCGAAAGGTCAAAGGACAGTGGCGCGATCGCGGAGAGAAAAAGCAGCAAGATCTGATTACAGCCACCCACGCTCAGTTTCTCACACAAGCCGCATGTCACTCAGCGCAAACTTGTAATCGCGGATATTCAAGCAGACCAGCGCCAGCAGTGAAAAAATGGCAGACGATCACAGCAGACGATCACAGCAGACGCACACTCGTCGTTCCCGCGAAGCATTGAGGCTTCGCGGTGAAAAAATTCGCGTGAGAGATTCGTCGGCTGAACAAGACTCCGGAGGAGGATGACGTCGTCGACGTGTAAGCGCTGACCATCTCATCATGCGACGCCAAACCCTGCCGTGCTCGAACTTGACGTGTTACGCACCCACGAACGCTACTGAGCACAAACGCCGAATTATGTGGTCACAGCGCAATATCGTGGAAACCATGGAAACGTCGCGACAGTAGACGCTATCTTTCGATCTCCTCGCGTGATCAATATTTATCGCAGCAAAGGAAATAAGTACTTTCACGTTCAAAAAAACTATCGTCTGCATGCGGAAATCGTCTCTGTGCCGCTAGTTTCGTATCTCGGTGATTTGCTCAATTTACCGTTACAGCGGGGAGAAAAAAAAACCAAAACCGACTAAAAAAAACACGCAATGAATGCAAGGAACATACGTTGCTATATAGTTATATACTTATTGGGTTCTTTCAATTTATATTTTTGAGGTTGTGCTTCTTGAAGTTCGGTTTAATTTTGTTTTGCAACGCTCGCGGCTGCAGCATGATTGCAGTGCTGGCACCCGCATTAGTATCGGCATCAGTCTGAGAAAGGCGGACCTCGAGGCTGGAGAATCCAGAACATTACACCTTTTTTTGGCGATTGTACTCGGGTTAACGAGAGCAAAAATGGCTACAAGTCCGCTACCGCTCGAAGATGAGGCCCTGTGGATGGACGACGGAGCTTCGGGAGACGACGTGTCAAAGATGTCCACGGAGGAAATTACTATCAGGACGAAGATGCTGAACGAACAAATCAGGTACATGAAAAGCGAGATTCTGCACGTCCAGCACGAGATCCAAGCAAAGAAGCAGCAGATCAAAGAGAACACCGACAAGATCAAGGTCAACAAGGCGCACCCTCACCTAGTGTCGCACGTCGTCGAGCTGCTCGACATCAACCCTGCGGAACTCGGCGAAGAGGACGGCGCCAACGTGGACCTCTATTCTCAGCGCAAGGGCAAGACTGCCGTCATCAAGACGTCCACTCGCCAGACGTTCTTTCTGCCACTAATCGGACTCGTGGAGGCCGAAGAGCTGCGCCCCGGCTACCTGGTCGGCGTCAACAAGGACTCGCACATCATCCTGGAGACCCTGCCGCCAATGTACGACGCCCGCGTCAGCGCCATGGAGGTAGTTGACCGACCCACTGAGGAGTACAGCGACATCGGCGGCCTGGACAAACAGATCCAGGAGATGGTCGAGGCCGTGGTGCTGCCCTTGACGCACAAGGAGAAGTTCACGAACATCGGAATAAGTCCGCCGAAAGGAGTCCTGCTGTATGGGCCGCCAGGAACCGGCAAGACGCTCCTGGCTCGTGCCTGCGCCGCGCAGACCAAGGCCACCTTCCTGAAACTCGCGGGCCCCCAGCTTGTGCAGATGTTCATCGGCGAGGGAGCGAAGCTGGTGCGAGACGCCTTCTCGCTGGCCAAGGAGAAGGCGCCGGCCATTGTTTTCATCGACGAGCTGGACGCCATCGGGACCAAGCGTTTCAACTCCGAGAAGGCCGGCGACCGGGAGGTACAGCGCACCATGCTCGAGCTTCTGAGTCAGCTGGACGGCTTCAGCTCGAGGGCGGACATCAAGGTGATCGCGGCCACCAACCGCGTGGACGTCCTCGACCCGGCCCTGCTGAGGTCCGGCCGACTGGACCGGAAGATCGAGTTCCCGGCGCCCGACGAAGAGGCCCGGGCCCGAATCATGCAGATCCACTCCCGCAAGATGAACTTCGCCAAGGAGGTGAACTTCGAAGAGCTGGCGCGCTGCACCGACGGCTTCAACGGGGCCCAGTGCAAGGCGGTCTGCGTCGAGGCCGGCATGATTGCCCTGAGGCGCGAGGGCGGCGTCATTACCCACGAGGACTACATCGAGGCCGTCATGGAGGTGCAGGCAAGGAAGAAAGCCAACCTGAACTACTACGTGTGAAAGCACTTAATTTTTTTACATTCACTCCTCTTTTAAACCCTTCATTTTTACCCATATTTGCAAGTTTTTCCTCCCAATAAACCTTTTTGTCTGGTGAAAGGTTTTTGTCTTGTGCTTCTTTCATGGCGCACCATTTTGTAATAATACTAGCACGTGCTGTGTCGTGGTTTTGTAATAATGATGGCGTTTCATACTACGTGCACTACTGTCCCGATCGACATTTAGGCTTCAAAGACGTACTGCTAGTTTATTCTTAACAATTCATAGACCAAGTGCAAGAAGAGGTCGGTATGGAGTAGTGCTTTGCATTTGAGGTTGCGGCGTATAGGTGTTTCCTAGTCAGCACAGCCAAGCGACGCAGGGCGCCATCTAGGGGCATGTTTGAAGCTATATCCACGTGCATGTGACCCTAAATTTACTCGCACAGAACCGCATGGTCTCGTAGTGTAGTAGTTCCGCTCCTGCGAAACGAACATCCTAACCCGGGTTCAAATCCCGTTACCACTTTTTTTCCTCTTTGAAGGGTTTGTCATATTTGAATATTTACATAAATTTGTTAGCACGCATATAATCTATTTATGACATTTTTATGCACTATAAATGGTATTTCGGGAATTTTCGTTGCCTTTTGGTCAGTTTCAGCTACTGCTTCTTGTACGTTTTTGCGGGTTTTCCCCTTTTAGGGTGGTTTTGGCTATTTCTGTTGAATAGAACCATTGCAGGTCCGTTTTGGCTGTACGTTACTTATTTCGGTTCGGGTGTTTTTGTATGCTTTAGGTAGGTTTATACTGTGATATAACCCCCATAAGCAAGCTCAGGTGACGGCTGGCTGTACTGACTCGCGCACAACGCCGCTAGAGGATTTTCAATCCACAGCGCTCATTCGCTTTGCTGTTCGGGCAGGGATCGGCCCGTGTCCTTTAGAGACAACACTCATCACTACAGGCTAGAGCGGGCCCGCTTCCCCCCAGCTCATCCTACACTCAGCAAATTTCAATTCGTGGCTTGATGACTTTTGCAAACAAACTCGTACCCCAACCCGCAGCGTACAGCCACTGCTACCCCGGGCAATATTCTGAAAAGTGTCACCGGTGTAAGGAGAGGGCAGACCTAGCACATATGCTGTGGTCCTGTCCACGTACAGGCGTCACGTTAGGTCGCAAATCGCTAGTGTAGAGCAATTGGGAGACCGTATTGCTCAGCTCGGACCCAGCGGATCAACTCTAGGCCATACATGTGGCCTAAGACGCTGCCAGAGCCCAAGGGCTATTGGCCGACGTCTATAGGATAACTGTCACGAAATATAGTTATTTCTCACTCTCTCTCGAGATTGCAGACGGATTGGTTGAAACGGTAATGGGCGCGGCCAGGAGAGCTTGACCCTGCCATCGTGAGTGTCTCTCATAGTACCTTGTTTTATTCTGATTGGCACATGACGGTAGGGTCACACTGCATGCTAAGCTCAATCATGTTCGCAAAGGTGCATTGTTTCTTTAAAAGGCTGTACAAGTTTCTTTTATTCAAAAGATTTGGTGTTTCGCAGTGCCGCTAGGAATTCTTCGGCAGCAAATGGTGCCTTTGTCGCTGAGAAATTGAGCAATTGAAGCCAAAATTTGATTATCCGACTGAATCATCCATTTCATGACGTCAGCGATGATCTATTTAGGGAACGTACTTAAGGGGAGACGCGGGTCTTAGAATCCCGACATTTGGCCAAAAAGTCGATTTTCGAAAATTGGAGCTATTTTTCTTGCGGTCACCCAAATATCCAGACTCAGAAGTACATATTCGGGCCAGAATATCAATTTATAGCACCGACGATCGCTCAAATCGGCCAAGATTCGACACGAAAAAAATTACACCATCTTCCCGTCGGGAACCCTCAGGAGATGCGAAGCATCATGGGGGTTCCGTGTGGTTCCATTGTGTTATTTATCGGAGCACCAATGGGAACGTAATGTGCACGCTTGCACGCTGACGGGTCTGTTGGTTCCTCGTTCATGCGAGAAAAAGCAACGGACGGCGTAATAATAAAGTAAATATTTCTATAGATAACCCAAAGGAAGAACGAGCAGCATTATAGGAAGCGCCTGTAATACGCTTTTCACCTTGTCTGGCAGCAACTTATCGCGAGAACGGCGCCAATACGGAGGTAGGCTTAGCGCGCCAGCGGCCTGCCGAGACGATGGCATTAGCGATATGATTACGTTTCGTAGTGCACTAGGGGCGTCTATCTTAAGATCAGCAGCAAACAGAAAGAAAAGAAATCATAAAGTGGCGGGTGCCGCTTAAGACGGCGAAAGGGAAGTGTATTCCTTCTGTCATCAACGATGCCGCGGCAGGTCGGCCCGCATTTCTGCGCTTTGTCAGCGATTTGACAATGATAAATGTTCGCACTGTGCACAATGTGCGGTACGTGGTGACGTGATATACGAGTAGATTAAATCGAAAACGGGATTACCCCACCTAGCCAAGCGCATGCACGTCACAAAATCAATGGGGTGCATTCCGTTACCCCTTGCAACTCATTTCGCGCGATGTAAATCGCCGTGGGGCCGATTTGATTGCAACAAATGAAGCAGTCACATAGCAAAAAATTACGCCCATCTTCCCGCGAGAGAACCCTGATGCGATGCGACGCATCGGGGGGTTCAACTGGCGTTTCCATTGGGTTGATTCTCTATATCGGGTGAAACATGTTGTGAACGCGTATGATGCATTCTATCACATGCGGGTGTTCTCATACGCGGGAACGAGAGCGAGCGCTGACTGAACCGCAGCAGCGCGCTACCCGCTTTATATTCACAGCGCCTGAAGCAGAGGAGACAGCGGAGGAGAGTCGCGCATGCGCGCCGGAGCAGACGCGAGCGGAGCGAAGCGCGCGCGCGCAGCTGTTGTTTATGATGAGACGGAGTGAGAGTATTGCGCAAGCTGTCGGAGAGAAGAACGGGGGAGAGTTGCACATGCGCAGGTGGTGTGCGGACGCCGACGACGCAGGAAGGACATACCCCAGAGCAAGAGATGCGTCGCATCTAATAAACGTGAATGATTGTGTTTAACGCGCCGACGCAACGCAGGCGATGAGGCGCGCCGTAGTGGAGGGCTCCAGATTAATTTTGACCACCTGGGGATCTTTATCGTGCGCCGAAATCTCGTGCACACGGGCGTTTTTGCTTTTCGCCTCCATCAGAAAAGCGGCCGGGAATCGAACCCGCGACCTCGTGCTCAGCAGAGCAACGCCTTAGCCACTGAGCCACCGCGGCGGGTATCTAATAAACGTTTACAACTATGGTGCATGATCGGCCGCTCAGCACTGGTCACCAAATAGTGATGGCACGCTGCCAACAGTACAAAAATTGAAGCGACTTTCTGAATTTGCTCTTGTTGAGTTTTTCTGCCAATTGCCACCTTTATATTGCGGACTTAACAATTTTCCCAACAACTGATTCCAGCAAACTTGATATGCTCGTGTTGAGCCAAAAGAAAGCTACATTTGAGAGTTTTTAAGTGCGAATACACTTTATAAGCGACCCCAAACCATCCACCGCCAGCGGCGGCGGCGGCGGCGGCGTCCGCAGTGCTCCTCTATATTTAAAAAAGAAACAGCATCCGGCGCCAGGTTTCGATGCGAGGACTTTGCGGCCGCAGCGCGACGCTCTACCGACCAAGCCACAGACACGACGGTGATATCAGTGTTAGTGACGCGCCTTATATCTTTAACGCATTCAAACTACGTCGTCAGCGGCGTGCGTTGGCGACTCAGCGGCGTTATAGCGGCTTGATAACTGCGTGGTGTACACGTGATACTACAAACCCGATAGAAGAGATGGAAGAGAAGGCGGCGAGGCGGTGGGCGGCGGGGGCCGAGCGCAAGCGCCGCAAGCGGGCCGACAACCGTGCATTCGCACTTTCACACTCTCCCCCTCGGGGAAATGCGGGGGAATTTTTTTTCACAGATAAAGCTTTCACTTGTAGTAAAACTTCAGCTGCGATTTTCTCAGCTTCCGTTTTTTGCATATGTGCCTAGCCTTACAGAGGTTTTCAGGATGTCTTTTTTTCAAAGTATTTATATAAACGTTATACCATTGGATACAGGATGAAATGAACTGCATGCTGATGCTATTCTAATTGGTTCAATATGCCTCAAATAAATGTTGAGTAATAATAATATGAGCTCATTAAGTTTTCTGAAAACTGTGCTTGGCTTAATTAGACTAATATCATCTAATAAAGTATATTTACAGGAATATAAATAGCATCAGCATGCGTGGCAAGTCTTAAGCAACAGATTTATACCATTCATTCTAAAAGATTTGAATAAAAAGCTCCTTAACGGCCTGTAAGAAATTACTTAATAGGCTCCAGTATTTTCTTGCGATTGTGAAGAATTGTGGGCTCACACCAGCGTTCCAACCGGCCAAGTTGCTCTTGAATTCTCACCTACTCGGCAAGGTGGAATTTGAGGCGGCCACGGCAGCGGCGGTGGCTTTTGGTAATTTTTACGCTCATTTGCACTTCTGTGCATTCGCAATCATCTGATAAGAGTGCGGTGCTACCACTCTTGTCTACCAATAGTGCAACTTGCGGGAGAGGCATTGGTGGTGGTGAGGGGAATAGCAGTTATGATAGAGCGGTTGGCGGTGGCGAGGAGGAGCCCTGGAGCGGCGCCGAGTAAATCGGCATCACCGTAAAGAGAACTGGGGGGGTTAGACATACTGCTTTGCAGTAAAAATCGTTGTGAGGAGCACAGTGTTGTACACAAAGTCAGAGGGTGAGGCGCGAGCCAAGGATCATGCTCCAAGGAACAGCAGTGTCAGAGGAGGGCTCTGCAAAAAGGGCGACGCAGCATGTGCTGTTGTAAGGTAGGCAACTGCTGCACATGCGATACGAGCTACCTCGAGAGGTGAAGGTACTCATAGGGACAAACAGGAAGTTCCTGGTGATGGCGAGCGAGCGCATCGAGCTTCGGAGGGTGCTGTTCAGATGGGCTGGTCAAGTGGTGGCGGGCACCACCGCAACGTAGCAGCATAAAGGTTGACAGCATTTCAACGGGAGGTCCAACCAGGTTTTCGTGTTCAAATTCTAAAAAAAGTATTTCTAAGCCTCCACTGTAATTTCTCTACCATGGTATTATTATCGGTGAGCCTACCAGCATGCCTCCTCTACACACTCCGGTTGTTGCTGCACCTGATTCCAGTTGGTTCCACTCGAAGGTTGACGTATTTCCAGACTCTTGACGAGCAAGGCCAAAGAAAACAGCTGATAGCCACAGCATTTGCGGATGGCTATTGGCCCCAAACAAATCACTCTATGCGCCTAGTAACACTCACCCCTTAAAAAAAAATAACCAATCGTCATGGCCTCCGCGTCAGGCCTAAACCTAGCAATGGTCGACAAGTGAAGTTGGAGCCTGATTTTATTGTCACACATGGCTATTCTGAATGTGATCTGTGCCCTCCCCGTTTCTTGCCCACTTGGGAAAAAACTGAGGCGTATGGCAATGACACATGCATTATACCAATAAAGTAGTATCCTTAGTGTTACTATTGCAACACTGAGTAACCACAGAAAATGCTCACTATTTACATTGAATCACAGCTCTTTGTACTGCTACTGCACGTAGAGAGCTGTTTAGATCACACATTTGAGACAAACATTTAAAATCAACTAGGAGCTTGTCTGGAAAATCAAAACTGCTTGTGTGGATTGACAACGCAGCAACATTCTGAAATGAATAAGATGGCTCAGGAAGCAGCATAGCTACATACATGGATTGATGCTTCTTTGTAGGTTAGTTTGCCACTGGTGGCCAACAAATTTTAGCTTTTACTTCCATCTTCTCTATTTTTCTGATTTTATTGTCCCACAGGGTTTCACAAGGAAGCCAAAAGTTAACAAAGCTCATGTTTTAATCAGCAGAGCAGATAACACACATGAGAACTACTTTTATTTTCCATCCCATGTTGGCCAACACGCAGCCTCTTTTGCCACAAGATATTTTTGTACAGGTTTTTCAATGCCCCGAAATGTGAAATGGAAGCTACACTGAAAGAACTTGGGATAAAGTACAGACCTGACACGAATTCTTTATGCGCGAAATGATCCCTAGAGCATTCTTTCTCTGTACAGCATGAGCTCCACAGATACGTAACACAGCAAATGACTGCACATGTCCTCAACTATGAAAATCGGCCAGCAAGGAACTCCAAATAGCAGACATTCTGCGCAGCCGACCAACAACAACCCCTGTGTATTGCAGCACAAGAACCATAATGACAACATATCACAGACAAAACAAGAGACAACGTACAGTATAAACCCATCAACACGTTAGTCAACAATTTCTTTTTAAGCAGCTCTAAGCAAGGACTTTACAAGGCACGTCAAGAGAGGAGCTAAAACGTGGACATGGAACACAAGCGTGGAATGCCTTTATCCAAATTGGCATGAATGCAAATCGGCTTAAAACGAAGAAGTACACATTACTGAAGGAAGTTGCTTCTTACGTTCATTCCAGCTGCCGTTTGTGTGACTTACAGTTCCCTTCTATAATATCTTCAAATTGTACCAGTGCTCTATTCCTTTACCAAAATAAACTTCTGATAAGTTCTTAAAATCCCGTTTTTCCTGCATCACATTGGACAAATGAACGAAGAACATTTTCAGCTCAGGCTTCTATGCGCATTTAACATGCTTCAAAATGATATATTATCCGAACAAAACTCTGCGTTCTAAGCCAACCACTTAAAATCCAACCCTGCACGTTGTTTAACACCAGGCACAGACACCAGCATACCTAACAGTAGGAGCGTAACAGTCGACAGTATGCACTTAACAACCAAACATGGGCAAGTGCACGGGACCACCAAAGAACACCTAAAAATTGTCATTGTTCAGCGCACTGCTAACAGACCTTCATTCCCAGAAACTACATTCCAAATAAATCGGCCTCACCGGTATGTCCCCTGAAAGCGCAGAGAAAAAACTTGGAATCCCTGAGTATGAAGCAGTTTTCTTGGCAATGATTAAAAGAACTAAAACTAATACAGAACCCCTTAGTTACCAACAAGTGTGACAACAAAATTCCAAATAAATGAACAACAAAAAAAAGGCAAGTGTTAAGACAAGCTGGCAACTACGCAAGCTTCCAGCATTAGAGTCCAGTCCCAACTAGAGCACAAAATAAAACCAAACATTGTTTTTTTTTTCTCGTACAGTTGACGCTGCACACGGGACAAGAATAGGAACTGCTAACACACATGGACAAAAAAAAAAAAAAAAAAAAAAAAAAAACAAAACAAAAAAAAAACAACACACACAACACAAAGCTACTGTCTGTCGTCACAAAACGTGGATTCGGATACACAGTTTTTATCCCACGAAAAAATCAAACAATGTCGCCGTGGTCTCGACAACAAGGAGATAATGTACCTCACAGCACAATTGCACTGCTGCCATCGACAGTCTATTTATATAATCCCCGCGTGCAAACGCACTCTCCCAATCGCACTGGGAGTTGCAAACAGGCCGCCAACACTGCAGTCACTGCGAGTTTGTCCGTGGTTCTGAACAGTGGTCAGGACAGTTCCGCACCACAGTCGGCATTCAGTTCCTTCCTGAACATCCGATGTCGTTCCTCAAAGCTGCGAGGCAGTAAAACTTCTTTCAACACCATGTCTCTCACACGACGCAAGGGGATAGAAAGTCCAGGATCGTCGTTGCTAGCAGGTTAGCAGGTGAACACGAGCACGCGTCCGTCGTCGGACCCCACAGCAACGGCGGCAGAGTCCGCAAACTCCGCCACCGCACAGCTTGTGGAACTCTGGTACCGCATGTCGGCCACGGGGTTACCGGTAAAGAGGTTCCATATCCGGACGCCGTAGCCAGGGCCAATGCAGGCCACATACCGACCTTCTACTTGGACGCCACACGGCCTGCGCAAAAAGATTTCGTTTTTGTACATTCCTGTTACAGTGAAAGCATTAAAGGGGCCCTGAAAGGCATTTTGAGCACACTAAATGAACTAGCACAATCGCTAGATTGGGTCACCAACGTCACCTGTGCCAAGTATTACTCTTTTACGCGCAGCGGAAAGCTCACACTTTTGTTGCAAAGTTTGTCGCTTTTTTCTCACCCTTTCCTTCGTGTTTTTGGACGCCGCCATCTTCACATGTCTACATCATCGATTCCCAGATGTTCGTCATGAGCTAGACATCCTGCTATTGGGCGGCTTTTTCACGCACTTCCGGCAAAGAGATGAGTCGTCTGCTCAGCGTCGGCTCGCCGGCTGATCTGCCAGCGGAGTGCCGGAGTGCTTTGACATTTTACGACAAACGAAACAAGTGTAAACAAACGCTTAACCGTTTGTATTGAATGCAACACGGCCATAACACGACGTGGATTTTATCTTACGTGAGTACGTACCATAAAGAAAGTCCCGTGGCACTTCTTTGGTGCAATCGCAGAGAACGCCCTGAGCCGAATGCCCGGGTTTGATGCGTACATTTTATTCAACTTCAAAACAATCCAGAGATGCGTTTCGAACGAACGCAACGTCACAACATGCGTTGCAAGTCTGAACCGCGATTGACAGATGATGAGTTGCCTCCTCCTGCCCGTCGTAAATACGGCACTCACCTCACACCCGGTTTGCGGGGACGAGCAGCAAGTCACAACTCTGGCGCGCAAGCGAGAAGGCTTTTAGCCAGGCACACTGCACATACCCCATGCGAGGTTGAGTGGTACGTCGTTCGAGAAAGATAATCCAGACCATGGGAAGCACTATCCACCCGCAGAAGTACAAAGTCGCATTTCATCGCGAAACGAACGCGTCCACAACACACAGGAGGCGATGCACACACACACACACAGCTTCGGTCGCTGCATTGGCTTAGCTGCAAGCTTCGTTCGGACAATCAGCGATGCTACGACGATATAGAGCTGCGTGAGGACGACGTGCTAACCACTTCACGTATTTAAAAACACAGGGGCAAAGAACTAGGTTCATCGGAAGCAAAAAATCTTTCCTCCATTATAGTGCCTGAAATATACTGGCTAGTGTGCCGAGGGCGGGCTCCAGGCGGGCGCCGGGAGCGATGTACGCGGCCGTCTGCCGCTTGGGGCGCTGCCGTGCGGGAGTGTGCGCGTTCATCCGGCCCGAGCAGATCGCGCGGTTACCTCCGAGCTGCGTAGCAGACGGCAGCGGCAGAACTTTCCATTCCCGCTTGCGACGAAAGCGAGCGAAAGCGACGGGAATTCTGTCGCGCAACCAAAATTTGTCCCGACCATTCGACAAAAACGATCGTCGCGCGACAAAGCGACGGAATTCCTGCCGCTCTCACTCGCTTTCGTCGCAAGTGCGAACGGGCATTTATGCGCAATCTCCGCCCCACATAAAAACAAGCTCTTGCTTGTCGCCTGAGCATACGGTTGATATCTGACTACGTTACACTGTGCTTGCCAGTGTATTTAAACGATGTCACTAGGTTTGAAACGTACGCGCTCGGCGCGCAGCTTTGTAAACGCAAGCGGTTTCACATACGCACGCTATTTTGCTGCTAATAGAGTTTTAGTACAGCGTTTGTGGCCTTTGCATACGCTAAACGCTAAATTTTTGCGTCCCGCTACGTGACACTGCGATGGGAGTTTTAGTAGAGCGTCTCATCAGTTTTGTGTAGCGACACACTAATGCATACGGCGCCATCTGTCAAATGTTTTCCGAAATGTCTCGCCGGCTGATCTGCTAGCGGAGTGCCGGAGTGTTTGGACATTTTACGACTATCCAAACAAGTGCAAACAAACGCTTTCCCGTCAGTGTTGAATGCAACACATGGGTGCAGCTTGTCAGAACACGGGTTCTCGCTGATCGAGTGCAGCGTTGGTTTGCTCTTCGCCTTCACGTTCATCGCCGCTGATAAAGCGATCCGATCCGGCGCGTTTTGTGCACGGGTTCTGTGTCGGTTGAAAATGTCTTTTTTCACATGCCGCCGGTAGTAGGAATTACAACCACCGTAAAATAACACCCGGCACCAGCGGGGCCACATCTGAGACCGCGCTTTTTGGATAAACAGTGCGCAGTGCACCAAAGGGAACGAGCGCACGATTCTCCCCACGCGGCTGCGAGTTCGCCGCCGATACCAACTGCAGCCCTGCAGCTACGTACACCGCGAAAGGGCAAGGCCAGGCCGCACACATGCGGCCAGGTCATTCGTTCGCTTTTCCAGCCTGTCTCCATGGTGTCTACAGAGATGAAAAAGCCGAAAGAGCTGGCCCGTAGCAGACGGCAGTCTGTGGGAGCGCAATAGCGGAAGTACGTCACCGCTGAGGAGCGGAGCATTATGGGAGGGGAGGCCAACAGCGAAGAAACAGTTGAAAGGAGGAGGAAATACGGCGCGACGATAATTCGCGGTTTTTGATTTACGATTTCTCAGCTAATACTCATCGTTTTAACAAAATTCTTGCAGGAGGAGATTGCTAATACATTGCTTTATTTGGTTACATGTACATCCATGCATCGGCGGAAGGCATTTCAGGACCCCTTTAAGCGAAACATCCGGTGACAGCGTCTGGTACGGAAAACAAATGCTTCAGGAGAGTGTTCCAAAGCATGTGACGTTCTATAGCACAAGGTGTTCTAAGCATCATTCTATGAGGCATTCTCATAGAATGACGCTATAGAAAACCTTGTGCTATAGGAGCGTCTTTCTACGAGGCGTCCTCCTCGATGCCCGTGAGCCATAAAAACATACATACATACATACGAGGCGTTTTTTGAGGAGCACTTTAGTGTCTGCACATAAACTAATATTAATTTTACACTTATCAGTATTTCCTTCTGTTGGCAAACAACACAAAGGTACTCTTAATTATCTTGACCACGAATGTAATTGCACTTTTGAAATCAAAACCAACATTCCACCAGATAAGACAAGCACAGAAGGATAGCTATTTGCAACAGCCCCCCTCTGTAAAGGAAAGCTTGACATCCACCTGAATGGAGCCTAGCCGTATGGCTGCATTCAGGTGGATGTCAAACTTTCCTTTACAGAAACTTACTCCACCTTGGGGATTTCCCCTAAATCTGGTCGATTAGCACCCCCCTCTCTCTTGCAAAGCCCAGCCTCATTGTAAGGAAAGCCAGCGAGTCATATCTCGAGTTCCCTCTTCTGCTACCCTGCTCCCCACAACAGCCGTGTATTTTACGGTGCCTTCCCTATCCCATGCGTTCACGTCACATCACCTCGAGTCATCAACGCGTGCCCGTGCGGTGGGCTTCCAGGAGGCACTGCAGACAGGCTCCGCCTTGCAGCTGAAGGGGTTCATGGCCACCAGGGTGGACGTCACATCGTCCAATGACCGCATCAGCGCAAACAGCAGGCCCTGCAATCAAGCCAGTGCACGATTATATGCAAAACTAATTTTAGACACCCCGACACCCCAGGCACTTTTAGTGGCCGGCCAGGCTGCACACACCATTTCCATTCAAGAGGTAACAACGACAACGAAAATGGCCGCTCTTGTCGACTGCACAATGCAGACAACTCACAGGATTGACCCCATAACTGCTATGCAGTAAAGGATACCCCTTCAAGGGGCCACGAAGGAAAAATTTCACTCTGTTCAGTTCGAAAGGAGTAGCCTTTTGTAGCTCACTCTACTCCATTCTAGCCCTGAAAGACATTTTTTTACCGTAAAAAATTTTACTCAGAAACTAATTTTTTCTGAGAACCTAAAATTCCTCACTGCAGTGATGCAGTGATGCAGTATGAGCAGGAGTGAGGCAATAAAAGCCGGCACCTAAAACACGGTTATCAGTGAATCGTTCTAGCGATGCAATCAAACTAAGAATTATAGGCCTCACTACAATCACCCGGTCATGTTCCTTGGTGGTGGTTTAGGCAGGTTGGCTGTCGCCAATCGCACAAACAAGTCCCTGCGACGCAACAAATAAATTGCCCGAAAGCAGCTGGGGACTCGGCACTCCGTCGCTTGTTTGCTGTAATATATCTCGATTATTTGTTCACAGTTTGTGACAAAATTCCTGTCAGTGTTGTCGGGACAAAGAAGTCCTTTTGATAAAACCAAACTTGAGTCTTGTCATCATAGCAGGGCTGCAGTGTTGCAGGGCCCCTTTAAAGGGGCCCTGCAACACTTGCCACCGATTATTTGGAATGTATCTTGGGGCAAAGTCTATTGTCCCAGCAATCTTGACCCGCAAGAATGACAAAAATCTGTCCAGTGCCCCGGTAGCTACACGAGATGAAAAATCACACACAATCGTTCCCTCTCGGGTCAAGCTTACACTACGCGACTGTCACAAATTGTTATCTCGTAGAAAAGACACTGACACTGAAGTGAAGATGTCGATGGCCATGTCACGGACAGTGAGGCGCATGACAACACTAGATGCTCGAAGGTCGCCAGTAAAGCGGTGTCCCCCACAGCTGGTTACTGGTCTTTTACTTTCGCGGTTTTTTTACTTTTGCGGTTTTACTTTCTGGCCAATGTGCGGCCGCGATATTTTGCCAAGTGCACCGCGGCGCATCGCGTTATTCCCTTCAAGGTAGCCTGGCGCTCATGTCGGATTAGCGCTGCGGAGCGCCATGTGCCACTTCTCAAACCGCTGGATTTTTTTTTCGTTTTTTAGCACTGCAGTGATATGAATTTGGTGTGAGAACACACACAAGCATGCTTGGGTGCATATTTTAGAGCGACTGACTTACTCTCGAATGGCTGCGTGGAATGGCGCAGTCGTGAGGACCGCTAGGTTGGTGGGCCCGCAAAAATCCAGAACTTGGTGTACAGTGTTGATGCGCATATTGAATCATAGCCAAGGAACACAAAAACAATTTGCATATCTCAGAATTCCTAAAATAATTTTTAGGCTCAGTACAATCGCCTATACGTATTGTGTGTATGCTTTTTTGTGCATTTTTTTCTGCTTATATGACCAATAAGCTGTAAATATTCGTACCTTTCACAAAACTGCTGTTATGCGTTTGAAAGAGCAATCTATAAGCTACAATTTCATGCATATCAATGCTAAATGTGTCCAGTAGCTCAAGAGAAAGAAGATGTTTTGTGGAAGCACTCAAAATTGGCCATTTTTTCGCCATAACGAAAAAGTTAAAGCCTACGCAAACATGTCCCCATGAGTTCTTGAGTAGGCTTACCCCCAGGACACACCAGCTGTGTGGCAAAACCCAATGACCACAGAACTTTTTAATGCCCAAATGCACGAGTAGACCGAGAACAACAATGCTTGCCCACTTGTAAAGGGGAGTGAAATTATTGAACCCTGAAAACGTGCTAAAAAAGAAAGCAGTTGGAAATTTTCCTTCCAGCCTAGCATCCTTACTTTTACAAAAAGGCACAAAAACGTCCAAGTCATGGCTAACGGCCAAGACAAAGTTGAAAGGAGTTTGCGTGAAACAATTATACAGGCTTCGATAAGAACTGTTGTCAGTAGTGATACGCGTTCACCATTTGGTTTTTGTTCATGACCAAACAGCCAGTACCAGCCTCTCTAATAGCTAACCCTCCACACCTCTCCAATCTCCCTCAAGTGCTTGGAGTAAGTACAACACAAAGCCCATTTCCCTTTAAAACATGCCGGGCAGCTTACATTCTATTGCAAGTGAGCTTCTCGTTTTAATTTAATGCGGCGACTTATCTCCACAACTGTTGTTCATTAAAAATGTTGGTGCACTGCTTTGCCTATCTCACTAGATTTTAACATATTCAGGGGAACTTGCTACCTTTTGCTGTTTGCTTAACTGATTCAGTCATACACAGTGGAAGTTGCAAACATAAAAAACTGAGGATGTTATTACTTTGATTTGACTTCAGAAAAAACAAAACACTTGCATTATTTGGAAGCTTGCATTTGGTTTGAGCACGACAATCGGCCGAGTCGGCACCATAGGCACACAAAGTGTCTTACCGTATTTTCCGGTCTATAAGTCGCACCCCCCTCAAAAGGACAGTTTCTCCGGAAAAAAAAAAAATGTATATAAGTCGCATCGGTGTATAAGGCGCACCAGTGTACAAGACGCACTTGTTAACTAGGAAAACTCATAATGAATCAGATCGTTAGAAAGTGCGGCGAAAGTAGATGGTTGCGGCAGCCGCCGCCTATGAACGCATCCCTGCCGGTAAGGGAGGGCTAGACACGTGCATATACCGTCCAAAGTCTAGACAGAACTAACTTCTCAAAAATGGTTTATTGATACACACAGATGGCATGTATTTACAGACGGCGTTTAGGCAAAACCATCGAAGTCTTCTTCCTCCGACTTGCTAACAAATAATTCAGCAACTTCAAGTGGGAGTTCCGCCGGCGCATCGCTGTCGTCCTCCGACTCACTCATGTCTTCTTTGCCAACATCGTCACCACTCGCAGACTGCATCACTCAGGCCTTTATGAACCTGCCTAAAACTGTATTTTGCAGAAATGGCGTCCCAAGAGTCGGAGACCCATTTGGTTTAACGTCCCCCAGCGACATATGGGCTATGAGAAACGCCGTAGCGGTGGGCTTCCGATTCATTTAGACCATAGAGCTGTGTCTCTTAACGTGCACTGGCCACGTGCGGCCATCGCGAACCGGATTTATTCCATACATAAGTCGCACCGGTAGATAAGACGCACCAACAAAAATTTCAGAAAAAAAAACGCGACCTTATACACCGGAAAATAGGTAATTGGAACTGAAAAATAGACAGACGAGTGATGTCATTAATCTTGGCATCGCAGAAAAAAAACCCATAAAATGTGAGCGTCACCGATAGCTTCAGTTCAAATGAGTGAGAAATGTCTATGTCTGAGGGGTTGCCAGCTCAATCGGCGAAATGTCCAGCACTGACCTTTTCAGAACAGCACCACGAGATGTGCCGCATGTCAGCAAACAAGTCCGGCTCAAGTACCATCTTCTTCACCAACACCCGGTTCTCACAGTCCCTGATGGTGAGCAAAGGAAAGGGATTGCCGTGATCGGACAATGCTGAGTTGAAATGTGTGTGGCGAGTGCAATAAGAGACTCTGACGTTCGTCTGAGATCCCAAATAGTGTGCGCGCTCTTTAATTTGGCATCAGCTACTTAAATTCAATGCTTCACTTGTCCAAGTTAAATTGGTGCTGCCAGGGCTCTAAACGAATGCATTTTCAATTCTCAACTCCTGTTACTTTGATTTGCCACTCGATTTGAAAAAAGAAAAAAAAACTTGGGTGTTCCCTGAAAGGATCAAATCCGCAAGAAGTGGCTAATATAAGTGGAACCCCGGTTACCTGACTTTCTTGGGCCGTCCAAAAGCATCACATAATCAGGGTGTGGGTACATACTACCGTATTTCCGCGTGTATAACCCGCCCGTGCACATAATCCTCACCCCTACTTTCAGTCCGCTAGAAAAGAAAAACAAATCCTCGTGCATTAATTGCCTGCACATTCGATACAGGAAAGGCGGCACCAAAGCTACTGCTCAAGCAGCACATCACATACTATGTAGACAGAAAAAGCGTATATTCAGCAAGTAGAATACACTGACTGCAAGGCGAAAGTCACAATTCACTCAGTGTCACTGCTCTCGCTAGAGCTATCACTTGAAACGCAGTCCTCACTGTTGTACACAAGGTCATCTTCGGTTCCATTCATACAGTTTGCGTTTTTTTTTTCTTGTTTTCGTCCTCCTGTTTTTTTTCTTCCTTTTCCTTGTATGTTTTGCGCAATCGCTGCCATGGAAAGGCTTAGTCAGTGTTACTGCGTAGGAGCTTCACGGCACAATGTGCACTGCCGTGAAGCTGCACTAAAGGAAAGACTCCGCATATTATCTGAACCCCTTCTTTGCCACTGAAATTTTAGCATTTTTGGAGCATGTTATACGCGCGAAAATATGGTACTGCCCTTGTACGTGGTCTGGCACAATGTGGTTTTAAAAAACTTATTTAAAGTAGTAGTACCATACTTACTGCGTACCCTGCGTTCTTATGCAGCTTGCGAACACCTGACTTAACTGGCGTCTCACATTATTTGTGAGCGCCCAACTTAAATGCCAAATTCCTAATGAAAAAAAAAAAAAAAAAAATGTCTCGGGAAAAAAAAAGAGCGTTTCCTAAAAGAAAAACAAGCACGTAATTTGTGACTCCCAGCCACACTCTACCACATTGTCTTGGAACGCCAGCGAAACCCACATCTCCCCCCTATCCCCAACACCTCAGGAGTGTGAGCTGACGAGCTTTTGCCCTTAACACACAGCTATTAATTGCTAGTGGAAAAGGGCAGAGACAGCCAGTTGGACCAATGAAACCTTGCACTGAAGACTCCAACCACGTACATACTCGCTTCAGCTCTTACTCAAAAGCAGTGGCTGGTAGATGCACGAGTGGGCATCAGCTCCATGTCTTTCACCGCTTCTTCAGCTATTTTGGCCCTACCACCAAGTGTCAGTGCAAATTGTTTCCAAGACGTTGCGCTCTCTTCTCTGATCGCCAACTAGTGGGGAAAACAAGCCATACGAGTGGTTTCACAGCAGCAGTGAATGCGCACGGAAATCTGCACTGTCTAGAACACAGTGCAGCCACAGTGCAGCCACAGTGCAGCCACAGTGCAGCCAGTGCAGCCACTGAACCCGCCGTGGTGGCTCAGTGGCTAAGGTGTCACACTGCCGAGCCCAAAGATGCGGGTTCGATCTCGGCCATGGTGGCTGCTTTGCAGATGGAGGCAAATACCAAAGACACCGATGTGTTCAAGATTTCGGTGCCCATTGAAGATCCCCAGGCAGTGAAAATTAATCCTCAGCACCCCCCCCGAGGCATGCCTCATAGCTTCGGCATAGCTGTGGCCCGTTAGAACACTGTAATCAATCAATCAAAGCAGAATGAGAATTAGCTTGAGCTTAGATGAACACAAGAAAGGCCGTGTATTTCCTGTCTTTCTGGAGTTCGTCTAAGTTCAAGCTAATTCCGATCCAATTCAATGTACCACTGTGTCATGGATGTGTATTTCCTCCAGCCAGGAATAGATAATGGGAGCGGAAGGGAGGGAGGGAGAGAGAGAGAGAGAGACAGAGAGAGAGAGAGAGAGAGAGAGAGAGAGAGAGAGAGAGAGAGAGAGAGAGAGAGAGAGAGAGAGAGAGAGAGAGAGAGAGAGAGAGAGAGAGAGAGAAGCTTTTTTTTAGAAAACAGTGTTTTTGAACTAATTACCAACTACTATGATACTATGACAGCTCATTAAACCTTGGTGGCACCAGTGGCAAGGAACCATTTTGAATGCCTATTTCAAACACCAAAGCTTAACGAGCTGTAAAATCAGTTGTAAGCGGTACATCAAAAACCTGATTCTCTTATTGCACTCACCAGTGTTCAGAGTATTGGAAAATCTTAAGAGTACAGTTTTATGACTACCACTGCTTTGTCTGTTCTTCCTCCAAAAATGGCTAATTACCTCTAATTATCTTGGGAACAAATTGACCCAATGAAAAAATAATGCCATATTTGAAATCAGTGGGAAAAAAAGCAGCAAGACTGACAAGTTTCACAGAGTTTACATCAAAATTAAAAGGAGTTGTTTTAAGACCCATGTCCCCCCCTTAAACAGGGGAGCGAGGGGGCCACTGCCACCCACCAGACGTAGAAGATGTTGGCGTGGTTGCCCAGCAGGGCACTGGGGAGTCCCTCGACCGGCACCAGGGAGTCCAGGAGGTTGGAGGTGCGCCCCAGGAACTCGGTCTCGTCTCCAAACTCGCCTCGGAAGCAGCGCACCTGGTGGACGCGGAGAAGGGTGGCCCCACTGGCCGTCTTCAGGGCGCTCGCAAAACGACCCTCACAACCAGTGAGCCGTGCCAGCCGGTAGATGCAGAGGCCACCCTTTGTGGCAGTGGAGGGGGAGTCGTCCTCCCTGCAGGTGGTAGGAGGGGAGGAGAAGGATGAAATTTGTCCTCCAATAGGAAGTCAAAGAGTGTCCGCACACACACATATACATGCAGCTGACTCTCCATAATTCAAAATCGCTAACTGCCGCGGTGGCTCAGTGGCTAAGGCGTTGTGCTGCTGAGCACGACGTCACAAGTTCAATTCCCGGCCGTGGTTGCTGCTTTTCTGATGGAGGCAAAAAGAAAAAAAGCATCCGTGTTGATTTCGGTGCCTGCTAAAGATCCCCTGCAGGTAGTCTAAATTAATTCGGAGCCCTCCACTACGGTACGCGTCATTGCCTGCGTTGTGTCGGCATGTTAAACCCTACAATCAATCAATCACTTCAAAATCGCTTAATCCAGTTTCAATTTCCAGTAAATCGGAAGTGATGTGCTCATCCCGGCAATATTACGCGCTATCCAACGAAAGAGAGTGCTTGATAAGTTGAAGCTAAACTCCACTATACCGGTTAAATGGAAGTTATTTCGAATTAAAAGCATCAAGGTGGCTCGCCATTTCTCGATAAAGTTCAAAATTTCCAAGCGCAAAAACAGCGCCGTATACTGCAGTTGACAAAGCAGCCGGCCGGCCAATTGAGAACCGCGCCAGCATACGCACCCCTCCCTTTTCACTTGCTCAACCTTCTTTGTTGTGCACAGTGGAGTGGTTACTTTGTAACGGTGACCCAAAATAATGGCAATTAATTATTAATTATGCCAGAAAATAATCAACTTGAAAGGAATCTAATTGCAGATTTGAAATCAGCACAAAAAACTGTATAATGCCGAGTAGTTTCATAAAAGTTAGTAAATAAAAAAACAGCTCTAAGACCAGTCTGCCCCTTTAATGGGAGTTGACTGTAATGCAATATATACCATTGAGAGAGTCGTGGAATTGCGAAGGAGGATGGTTCATCCCGTGAACGGAGGACCCACGAAAACCCTGCTAAAAAGTGATGACGATGATTCAAGAAGATGGCAGAGAGAGAGAGAAAGAGAGTAAACGTGGGATGCCAGTGCTTCTCTCCACTGCTCAGCCATGGTGATTCGGGGATATGGACTTTGGGGGCCCGCCCCCAAGATGTGGGGTAGGGTGGTTGGGTTGTGCAGGGGGTGGCAGTTTTGGGATGGGACTTGTGCTGGGTGGACTTAGTGCAGGCAGGTTGGGTGTGGGTGTGTGCTTGTTTGCATGAGTCTCCAGTCTTACTCTAGGGCTGTTGTGAGTCCCGAGTGTGGGGGTGCCAGCTTTTGGCGGGAGAGATGATAGCCTGCCCTTTCAGAGAAGGCCGATTGTCGCGATGCTATAACTGGTGGGTTCTCCTGGCACTCCCAATATATTGGCACGTAGACAAGGTTTCCCGGGGCAAACTTGTGCATTCCAAGGAACATTAAAGAACATACAAACTTGAACAAGCACCAGCAAACTGACATGCACAGACGAGCACCGGTGAATCACATGCCACAGCGTTTCGTCTCCACGCATTTATCTTGAGTGCTCTCACTACTGGAAAGCCTCAAAGATTTTGATTGACAATATTTTTGATTAAACAAGAATAATTTAGGATAGTGAGTTGCAAAGCAACACCCTTTCCCTATCAAAGGAAGACTTCCGGTGCGGCGCGTGAAAAAAGGAAATACGCAGTTCACTAAAAGACAAGATAGCCAGGCGTACCAAGGCGCTGGTAACAAAACATACGTAAACAAATCAAAAGGCAAGGCTCGTGGCAATCTACATGTACAGTGGAACCCTGATGAAACATCCCCCAGTCTTACGGAGACCTGTGTCTTACAATAAATCACCGCGGTCCCAGAAAACTCCCCATGGAAACAATTAATTGAAAACCCCGATGGTACAACACTCGGGCGGACACAGTATGTTTCATACGACGGGGCTAAACCATTTTTCCCATCTTTTACACCGCTTCACCACCTCATCCTGACCTTTCTTAACCCCCGTCTGATGTGGCTTGATGGCAAAGGTCCATAGGCGGGACCAACAACTTGCTGAACGGACTCAAGCCCGCAGGCAAGTACTGGCGGGCAGGAGTTCACCTTTAATGGCCCCGCGCGGCAGCAGAACGCCAATGCGCCGAAGTCCAGGTGGCCAGCGAACCGTGAATTTGAAGCTTTCATCGATTGATTGATTGATTGTAGGGTGTAACGCGCCAACGCAATGCAGGCGATGAGGCGCGCCGTAGTGGAGGGCTCCGGATGAATTTTGACCACCTGGGCATCTTTAACGTGCGTGAAAATCTCGTACACACGGGTGTTTTTGCTTTTCGCCTCCATCAGAAAAGCGGCGGCCGTGACTGGGAATTGAACCCGCGACCTCGTGCTCAGCAGTGCAGCGCCTTAGCCACTGAGCCACTGCGGCGGGTGAAGCTTTCATCGGGCCAACAAATGTGAAAACACATGACGCAACCCAACACCCACTTTCCTCACCCACTCGATCCGAGATTTTTCCTTTTATGACACTCTCTCTCCCCCTTTCTCTGCTCTCGACTGCTTTCAAAGCCATGTTTTCGCTTCCTTCTATTCTTTCTTGCCCTTCATCCAGTGGCCGTGCTCGTACTATCGTTCATTTCGCTTGACCTTGGCAGTTTCACACTCTCGCCTTTTCCCCTATCAATTTGCTGGGCCGCGCCGGCCTTCCATCTCGCGCGCATGAGGCGCAGGGCTGGTGGGCTAGCGCAGATGCCGTGGAGAGGAGGGGGCCACAAAGTAGGCGTTATTTTTTTCTTAGACACTTGGTATTCTAGCTAAAGGTTCACAAATTACGCGAGAATGCGCTAAATATAGTAATTTAAGTACGTTCTTAGCCCACCTGTCGCATGAGACCGTCTACTAGGCCAGCGTTTCCACGTACTTGGGTCAAACAATGCTTTCGCACGGTCACTTGAAAGTCGTATTATCGGGGTTCCACTGTAATGCACGTTCATGTGCATACATGTACACACACGTGAAAGTTTAACCACATGTGACTTGGTAGTAAATAGGTTAATCACTGGGTGCCTATGCAAGCACACAGGCCCCTCAAATGTTTCTCGGCACACTACCACCGTAATGTACAAACTTTTGGGTTTTTCAGATAAGAGGAATTTCCACATTCTTTGCATTCAGAGGCACAAGAAAGAAAAAAGCTCGTTGCCCTAAGCAGCCCAGTGTGACCAAAAACACTTGCGTGCAAGTCCTGGCTTTTGCCACAAGTGGTGCAAATGTACTTTTACTACTTCCGATGTTTTAATTTGTAGCGTGTATAAATTGGCATTAGTGTCTAAAGAAACAACATAAGAGGGAAGTTTATAAGCTTTTCGGGAGCTGACACTGTGCTCTCAAATATAGTAGCTGGTGGCGGCAGGGTTAGGCTTTCTCACGTGTCTGATGCCACATGGACGATTCACACAGCCAATGTTGCATGCTGTGTGAAAAAGCCGGTTGGATGTGTGCTGGTGCTAATTTCAACCAAATGATTAACCGATCAGTCAACTGAACTATAGTGGAAGAAAATGGGTAGTCACTGCACTGTCATAGCAAATGGGGGTTTATACGAGCCCACTAACTCCAGTTATACAACGAACATTAATATAGTGAATTATTGGCTTAGTGAACTAAATACAAAGTTTGGTTGGTCACGCTTTATTTCAATGACGCCTATTCTTTTATAACAAAACTGAACCATGAGAGCCTTCTGCACTATCAGACATGATAAGAAGTATT